>NC_139334.1:20687500-21287500 GCF_056507025.1 Lutjanus erythropterus
CAATTTGAACATTGTTTATTTCATAAACATATGCAAAAATATTCAATAACATTAAGAAGTCACAATTCATTTTAAATTTTAAATTAAAAAGAATTATAAAAAGAATTTATATATATATGTATGTATGTATGTATGTATGCTCATATGTATGTATGTATGTATTTATGCTCATATGTATGTATGTATGCATGGTCACATGTATGTATGTATGCATGTATGATCATATGTATGTATGTATGTATGTATGTATGTATGTATGTATGTATGTATGGTCATATCCCTCTATGGTACACATTATGATGCCAGTGAGGGAAATGTGTTTTTATGTCTCAAAATAGACTAAATAAACATAATCTGAAGAAATTTCATTTTTATTTTTATTTTTGGAAGTTTTTGGGCTTCGTTGCCTGTAGGCAACATTGTACCATAATGGTGCATAAGTGAAAAAGAACGTTCCTTTTCCAATTTGAACATTGTTTATTTCATAAACATATGCAAAAATATTCAATAACATTAAGAAGTCACAATTCATTTTAAATTTTAAATTAAAAACAATTATAAAAAGAATTTATATATATCTATATATATGTATGTATATATGTATGGTCATATATATGTATGTATGTATGTATGTATGTATGTATGCATGCATGGTCATATGTATGTATGTATGCTCATATGTATGTATGAATGCTCATATGTATGTATGTATGGTCATATGTATGTATGTATATATGCTCATATATATGTATGCTCATATGTATGTATGTATGTATGTATGGTCACATGTATGTAAGTATGCATGGTCATATGTATGTATGCATGTATGCTCGTATGTATGTATGTATGTATGTATGAATGGTCATATGTATGACTGTATGTATGTATGTGTGTATGTACTTATGGTCATATGAATGTATGCATGGTCATATGTATGTATGTATGTATGTATGGTAATATGTATGCATGTATGGTCATAAGTATGTATGTATGTATGGTCATATGTATGTATGTATGCATGGTCATATATATGTATGGTCATATGTATGTATGTATGTATATATGTATGTATGTATGTATGTATGTATGCTCATATGTATGTATGTATGCATGGTCATATGTATGACCATATGTATGTGTGTATGTATGAATGGTCATATGAATGTATGCATGGTCATATGTATGTATGGTCATATGTATGTATGTATGTATGCTCATATGTATGTATGTATGCTCATGTGTATGTATGTATGTATGTATGTATGCATGCATGTATGGTCATATGTATGCATGTATGTATGCTCATATGTATGTATGTATGTATGGTCGTATGTATGTATGTATGTATGTATGTATGTATGTATGGTCATATCCCTCTATGGTACACATTATGATGCCAGTGAGAGAAATGTGTTTTTATGTCTCAAAATAGACTAAATAAACATAATCTGAAGAAATTTTATTTTTTTATTTTTATTTTTGGAAGTTTTTGGGGTTCGTTGCCTGTAGGCAACATTGTACCATAATGGTGCATAAGTGAATAAGAACGTTCCTTTTCCAATTTGAACATTGTTTATTTCATAAACATATACAAAAATATTCAATAACTTCAAGAAGTCACAATTCATTTTAAATTTTAAATTAAAAAGAATTATAAAAAGAATTTATATATATATGTATGTATGTATGTATGTATGCTCATATGTATGTATGTATGTATGTATGTATGCTCATATGTATGTATGCATGCTCATATGTATGTATGCATGGTCATATGTATGTATGTATTCTCATATGTATGTATGTATGTATGTATGTATATATGCTCATATGTATGTATGTATATATGCTCATATGTATGTATGTATGTATGTATGTATGTATGGTCACATGTATGTATGTATGCATGGTCATATGTATGTATGTATGTATGCATGGTCATATGTATGACCATATGTATGTATGTATGTGTGTATGTATGTATGGTCATATGAATGTATGTATGTATGTATGTATGTATGTATGGTCATATGTATACATGTATGGTCATAAGTATGTATGTATATATGTATGTATGTATGTATGTATGTATGGTCATATGTATACATGTATGGTCATAAGTATGTATGTATGTATATATGTATGTATGTATGTATGTATGTATGTATGGTCATATGTATGTATGTATGCATGGTCATATGTATGTATGGTTATATGTATGTATGTATGTATGTAGGTATGCTCATATGTATGTATGTATGCTCATATGTATGTATGTATGCTCATATGTATGTATGTATGCATGGTCACATGTATGTATGTATGTATGCATGTATGGTCGTATGTATGTATGTATGTATGTATGTATGGTCATATGTATGTATGTATGTATGTATGGTCATATGTATGTATGCTCATATGTATGTATGCATGGTCATATGTATGTATGTATGCTCATATGTATGTATGTATGCATGGTGATATGTATGTATGTATTCTCATATGTATGTATGTATGTATGTATGGTCACATGTATGTATGTATGCATGGTCATATGTATGTATGTATGTATGCATGTATGCTCATATGTATGTATGTATGTATGTATGTATGCATGGTCAAATGTATGACCATATGTATGTATGTATGTGTATATGTATGTATGGTCATATGAATGTATGCATGGTCATATGTATGCATGGTCATATGTATGTATGTATGTATGCATGGTCATATGTATGCATGGTCATATGTATGTATGTATGTATGCATGGTCAAATGTATGACCATATGTATGTATGTATGTGTATATGTATGTATGGTCATATGAATGTATGCATGGTCATATGTATGTATGGTCATATGTATGCATGTATGATCATAAGTATGTATGTATGTATGTATGTATTGTCATATCTATGTTTGTATGCATGGTCATATGTTTGGCCATATGTATGAATGTATGCTCATATGTATGTAGGCTCATTTCAATCAGGAGAGACTAAGAGTAAAAGAGAAATGGTTTATTGGCACATGCATGATATATGAAACATGAACAGTCTTTGGCGGTTAGACCCCAATGAGGTGAAACAATATGTATATATAAATGGGGGTGATGAAGCTGTAGTGAAGAGAACCCCCCCGGGGTCTAGACACTGGTGGTGGTGGTGATGATGAGGTGCAAAGCAGAGACTGGTGAGGTGAAGTGGCTCTGGACTCCTGCTGCCTGGACCTGAAGGCTGGAGGAGAGGGCGTCAGGGAGGATCGAGGTGAACATCTTCTGCTACCTGGGTCCAGTGACTGGAGGAGAGAGGGGTGGAGGAGGGTCGCGCGATTGACTGAATGACAACTGATGAAGCAAAGACAGAGGCGATTTAAAGATTTGGCAGCAGCAAATTGACTGGCTATCGCGACCGTGGCAAAATCTGAATGGATGGTAAAGACAAAGGTGAACGCCCACAAACAGCTGATTAGAGGGAATAGGAGGAGAGAGGCGGAGTAAAGGAAAGTTGTGAATGAAGGCAGCGTAATAGAAGTTCTTCCTGATTGAACTTACGCTGAGCTACATATGTATGTACGTATGTATGTATGTATGTATGCTCATATGTATGTATGTATGTATGCTCATATGTATGTATGTATGTATTTATGCTCATATGTATGTATGTATGTATGGTCATATGTATGTATGTATGTATGTATGTATGCATGTATGGTCATATGTATGTATGTATGTATGGTCATATGTATGTATGTATGTATGTATGTATGTGTATGTATGTATGTACAGTCGTATGTATGTATGTATGTATGTATGTATGTATGGTCATATCCCTCTATGGTACACATTATGATGCCAGTGAGGGAAATGTGTTTTTATGTCTCAAAATAGACTAAATAAACATAATCTGAAGAATTTTTATTTTTATTTTTATTTTTGGAAGTTTTTGGGGTTCGTTGCCTGTAGGCAACATTGTACCATAATGGTGCATAAGTGAAAAAGAACGTTCCTTTTCCAATTTGAACATTGTTTATTTCATAAACATATGCAAAAATATTCAATAACATCAAGAAGTCACAATTCATTTTAAATTTTAAATTAAAAAGAATTATAAAAAGAATTTATATATATATATGTATGTATGTATGTATGTATGGTCATATGTATGTATGTATGTATGGTCATATGTATATATGTATGCTCATATGTATGTATGCATGGTCATATGTATGTATGTATTCTCATGTGTATGTATGTATGTATGGTCATATGTATGTATGTATGTATGTATATATGCTCATATGTATGCATGCTCATATGTATGTATGTATGTATGCATGTATGCTCATATGTATGTATGTATGTATGTATGTATGGTCATATGTATGACCATATGTATGTATGTATGTGTCTATGTATGTATGGTCATATGAATGTATGCATGGTCATATGTATGTATGTATGTATAGTCATATGTATGCATGTATGGTCATAAGTATGTATGTATGTATGTATGTATGGTCTTATGTATGTATGCATGGTAATATGTATGTATGGTCATATGTATGTATGTATGTATGTATGTATGCTCATATGTATGTATGTATGTATGTATATATGTATGTATGTATGCTCGTATGTATGTATGTATGCATGGTCACATGTATGTATGTATGCATGTATGGTCATATGTATGTATGTATGTATGTATGTATGTATGTATGTATGTATGTATGTATGTATGGTCATATCCCTCTATGGTACACATTATGATGCCAGTGAGGGAAATGTGTTTTTATGTCTCAAAATAGACTAAATAAACATAATCTGAAGAAATTTCATTTTTATTTTTATTTTTGGAAGTTTTTGGGGTTCGTTGCCTGTAGGCAACATTGTACCATAATGGTGCATAAGTGAAAAAGAAAGTTCCTTTTCCAATTTGAACATTGTTTATTTCATAAACATATGCAAAAATATTCAATAACATTAAGAAGTCACAATTCATTTTAAATTTTAAATTAAAAACAATTATAAAACGAATTTTTATATATATATATGTATGTATGTATGTATGGTCATATGTATGTATGAATGTATGGTCATATGTATATATGTATGCTCATATGTATGTATGCATGGTCATATGTATGTATGTATTCTCATGTGTATGTATGTATGTATGTATGGTCATATGTATGTATGTATGTATATATGCTCATATGTATGCATGCTCATATGTATGTATGTATGTATGTATGTATGTATGCATGTATGCTCATATGTATGTATGTATGTATGTATGTATGTATGGTCATATGTATGACCATATGTATGTATGTATGTGTGTATGTATGTATGGTCATATGAATGTATGCATGGTCATATGTATGTATGTATGTATAGTCATATGTATGCATGTATGGTCATAAGTATGTATGTATGTATGTATGTATGGTCTTATGTATGTATGCATGGTAATATGTATGTATGGTCATATGTATGTATGTATGTATGTATGCTCATATGTATGTATGTATGTATGTATGCTCATATGTATGTATGTATGTATGTATATATGTATGTATGTATGCTCGTATGTATGTATGTATGCATGGTCACATGTATGTATGTATGCATGTATGGTCATATGTATGTATGTATGTATGGTCGTATGTATGTATGTATGTATGTATGTATGGTCATATCCCTCTATGGTACACATTATGATGCCAGTGAGGGAAATGTGTTTTTATGTCTCAAAATAGACTAAATAAACATAATCTGAAGAAATTTCATTTTTATTTTTATTTTTGGAAGTTTTTGGGGTTCGTTGCCTGTAGGCAACATTGTACCATAATGGTGCATAAGTGAAAAAGAACGTTCCTTTTCCAATTTGAACATTGTTTATTTCATAAACATATGCAAAAATATTCAATAACATTAAGAAGTCACAATTCATTTTAAATTTTAAATTAAAAACAATTATAAAAAGAATTTATATATATCTATATATATATGTATGTATATATGTATGGTCATATATATGTATGTATGTATGTATGTATGTATGTATGTATGCATGCATGGTCATATGTATGTATGTATGCTCATATGTATGTATGCATGGTCATATGTATGTATGTATGTATGTATGGTCATATGTATGTATGTATATATGCTCATATATATGTATGCTCATATGTATGTATGTATGTATGTATGTATGGTCACATGTATGTATGTATGCATGGTCATATGTATGTATGCATGTATGCTCATATGTATGTATGTATGTATGTATGCATGGTCATATGTATGACTGTATGTATGTATGTGTGTATGTACGTATGGTCATATGAATGTATGCATGGTCATATGTATGTATGTATGTATGTATGGTAATATGTATGCATGTATGGTCATAAGTATGTATGTATGTATGTATGGTCATATGTATGTATGTATGCATGGTCATATATATGTATGGTCATATGTATGTATGTATGTCTATATGTATGTATGTATGTATGTATGCTCATATGTATGTATGTATGTATGTATGTATGTATGCTCATATGTATGTATGTATGTATGCATGGTCATATGTATGACCATATGTATGTGTGTATGTATGAATGGTCATATGAATGTATGCATGGTCATATGTATGTATGGTCATATGTATGTATGTATGTATGTATGTATGTATGTATGGTCATATGTATTTATGTTTGTATGCATGGTCATATGTATGTATGGTCATATGTATGTATGTATGTAGGTATGTATGTATGTATGGTCATATGTATGTATGTTTGTATGCATGGTCATATGTTTGGCCATATGTATGAATGTATGCTCATATGTATGTACGTATGTATGTATGCTCATATGTATGTATGTATGTATGCTCATATGTATGTATGTATGTATTTATGCTCATATGTATGTATGTATGTATGCTCATATGTATGTATGTATGTATGTATGCATGTATGGTCATATGTATGTATGTATGTATGTATGTATGTATGTATGTGTATGTATGTATGTACGGTCATATGTATGTATGTATGTATGTATGTATGGTCATATGTATGTATGCTCATATGTATGTACGTATGTATGTATGTATGTATGGTCATATGTATGTATGTATGTATGTATGTATGCATGGTCATATGTATGACCATATGTATGTATGTATGTATGTATGTATGTATGCATGGTCAAATGTATGACCATATGTATGCATGTATGTATGTATGTATGTATGTATGGTCATATGTATGTACGTATTTATGTATGTATGCTCATATGTATGTATGGTCATATGTATGTATGCTCATATGTATGTATGTATGTATGCTCATATGTATGTATGTATGTATGTATGCTCATATGTATGTATGTATGTATGTATGTATGTATGTATGTATGCATGTATGGTCATATGTATGTATGTATGTATGTATGTATGGTCACATGTATGTATGTATGCATGGTCATATGTATGTATGTATGTATGTATGGTCATATGTATGCATGTATGGTCATAAGTAAGTATGTATGTATGGTCATATGTATGTATGGTCATATGTATGCATGTATGTATGTATGTATGTATGTATGGTCATATGTATGTATGTTTGTGTGCATGGTCATATGTACGCTCATATGTATGTATGTATGTATGCTCATATGTATGTATGTATGTATGTATGTATGTATGTATGCATGTATGGTCATATGTATGTATGTATGTACGGTCATATGTATGTATGTATGTATGGTCATATCCCTCTATGGTACACATTATGATGCCAGTGAGGGAAATGTGTTTTTATGTCTCAAAATAGACTAAATAAACATAATCTGAAGAAATTTTATTTTTATTTTTATTTTCGTTTTTGGAAATTTTTGGGGTTCGTTGCCTGTAGGCAACATTGTACCATAATGGTGCGTAAGTGAAAAAGAACGTTCCTTTTCCAATTTGAACATTGTTTATTTCATAAACTTATGCAAAAATATTCAATAACATCAAGAAGTCACAATTCATTTTAAATTTTAAATTAAAAAGAATTATGAAAAGAATTTAAAAAGTTTCTTGGCTAAATGTTGCCTGTAGGCAATATTGTACTATTTAGGAACAACCCATTGAAATAAATGTGTAAAGTATAAAACTTTAAACTACTTAAATCAACAAAGATAACCATAACCATTTGAAAAACAAAAACAACAAATTCCAGTGTTTGATCATCACTGCTTCATTTCAGTGCATGTTTTCTGTCAGTCCCCTGTGTCTTTCCTGACATGTGTTGCCATCACTTGTGGTGTTGCTGCTCAGTGCTTATGGAACTCCATGAAGCAGTTTTTTTCAGGAGTGAAGCACAGGCACGTGACACATTTTGTGCACTGTGATTTCACTATACCCTTACATCCAGGGTATCTGCATCTGCCCTTTTTCTCCACCCAAATAGGCCAGTGGTCAGTGTTGTGTTTGCTATAGTGATTCCATAATGGTTCACTGTTGCAGGCAACATTGCAACTTTCCATGATGGCACGTTGTTGCCTCAGGGCAACAGCTGCATTTTAACAAGTATCCACTATTAAATTAGTAAATAAGTTGCATGAAACTATCAAAACTTAAAGTTTACTCACCTATTAGTGTGAAGACATTTTTTTCCAGGTGGAAAAGGGACAAAAAATAACTTTTTGAGAGTCTTTTTTTTTGCAGCAAGATAGCAGAGCTGTCTCCTTAGAAAAAGCCTGCCAAGAAGGGTTTCAAAATCGCTTCCTGGAGGTCATGTGACAACTTAAAGCATTGCTAATGGTTCCCTATGGTTTTACCTGTTTTTTAAAGTATCGCATCATTTAAAGGGATGCATTGTGGAGATGTGACAGGGCAAAAATGGGTTTGTTGCCTGAGGGCAACATGGTACCATAGAGGGTTAAATAACGAGTACAAGTTTTCATGAAGGAAAAAAACACCTTTATTTACAGAGCAATTACATCTCAGCTACAAAACTATTTAGAGCAATACCCTTTTTCTGAATGTAATGGACATATTGAATGCATTAACAGACAGTGTGCTTAGCGCACTGGTTTTTGATGTGTTACATTGGGCACTCTGTTCCATATCCAGGACCAAATTCATTCACCCTCTTCAGCAGCGCTGCTTTCACTGCAATGATCTTCTCATCCAGCTCTGTCAGACTGCAGGCCTGATGGACATAGTAAGAAAAAAAAAAAGATCAGCGGATCAAAACAGGCTGAATTCTAAAAAAAAAAAAAAAAAAAAGTGCATTGAAAGCAAACAAAAAACTAACCTGAGCAGAGGACGTCTTTGGTCGCTTGTGCAGATGACTCTACGGAAAAAAGCACATAAGTACATTAGACCTTTTGTATTGGCACAATGTTTAAACTGGCCTAACATTTGAGAAGCATCCTGAGGTACTTGTCTGTTCCCTTTCTTACTTGCACAGAGACATGGAACAGAAAGACATTTTGTTAAACCAAACCTCTTTTGGTTTGCTAAGAGCCACTTTGAGAAGGTGAATTTTAAGGTTATTTTTAATGATATTTTGTCTTTAGTGGATGTTTTGATAACAGTTAGTTAGCAACAGGAGGAAGAGAGGTACCGTCTGACAAATGTCCTCAATCAGGACAGGGGCGTCACAGTTAAAGGGAGGGAGGATTTAACTGGTTATGAAACAGCTTCAATTTAACGCTGATGCATCTATATGACCTACAGAACTTAAGAAGACCATCAAAGAGATGGCTGGATATTTCTTAGCTGTTCTTAAAGCCTACCACCGGGTCAGATTCTCAGTGAAATACTTGATGAAATCAGATTTAACAAGCCTCTGTTTACATATTCCCAGGCAAGGCTGCGTTGTGTTACGGCTGCGCCATATTAGCTGGAGCTGATCGCAGCCATTCTACACAACGCTTGATTCCACAAACAGCGCCTTGGCACGTCGCAGAAGCGGCTCTCCGCTTCAAATATACGCAGTCTATTTTTGACAGATGCCGTGTCAATTAGTGTACAACAGATTGAACGGGCAGGAAGTCAGACACAGAAAATGCAGGGAGAATCTGGTTAACTTTCAAAATAAGAGAACCCGTGCGGACTCACGATCATGAAGACAGACAGAAAAGAAACTATTTAACCACGCAGCCTGCTTACCTAAGGTAGAAGCACAAAGAGCAAGGAAAGAGAACCTAATCAACAAAATTTGAGCAAGTAATCAGGTGGGCTCCGCTGCTGAAATGCTTCTGAAACACTGCTGGTGGGGCTTACAGCCGTGCATAGGACTGGGCAGAACCGTGATGCAGACAAGGTGGAATCAACCGATTAAGCGGGAGGAGATTTTAATTTAGAGAATGTTATTTTCACTACCACTGTTGTCCAAAGGGGCCTCCAAAATCATTAAAATATAAGTTAAGTTCCTCCTAGTAGCGTTAAATAGCATGTGTGTAAGACTGCTCAAAGAAATGTGTTTTTACTCAAAATCTTTGACACTAAACTGTAAAAATTGTTTATTTCTAAGATGCAACATAATTTGTTAAGCAGCCTCCTTTGCTGTTCAGTGTTAAAATGTCGTCTCTGAAATCGTGGGCCAACTGTGTACAGCTCTTCAGCAAACACCAAACTACAGTATTTTCAGGAAAAAAAAAAAAAGTGGTACTCCGAATATAAAAGACCCCATCAGTTTATTCAAAGACACTCGACATCTCTTGCTCTGCTGCTCACACAAACATGCAGTGAGTCAAAAGCAGATGGAGAGCAGCATACTCTCAGAAGCAGCATGCGGTGCTGTGAAGAGACATGCAGCATCTTAAGCACACTTACTCAGATAACTAAACACACGGCTGGACAGACTCCTTCAAGATGGGAAATTAGAGTCTGTGTGACTCGGCTGAAGTCTGTCAGATTGAATATAAAGTCTAATAAATTACTTACTGCCATCTTTCGAGTCTGTGCTGCACTATAAAACATGGTGTAGTGAAAAGTAGCAGCCATTTCTCAAGTGAGCTTTCTGCAATGACCTAAGTTTAAGTAAATCTAACTGAACGCGTTGCATTTTTGACTCAAATCAACTTAAGTGTAGCTTGAGGAGGGAGACGTGTTGAAGTATCGGGGCATATCAGGGAAAACTCCATTAGCATCATGCGCAAACTCCTCTCAGTAAGTAGATTTCATTTGAAAAGATATTGCAGACAGCAAATTAGTATTCTGCATGCCAATTTAGGCATCATACACATTAAACTTACAGAGAGAGACTGGACGAACTAAAAATACTCAATATGCCAATATAGCACCAGTCATTTTCTGAAATACTGCTGAATTCTTTAGTGGAAATTCTGGGGTTCTTTCATGAGAACTTTCCAAAAATACAGGACGTACTTCTACAAAATCACAGCAAACAAAAAGGGCAAAAAGCTAAACTGCACCTCACTGTTACACCTGTGATAGAAGTACCACTTCTTTGCGCATTGCTGCTAACTACTATGGCTGCCATTAGCTAGTTAGCTTATCCCAGACTGGAACACAGCCTCCATGACAGATGGAGGCCAGTTTGACAACAGGGAATACAGCACAGAGGTGATTTACAGCGGCCCCAACAGGAATCGAACACTGGGGACAATGAAGCCACGGCAGGTTTGGCAGGACAGGAGCAGCATGAAGCGGCTGAGGAATGAGTTTGCTGCATGTTCATTTGTAAGTATACTTGTGTGATGTTATACTGCGTTAAAATAACGCAACAGTTATAATGTTCAGTCTTGTCCATATTCAGAATCATTGCTGCTTTTGCTGTTAGCTTTTAACAGGCGGCCAGCTTCATGCCCCTTGTAAAATTTATATTTTAAAGCTACTACAAGGAGTTTTTAACTGGTTATGAAACAGTCTCAGTTTATTACCGATGCCCCTGTATGACCTATGTACGTTAACGAGACCATCAGTGAGAATATTGGCTATTTCAGGACTATAGATGCAATTGCTATGCTATAGATGCGTTTAATGCCCGTCACTGGGTCGCATTCTCTGTCAAACACTTGGTGAAACAGGTCTGTGTTTACATTTTCATAGGCAAAGTTAAAGGGAGTAGTACATTAGCCAGTTTAATGCAAACAGAAGATTTTTATTTAGATCATTTTACTTTTGATCTTATATTTTGTTGTTTTTACGGTTCATGAGGACGGAAACTTTTGAGGTCCTGGTGGACAAAAACAGTAGCGGCTCCACCATAATAACCATGAAACATAATGCCAAAAATAAAATTACCTCAGGAAAAATGGTCCCATGCTTATTTTTAACTGGCTAACATACTACTCACTGTATTATTATTCACTGTAACTTTGGAAGGGAAAATGTAAACACAGCATTGCTTGATGTGATTTCAAAGACAATACAACTCAGTGGCAGCTGTTTAGAATGACCAATAACTGATTGATAAACAGTTAAAAACTCCATGTTGTAGCTTTAAGTTTACACTGGAGAACTGGCTAAATTTTGAGAACTCAAGAGTTTTTAGAGTTCAACAGAAAATTGTAAGTAGCACACAAGTACAAAAAAACAAACATAACAGATGTTTTATACAAATTTTGAAATGTCTAAATTTTATCAATTACAATAAAACCTGTGTATCAACCATGGATTAATGCCTAATAATTATTAAGCGTTTCATACATCTATTTCAAAGCTACATGACTCACCGTTGACTGAAAGTACTCAGGAGAGAGTCCCTCCAACTCCAGGATCCGATCCTCCAGCTTCTTTAGTCTCTGGTAGACACTCAAAGGAACTGGACCCGCTGAGGGGAAACACATGTAGAGTGGAGATTGTAAATGTGTGTACAGGAAGCAGCATAATGTCACACTCTTTATATTAGGTAAAAACTTCTCATAGGGCTTATTGTTGTTATTTTTTTTCTTGTTCCACAAAACTGTCAGATTAATTATTCTTTGTACACTGACTCGAATGCCTTCATAATTACACTTTAATGTGTTACATTTCAAATACGTTATAATGGTAACTTGCATACATTGCGGGACTCAACAAGAATTGCCCACTTTGTTTGGGTCTAGTAAAATGCCACCTCAGGCTAAAAAAAAAAGTTAAACTATTTTTAGAATCATTTAATACAACAATCATAGATGTTGCAGCCCTAGATTAAACATGACAGTCAATTTTAGTCCTTGTTGTTATTTGATGACTGCTAATAAATAAAACAATTTGTACAGGGGCAAGTAAAAATTGACGTCTCTGATCTCTGACCCAAAACATAAACACTGAACCCTGCACTGAGACAAGTGCATTTTAGTATTAGTAAAACTTCACTGTCTTAGTCATTCTCTGACCTGTTGGGAGTTTCAGGTGAGTCTCAATGTTGTGAAGTCGTTCTTCTATGGCTGCATTTCCGCAGTCTCTTGCCATCAGCCCCCTCTGCTGCTCCCCAGCTTCTCCTTGACCTCCCCCACCTCGAGTCTGGGGCCCGTAAGTGTTTACCACTCGTGTAACTAGCCAGTCAAACAACCCATAAACAGATAAAGACAAGTTAACAGTGTGGTTTATCACAATCTAAGGCTCTGTATTAAACACAGAGATACATAGCATGTCCCACAAAACTACTGACATTTTTGAACAGATTAATTTGTAGTGAAAAATCTGTTGGTGCTTTAATTTGGGTCTTTTTAAAAAGGGCAGCTCACCCCAAAAATAAAAACAATAAAAATAAAAATAAAAAATACATGTTTTTCCCCTGGCTTGTAATGCTATTTATCAATTTTGATTTTTTGGTCTGAGTTGCCAAGGTGGAGATATCGGCAGTAGATATCCCAGTATAATGGGATCAAATGGCACTCGTCTTCTGAGTAATCCACAGACCTTATTGTGAGCAGCAAATAGAAAAGAAAGTGGTTATGGCTGATTCTACTGCAGAAAGAACCTAGTTACTACATGAAACTGCTCATGACAAGGTCTGTGGATTACCTTGTCTTATTTTTTGGTGCTTTGAACACCACAAGATGAGTGCCATTCAGTTCTATAGTATTCAAGAGAAGGCAGACAACTCGACGGCTCTCAATATCTCCCAAACTCTGCAACTCACACCAAAAAAATCTAGTTGGATAAATAGTACTACAAGCCAGGGGAATAATATTTTCTTGACTTTGGGGTGAACTGTCCCTTTAATCATATTTGGTAACAAGCTGACCCACAAAAACAGATTTTTGTCATGATACATGTAATGCTCTCTAGAGTGACATTTGGATCTACTTGTATTAATTAAACCAAAAATTATAAATTAACATTTCTTGTTAAGTAAAGCCTATGACTTTTTCAAAATGATGAGTGTAATTTCAAAAATAAAGAAAATAAAGCTGCTGAGAAATGTCACATTGACATTTTGTGGCAAATATTTATTTTCTTACCTTTCACGTGGCTTTTAAAACCAGGATAAGGAGTGAAAACCGCATCTGTTCTGGCACAGCTGTTTTCTACAGAGTCAAGAGACATTTTGATTTAAAAATATATTTAGAGTACATATATATATAAAACTTAAATTACAACTATTACCATTAAGGTGTCCTGATTTCTATAACTGGTGTCTCACACAAGCTTTGAATTAAAAAAGGTCCTCTGTCTCATGTTTTTCTGGACTAAGCTGGTTGTGTTTTGAGGCCGAGTGTGTTAGCTACTTCAGCACCACTCTTCGAGCAGTTCAGCCTGACCTCTCGCCTGTGGAAATCAGCTCTCTCCCAAACATTGGCAATCTGTGTGCAGGCTCCCTCTCCACCCTGCCCCCAACCTCTTTCCCATTCTCACCCTGATTGCAGTCGATCACGTTGCAAAACTCGCGTACATTGTTTTCATTGATCTCCATCTGCTTGCGTTCCATAAATGCAGATATTCTTCGCTCAATCTGGGGGTCACAACAGAGAGACAACACAGATAATGAGATACGATGGATTGATGAGCTACTGATAGATGTCAAGAATGCAATGAGGGTTTTTTTGCCTGCATAAGTCTAATGATCTGGAGCAAACAGTGCAGCAATTTACATTACATGGAATGAGAGATGCAGTAGGAAATTATTCCAGGTAGCCAAAAAAGCTGAATTGCTTGCCATCATCACATGATGGAATATAAATACTGTTTGCTTGGCTACCAAAATAAATGCACAACAGAATGGGGCCTCTTGTCCTTCATCCACATGCAATCTCGGAGTAATGAGCATCCACTTCATAATCCATCAAGGACCTGGCCCTCTCTCAAAGCCCTCCAGCAATGTGGTCTGTTCTACCCGACCACAGCACTAAAGAACCCCTTATTCTCCACTGAACTTGGCTTATCAGATCTCCATCAAGCATTTGCTTCACCGCGGCACGTCATGTGCACATCCTCAGGAGCAATTACTTATGATTATTCATTTGCTTGACAGAGAGCATAGAGGGCTCTAAAAATGTCACCGCCAGAACAGCTGACAGATCTGCTGACTGAGACCAACCTCTGACTTCCTGGCTCGGATCTGAACCATGACATCATCAGCCGCCGTCTTGCTCTCCACAGCCTCTGAGCCGGGCGGATGGTGCTCAGACAGTGTAGCTGTCTGCTCTGTGAGTGACGAGGAGGTGACGGCGTCATCTGATGTTTTGTCTTGTGTACATGATGTATCAGCTTCAGCATCCACTAGTGTTTTTAAGCTTTGTGAAACAACCTGTAGAAGCAGTTGGGAGAATATTGCATGAAAGAACAAATAATATTTATTGAGAAAGAAAAAAGGAATAAAATATATTTTAAAAAAGGGTTGTGTAAACTGAAATAATGATGTGCTGGTTGTCAGTTCAGACTTGTTTCAGTAAACCCTTTTAGCCTCAACATGCTAAAATTGTGCAATTTCACCAAAGTTGAAATGTAGAAATGAGCAATCTGACAGTGTGTAGCCACTTTACCTGTAATTTACTGATATGTTCCTGCAAACAATTGTACATGTGAGCATCTGGAGATGGCGGAACATCCAAAGCGTTGATGTTGACTTCTATTCTCAGAGCAGCATCACTTAATTTCATCTGATTAAAAAATACAAAAAAACACACAAACAAGGTGAGGTTAGACACAGAACAGCATGATGTGTTCTATTTTAATAATAATTGGGGTTAATTATTTAATTACTTTTCAAGGACAAAAAAAGCCAATCATTGCTGGTACCTGCTTCTTCAATGTGCAGTATTAAGTAGAAAGTATTTACTGCTTTTCTGTTTTAGAGCTGCGATGATTAGTCAATCAATTGATTCGTTGATTGAAAGAAAATTAGTTGCCACCTACTTTGAAAATAGATGAATTGTTTCAGTCATTTTTCAAGCAGAGATGTCAAACATTTGCTGTTTCAGTATCTTAAATCTAAGGATTTGCTTTTCTTTGTCATTTATCATAGTGAACAATTCCCCAACAGAGATCAGTAAAGTATTTCTGATTCTGATAAACAAGGAATCTTTGCGTTTTGGGCTGTTGGTAATTTGAAAACCTCAGTTTGAGCTCTAGGAAATTATGATGATTATGATTTTTTTTAACTTTTTTTTTTTTTTTTTTTTACATTTTATTAAAAAAAGAAAAAGATTAATTGTGAAAATAATAACGAGATTAATCAATACTGAAAATCATTTTTTACAGGCCTATTATCTATTGTTGCTGATTAATTCACTGACTACTGATGGGCCAAGTGCCCTTTCTGGGCTCCTATGCTTTTTTTTTTTTTTTTTTTTTTTTTGACATTTTCTATACTAAAAAATTAGTCATGAAAATAATCACCAGATTAATTGATAATGAAACAAAATTACCGTCTCTCTTTTAAATAATTGTAAATTGAGTTTTTTGGCCAGTGAAATGTTGGTCAGACAAAACAAAGAGTGTAAAAACATCATCGTGGGATCTGGGAACTTATAATGGACATTTTATATATTCGAAATGATTAATTAAGAAAATAATCTTTTCTGAAAGCTCTAATTGTAACAGTGATGCAGAGCCACTATGATGATATTACTCAGATATCACTCTTGTGTACAATTAAAGTTGAGTATGCACAAGGAGATTCATACATTTGAATAGTGTAGAAATGCGGTGCGAACATATTCATGTTTTGGTGTGTACTTATTCTTCCTTTACAAGACAACAGGCAGGAATAGAGTAGGGATGCACCTTTTGGATTATTTTTCAGCCAATACCAATAATTGCTTGCTTTTCATGGTCAATACCAATAAGATAACTGATAATAAGTTCATAAACCTGCACAGCTTAAGAGTTATCAGTAAAGATGGATGATTTAATATTTGATAACTGACTAAACAAATATAACTGACATCACTATGACAACAAAAAGGGGCAGCTCTGACTCTTCAAATGTTTTTTTTTTTTTTTTTCCTAGTAAAGTAGATTTTAAAAATAAAATTGCAACTACACTTGCTCTTATGGAGCATTTTCCCTAAGAATTCAAAGGAAATATTTTGACAATCTGTCAAATCAAACAAACTCTTATAATAGCCAGTATTTAACAGCTAATATATACTCATACTAATATAGATTAATGAACTGTAATAGGCAAATATCAGCCAATAATTTATCTTACATCTCTAGAATGGAGAACATAAATGTACAGGATAATGTAACAAAACTTATATGGGTCATGTGGTCATAACTTTGCATATTAACTCAAGTACTGCACATAAGTACAATTCTAAGAAATTTAAACTTTTACTTTACTTAAGTATTTACATTGTGCTCCAATACATTTTGGAAGCCATTTGCTTGATAATTTTAGTTACTAGTTCCTTTGCAGATTCGGATTTCTAACATGATATATTATTAAGCGATTAATCTACCCAGCTGTGTGTAAAAAGATGATTTTAGCTCCACGTATATCAGCTGCAACATGACAGAGAATTAACACACATTATGCATCACTACTTTACGAGATGGAAAATGAGTACTTTTGGTATTTTAAGTATATTTTAATTCTAATACTGTTGTTCTTTGACTCAAAATTTTGAATTCAGGACTTTTAGTATTTTTGTGTTTCGTGTTACTAATTTTACTTACGTAAGTTCGTAGCACCAACACGTTAATAATTACTTATAATAATAACTTCACGTGAAATTAACAACGTTTGTTTGAACTGGTCAGAGTCTCGCGTTAGTTCAGCAAAGGTTATGTAACTATAAGCCTATTAGAAGTAGGATAAAATAATGTATAATTAACCACATTAAGTTTAATTTGTTGCATCTTGATTGTTAAAAACACCGCCTGAGTGATGAGCAACAATTAATGAAGTGAGAAGCAGCTCCGCAGCCCTGCTACACTACACCTGGATGCTAAAAACATTAGCATGTAGCTAGCTAACAACACGGAGTAAAAGAGACGTGACGTGGGGCTACACGACTCAAACAGTGTCGACCAACCTCTTTGCCGAAGTCTGCAAGCAGCTTCAGTATCACACACATGCAGTCCCTGTAGCTGGACATTTCACTGGACACATAAGGAGGAGAAAGATTTCCACTCAGCTTCGTTTTCTCCGCCATTGCTGTTCAACGGCTGCACCAATACTGCCCGCTGATTGGTTAAAATGAGACAACGTGAGCGTGAGGCTGCAAGGGCGCATGCGTGCACTCGCAACATGGATGGATGGATGGATGGATGGATGGATGGATGGATGGATGGATGGATAGATAGATAGATAGATAGATAGATAGATAGATAGATAGATAGATAGATAGATAGATATTTTTAAATTTCTGTATTTTAATCTACTTTTATAAAATATTTTATGATGTTAGATTTTGTTATAGTTTGCTGCTTCAATGCATGCCTGTAAACCACATTTTTTCCTCAGAATAATATAATAATAAAATGAGTCCTGCCATAAAAATGTTTGAGAAATATTATGTACAAAGTAATTATTACCATAAAGCACGAGTGTAACAGTATGACATATTATATCATTGGATTATTGATTGCTTCATTCTGTTTTGCTATACACTTCGCTGCTAACACATTTTTCTCTGTTGTGGGACTCATAAATCTTATCTTATTTCAATTTTGGTGTTGCAGCTGTGGTATTTCTAACAACTTAATATACTGTTAGGTGGTTAAATTAATTACAAATCCTCATATTTTAGAAATTGATCACATGTCTTATTTAAACTCTTGCTCTACAAAGTAACTTGAAACCTACCAGATGGTTAAACCTTAAAAGTAAGCTTAAAATCCTATTATACTTGGTTGCCTATTACTTCTATTTTGTTTTTTATTTTATTTTCCTTTGTTTTTATGTCATTACTTTCATTTTTATATCTAGGCTGCCTTTCAATATTTTATTTCATTCACTCTTTTAAAGTTTTCTTTTATAATGTTTTATATGCATGTAAAGCACTTGGAAACTGCTCAGTGTATGAAATGAACTACATTAATAAATTGCTGTGCCTTGCCTTATAGCTTTACATGTTGCAGGTAATGTTGATATTATTGGGAGAGGCTTCAGCAGAATAAAATGTCACTTTGTTCTCATTAAGAGCTAAAAAGGCTCAGACAATTCCACACAATAATACACATGGCTCATACTATACATCGGTACACTAAAGCCTTTCATCAATGTGGGAAATACAAGATGAATGATGCTCAAAGAGGAAAAGTATCGTTATGCTGTTCTCCCTCAAATGAACATAATTACATGTGTATCTACATTAATAGCAAGATAAGCCCAGGATACAATATAAATAACTTAAGTACACTGTCTTATTGCTCAGGGTTTTCACTCTGAGTTATATCTGCAGTCAAATATGAAACAATTGGAAACGGCTACCTGCAGACTGGACTGACTCAAATGTGAGATTTGTAGCTCCATTTAACTGTATTCTCCATCACTTACTTTTCAAACAGGAGAAAGAATGGTCACTCAATTATAGGAACATTGTCCCTCAGAGCGCGACGGACTGTGCAGCAGGGCATTGGGATGGGAACCTGGCGACAATGGCGTATTTTTCTGAGTTGAGTGACTGTGGGAAAATCTCCCTCCTCTATTCAGACATTTTTCCCTTCTTTTCATATAATGAGGAGAGAGACTGATGAAGGCAACAACAGAAAAAGAACAATTACAGGCAATGAGAAAGCACAACCACTCAGAGCTCAATAATGCTCTCTAGAAGGGTTAATCATTTTAGGAAGGGGTCTGAAGACAAGCCTTTTTAGTTTAATTCATCTCTGGGGTGATATTTTTTTCCCCCTGAAACAGGAAGGGAACTGTAACACTTGACATGGTTTGACATGCTGAGCCATTGCTGAATGTTCCCACACAGCGAGGAGCTCAGAAATTAAAAAACTGCTCATTTAATTTGCCTGGCTGCAGACCCAAGACCTGTGATTTTTTTTTTCTTTAATCTGGCAGTAATCGTGATTTAAGGTGCTCATATTGGGAAAAGTGTTTTCCATTTTGATTATATAATAAAAAAAAAAAAATAAGTGGGAGTTTTGCAGATAATGATGGCGTTCAAATGTGACATGCTATTGTGGTTCTGAAAGAACGTCATGTGGTTAAAATTGGAAAAGATCAGTGGTGGAAGAAGTATTTATCTTTTAATGGAGTAACCAGTATGACACTAGAAACATGATCAATTTCATATAAAAGCATCAACATTCTAAATTTTACTCAAAACATACAGCAGTACAAAATGTACTTGAAAGTAAAAGTGTTCATTTTTTAGAATGGGCACTGTGATTGGATTGTTATTATTGGATCATTGATACATGAGCAGTATTTTCATGCACTGTAATGTAATTAAATCTATAATAATGCATCATATTTACATACTAATTTGTTTTGTATGTATAATTTTACTCTGAAAAGTATGTTCTATAGCTGTAAAATAACTGCAGTGTAATAATACGTATGGTACCATGAAATAGAAATTCTTAAGTAAAAAAAAAACAAGTATCTAAACATTGGACAGAAGTGCATTATTTGAATAAATGTATTTAGTTACTTTCTACCACTAGGAAAGACTGAATCCATATAAATGCACTTCAAAAATGTGCAACTGAATTAAAGAACAAATGAATCAATATGTGTAGCTGTATGTCTGATTCAGTTCTGTTCTCTTCTTTTTGTTTGTTTGTTTTTGTATTTTTAGTTTTGGTTGCTTGTTTTTCGTTTTTTTTATGTTTTTGTTCTGACTTTACGACTGTGTGGTGAGATGGGTTGGGAAGATGAGTAGGAGAGACTGGAGTGCAGGAAAAGGGGAGGGTGGTTTTATATTTTGAAAATTCAGTAAAGAGATGTTAAAGAAAACAAAAACTTTTCAACCAGATATAAAATACTTAACACATTTTGCCTTATTGTTTCCTCTGATGTTACAAAATCATAAATAGCAACCAGCAATGGCACAACTACAAATTACAACCATTTACAGTATTTTTAAAAATATGCAACTGCATTTTAATGAGTTTTTACACAAACAAAATGTTTATCTAATATTTAATCACTATTTAGCATTCATAAGTATATAAATGCTTGAGGAATCTTAATGTAGCTGTAAGCAAATGTAAGGACATTTTTGAATATTTACAAATGTATTTGTCAACAATTGTCAATAATGTGTTTTTTGATATATCCATAATTGGTGTATAAATGGTTAATACTACATTGTGCAACATCGCAATATAAGTTTATTTACAAATGTTTTAATGTATAATTAATGTTATATATTTGTCAAAAATTATAATTGACGCAACAATTTATGGATGATTGATAACACGGTATAACACAGCCGCTGTGATATTTCATTATTTATGATTATGTACACAAACAAACTCATACAATGAGTTCTAAAGCATTAAGTAACTGATAATTGGAGGGTAATAAACTGTTTATAAAGATGTTGACATTAACACAACATATAGTGCTTATAGAGTTATTCTTGATCTTAGAAATAGTTTGATAAACAATTCTCAACTCAAGGTCCACTTATTTATTTTCATAAAAAATATGAAGACGTATTCAGTGATATATTCTCAATAATTCACCATCATTCATCCACTACATTTATTCCTCACCAGTAACTGATACTTCACATGAGTTATACTTGCTGACATAGACTGAAAAACATGTTCTCATATCAGCTCTTGACTGCATTTATAATGTGTTATAAACCATTAATTACAACTCCAAAAACACTAAATGTTGGGGTTAAAGTAAATTGGTACTACTACCTCCTTTTTAAACATTTTGTTTGGATTGAAAACTTCAAAACACAAGTAGAAGGCAAAATATTGAGTAAAAACATGCTAGTTTTGTGAGAATGGAAGTATATAATTATTATATCCATCTCTTTGAGGTGCACTGTAAAATACTGAACTTTAAAAAAGAAGCACAAGTGAATTAAGTGACACTGAACCACAGATGTCTGCAAATCTCTTGTGTGTTATTGACTATTTATTAATTGTTTCTACGCTGCTTGTGTGATTCTTACTGCTTGTTAAAAGGTAATACCAACCTGGGCTGCCTTGTTAGGAGGAAAATGCTCTACTCTGGTTGATGAGGACACGATCTTGGCAGAGCGAGGGAGTTTGTGTTGTGCAGGAAACAAGGTGCTGGTATTGGAGGGAAGCGAGTGAAGAAGGGATTGTTGCTGCCTCTTGCCTCCGTCACATCAGCCACCTGCAGGAAAGTAAAAAAAAAATGAAACACAAGGTCTGCTTTTGAGCATGTCTGCTCCACAGTGGCAGATGATGTTGACAGAGCATGAGACAGAGTAAAGGCCAGACGGGAGGGTCAGGAGAAAGAGGGAGCACAATGTAGAGAGACAAGTGGATTGCGGTGGGAAGGTTTTGTCTCATTTAACTGAGAGGGGAATAATTAAATGTATTCCCTTCCTGTGGGCTTGAGATTGAGCTCCCTGTGGCAGCTGAACATGAAGAAATGTTGCTTTTAATAACTATCAAACAATGTTTTTAACAACCATCTTTTATTGTGAGAAGAGAACCATTTCACCATGAAACAAGAAACTAAAAAGTGGATAAAATATGCTGAAATGCCTGGTTATTTCATTATTCACTGTTTAAAGCTTCTACACAAGTATAGAAGGATAAAAGCAGTTATCTTTCCATAGTAATAGCCACAAAATTTAACATAAAACATACAATTATTTGAATGAGAATCTCCTCCTGCTGCTTCTTAACTGGCTAATAATAATCCTTTCGGACGGTCTCGGTAGTTTGTGTATGTCTCGTAATCAGTTAAAAACTCTTTGACAATGACAAGCGACAACAAGTCCTTCACTGTAAGTTGAACAGCTGAACTGTCAGTTGTCTGTAAATTTAAAGTTAGGCCTGTTTTTTCCAGGGGAAAAAAAGCTCACTGCTCTGAAAATACACACTGTGGAGTTCGAGTTCAGCGACTGCCTGTCTGTCAGACTCCATTAGCATATTGCTTAATTTAACAGATATAAACATCTACTCCTGCTAAAAGATCATTTATGATGTTTTATGACCCATAAAGACACTTCGTCATTTGGCGAACATTTAGCATTAATTTGATCTCTAATTAACGGTAAATGGGCCTGAAAGTCCAGGATTAGATATCCATTATCTATTATCCAGATATGCTCTATATCGGAAGCCCAGATACATTTGCCATTGCTTCCAGAGGTTAAATCATCGTCAGACATTAGCAAGCGGGTTCCGAAGTTTATCTATTGCTGCTACTAGAACATTTCACGCAGACTGCCAAGCTGACTAAGAACAGTCCAGGGATCACCAAAGTCAAATCCTCTGGAAACCATGACTAATTATTTGACATTTCATGGCAATCCATTAGGTGAGTTGAGACATTTCACTAGATTTGCTTGTTAGCATGCTAACTTTAGCTAATTTGCACTAAACACAAAGTAAAGCTGAGGCTGATGGAAATGTGATTAGTTTGGTCGCAACACTAATACACTGGACAAATAACAATGGCTGGTCATTAAGGGAAAAGTTAAGGTTATCATAATTTCATTGCAGTCCATCCAATCATTGTTAAGATCTTTAATGCTAAACCTGAAATGTCAACCTGTTGGTGGCACAACATGAAAAATCAGTAGTTCAGTAGGATTTGTCCTCTGGGGACCATGGCTACATGGACAGAATTTCATGGTACTCTATGAAATAGTTGTTGAAATATTTCAGTCTGGACCAAAGTGGGGAACCAACTGACCAACAGTGACACACGACTAAAAACCAAACACAACACTGACCTACGTCAGATAGAAAAAACTGTTCAGAATGTTTTTACCAGTTTTCACAGAGGCAAAACCAAACTCTCAGTGAGTTAATGTAATGGAGAAAACACTACACTCCAGTGCGATGCAGTCTCCACTGAAACTTAGCCACACAGGTAGGCAGGCAGGTTATTGCTTTAAGCCACTTCTGACTGTGAAGAGCATTAATGATATGGACAAAGCGCTAAGGATCCTCATAAAGTTATTAACTGGCTTTTACTGCTGCACACTGCAGTTCCTGCCACATTTCCAATCAGCAAGAGGAAGATGCACAGCCACCAGCACTTCAGCCCTTCTATGTGCAACCGCTTAATCAGCTTAATACAGGTTCCCTTGCACATACAGAGCGATTGAAGAGGTCTCTTGCCTGACTTATGTTCAGATGGTTTTCCATTACATGCCGTGACTGTCTGTAAATCGTGTTTTTTAGTAATCTCTTATCTGACACGTCACATGACTGGAAAATATGGCTCAACAAAATTGTTAAACTAGCGAGAGAATGCCCTACACCAGTGGTGAAACATGTTAAGGAAAAAACTTTAACAGTAAGGTCCGATAGTAGCTTTCAGGAGCTTTAATATTTGCCTAGTTTGTCATGAAATTGTAGATGTTAAATTATTTTCATCCATACTTTCTCAAAAACTAAGGTTAGTTCAAGTTAGGGAAGTTCATTTCTGACCTTAGAAACAGAACTTGGGAAAAAAAAACTTAATGGTTTATATTTGGATTATTATTTTTGACGCATTAACAGCAGCAATTTAATGTTGAATCTAACTCTTATGTACTAGTTGCATCAGATTTTGACCATCTAATATGGTAAAATACAATGCAACCTTAGGGTTGGGCCAGTGGACAATACCACCACCATTGCAATGGCTTAGAGTCATTAATCATCGTAACGTTGTGGCTTATATATCTGTGAAGGTCCTCAGTCATCCAGGTCATGGTATTCACCAGCAGCTATTGAAGGCAACTGGACTTTGCTTGAGGTTCTTGAAGATGTTTCACGTCTCGTCCAACAGTCACAGCTCACATGACTCTTAGGGTGTTAATGATCCCATGAGAGGTCCAATACCTGCAACTCCCCATTAGTAAGTTAGAACTGAAGAACCCTCTTGTATGAGATGAGAGATGAAACATCGTCAAGAACCTCGAGCAAAGTCCAGTTGTCGACGACAGCTCCCGGCAAATCATGATATTATAAGCCTTCTGTGTTTGAGGTAGTGTGCCCCCTAGAGTTATTGCCTAAGTTTAATTTTTTTCCATGTCAGAGAGGAAAATAAAAAGAAGCTGTTGGTGCTGTTTATTGCATTACGTCTCCATGTCATGTTTACTATTTTCTTATCATTTTACCCACCCCAGTAATAGACAGAAGATAAACAAAACTCACCCTCCCCTTCTAAGCATACAGGAAAACCTACAATGTCCACGAAACCTGCAAAAAATGAGAGGCATGTTTGGTTTGTCTGCTCTGGAAGTACAACAGTGTACCCATTCTCTCTGTAAATAAATGGCTCATTCTAAGGTAACGAAAACACAAGGGTTCTTATTTTCAAGTGATTATACAATGAAAGCATACGTACAAATATATAATTTCTGTCAATAAATCCCCCTAAATCTTACACACTTGTCCTTCACACACATGCCCCTTGTTAAACTAGTTATTGGTGATAAGTTAGTCCTCCTAAATTGTCCTCCCAGGAGCTGATACAGGAACCAGCAGAGCCTAAATGGCTGAAGTGAAGTGCAGTGAGTCAGAGTGATTCAGTCACACAGCAGTCTTCCCCTGAGAGGCTGTATGTTGATAGTTATTTTGTTATTACATCCTCAGTCAGAGCACATACATGAAAATGATACTGTTGTTGTCGGGATGTGAATGCTTTTTGAGCAGCAGCACTTGTTTTAACAGAAGCAGTGAATGTACAAACAGTCGTAAATACAAGTTTGGCAAGGTAGATACAGTATATGGCAGTGGTGGAAGTTCTTTACAGAAGCATTTAAATAGATTAAAATAAGCAGATTAAAATTGGGTTTTAAAAGACCATAATAACAGAAGGCAAAAGCAAGTCGATAAATAGTTAAAACATTTAAAAAACTGCGTTTAAAAGATAATAAAATCAAACAAATATAAAAACATTAGCTACAGATTACTTTAACAAGAAGTTATGTATCTAATTCTTTAGGAAAACTGCAGTAAACGATAATGTTTTAAGCCCTGATTTGACTGAGCTGACAGTTTTATCCCTCAGGTATTCAAGAAGTTTGTTCTACACGTGGGGAGCATAGAAACTAAACGCTGCTTCACCTTGTTTGGTTTTGATCTTGGGAACACTGAGGAAACTTGTTCCAGTAAATCAGAGACGTATTTACACCCAAGACCATTAAGTGCTTTATAAAAATTTGTAACAGGATTTTAAAATCTATGCTTTGGAAGCCAGTGCAGTGGTTTAAGGACCAGTGTAATATGCTCCACTTTCTTGGTGTTAGTGAGGACTCAGCGGCAATTTGGAGAAGCTGGAGCTGTCTAATTGATTTTTCTTTACTAAAACCTGTGAAGACACCATTACAAAAGTCTGCCTGCAGAAAATAAAAGCATGAATATGTTTTCCTGTATCTTGTTTAGACAAAGACCATTTAATTCTTGGTATGTTTTTAAGGTAACTGTAGGTTGATTTAGTAATGGTCTTTATGTGACTGTTGAAATGTAGATCCGTGTCCATAACTAAACAAAGATTTCTGGCTCGATTTGTCAGTTTTAATTTCATGGTAAGCAATTTGGAACCAAAAACCTTTATCTCAGTCTTTTTTTTTTCCATAGGCAGTTGTAGAAAATTCTGCCCCATCCGCTTATGATTTCTTCAGTACACTAATTTACCAAATGTAGGGGACTGTTGTCATGTGGTGACACTGTTATGTAGAGTTGTGTGTCATCTGCATGAGTATGGTAGGAAACGTTTCAATATTCCATAAAAAATGGAAAAAGTATCCAGACCCTTTGCTTAAGTAAAAGTACCAATACCACGATTAAAACTACACCATTAGACTTCAAAATCCAGCATTAATAATTTTCTTCAGAAGTACAAACAAAAGCGTATTAGAAGGCATATATAATTAAAGTATTAAAAGTAGAAGCAGTAGGTGTAAGTTAGAATCTATGACCCCGACCACAGCTCTGAAATATCATTAGCCTAACTGTGATGTGTATTGATAAATCTATGGTGCTGTCTGTGGTGCTGAAGTAGCAGACAGATTTATAATTATGACTTTTTACTGACCTGATGTACTCATTATGTAGCAGAATAACCCCTGTCAGAGTGCTGTTATATACATTAATATTATGTAATATATATTATATTTTTATTAGAATTTACTGTGTACACAGTATTTGGTCTAGCTGAGGTGGAGCTCTTTTTAATTGGTTTAGCGGCTGCAGTTCAGTCTTTAAAATGCTTAATGTTTTCTAAGTTGGTCATATAAAAAGTATTTAAATGTTTGATCCACAAAGTGATTAGTAACTGTTTCTGCTAACACTTTACATTAATCCCTCTATTTATCAGCTATAAGCAGTATCCAAAGATCGGACAATGTTTCTCAAAGTTCAGCCTGTCGACTAGTGTCAGCCCTCAGAAACATTTTGACCCTGAATGTGACATGACATGCATGTATTACATTTAAATTATCTATGGTCCATTTTAAATACTTTCACTTTCAATAGCCGACATTTAATACTGGAGCGCATTAAACTGTGTATGACTTTGTTGGACCTCGGGGGGGAAAAATAAAAGTGATCTGCCTTATCTGCAAACAGGTGAATTCGATCTTCAAGGAATTTGAAATGTTAAAAACAAACCAGACAAGTTAATGGGTTTTTCTGTGTGACCCCAAAAGTGATCAAAAACTCTCAGTACCCCTAAGTTAAGATATTGTTTATCACACAATACATTGTACTTATAAGGACATTTTAAGTTTATTAATGTACAGTAATTTAAAAAATTTGAACTTCTTCTATGAAGACATATTTCCAGTGCTGTATTATATTATGTTTATATAATGGTACTCAGTTATATATGCTTCACATGAGTTAAAGCTGTTAACAACTACATCAAAGAACATTTAAAAAGGCCTTATATCTGTTTGTAACTGCATTATTACAGTGTGTTATGAACTATTTATTAAATTTTTATATATGATGCATAAAATAAAGTGTTATTCTTTATATTTCAAGTAAACATTGTAGTGCATAGGGTGCTGACCTTGGCTCTGACAGCGGGTTAGGGTTTTGATGTTCAATTCTTGATTAATTTACTTTATTTATTTCTTTGACATAGACCTTCAGTTCAACAGTTATTCAAGGGGAGACATTAGGGAGGCTGGATATTGGCTAACTATCTTTTTCCTGCTCCTATCATTATTATATCGCCCTTAAAAAATTGTTTACCTATGGTGAAAATAGTACAGTACTTGAGCAAATGAATTAAGTTACTTTCCACTTCTGGTATTTGATGTATGTGTTGCTCAATCCTTATATAATAGTACATTGTATTCAATAACATAATGTAAAAAAAAAAAAAAAACATCTCTCTTGGAATTTGAATATTTGTAAGTGTTCACTCACCCACAGACAATCTGTCTCACCTCAGTGTGTGAATCTGTCTCCTGGTGGCCCTGCAAATACATCTTGCTATATTACTCCCCCACTCCTCCCCCTCCTCATTTCATGACACCATCCCTGCCCCCACCTTCAGCTGACTGCACCTGTCACCTGCAGGCCTCTGCCTACATTCAGGATCAATTTACATAACCTCATTTAGCAGTTCACAAATCAGAGCCATTAAGAGCTACTAACAGGAACCAAGGGTTCTAATTTAGCTTGCCTTTCACAGTGGGAAAATTGTTCAGTTCAGGCCTACAAATAAAGATTCAGGTCTTGGCTTTGATTGTTGATTGTGATGGTAAATGTACAGATGATTAGAACAGATTTTCCCCCCTGTATTGATTTCCTGCCAAAACACAGCAGGCACTGGTCCTGCACTGGGAAACCACTGGAGGAGGTGAGCACAAATGGAGTTTTGTTGCAGACATTGATATGTACATATATTAAGGTAAAAAGTGGTTAATAAAATCGTACAACTGCAGTGATTGTCTGCAGGGTATGGTGCTGCAAAATGTGAAATAAAGATACTCAGGCAATTTATTAATCATTTATGGTTAGCTTGTTGGTGTTATTTAGTGTATATTATGCAAAAAAAACAACAACACTAATTTTAAAAAATAGTATTCAGAGAATCAGTAAAGGATTTCATGATTAATTCAATATAACAGTTTTTTTTACAGTTACTTAACAATATGAGGGCAAGGTGCTGCAAAAGTAAAGATATTCACCTGATCTCTTCATTATTTATGGTTGGATTGTCACTTATTTTTTTGTAAAAACAAACTCTGATACACATTTAAAAAATACTAACCAGAGAATGAGTAAAGGATTTCATGATTAATTCAATATAGCAATTTTATTTACAGTAATGTAACACTGTTAAATCTTTGATTTCTCTATGCACATTTGAACTGGCAGCCACAGAATCATTTGAAGGATTTTTCTGGAGACTTAAATGCTTTTATTTACATTTGTGTGGCAATGTGACAGTAGCAAGAACCAATTCAGAGAGCCGTGAATAGCTGAAGTCAAGAGCTGAAAAATTATTTTCAATCTGCATTCAATTTGGCAAAGATGGGGCTCATAGAATAAAGAGGCTGATTCAAATTCCCACTTGTTCACCACTAAACTTGGTGGTACGGCATTGTGAACGTGTGCTTTTTGGGGCCATTTTTGGGGGAGCATGTTTTAATTAATCAACAAAATCAGCGCTCTTCTCACTGGCGTTCCAGACGCATATGTTTGCACTTCAGGCTGTAGGATAAGGAGGAGGCTCGGCATGAGATGCATCCAGCCAGCCGCCTACAGATTTTGTCTACCGCTGTTGCAAAATGTGATTGCATAACATCAGTCATCAGCAGGCAGATAAGAGCTGCAGTAACAGTAGGCCCATAGAGTTGGCAAGGTTTAGAGGATATGCGCTGAAAGACCCAGACACACCGCATTGGCTGTATAAAAGCTTTGGGGGTCAAGTCACACAAAAATGAAAATGTTTATGAGGTGTGATTCAGTAAAGTGGCCCTGTCCAGCTCTGGTCCAGCTCGTTTTAGTCGTTTCACTTGAGGATAATTTATTACAAGTGTGCAGAGCAGGTCTATGTGGGGGTTGGGATTTAGCAGAATGGTGCTTGAAAATGCTATAGCAACCAACAAGAGGTTGTGGGCCTTTGGTGAAAGCAACTCTGATTGTGTAAAAAGGAGATAAGATAGCATACTGATCATGATGGTAGAACATGACATTTTAACATAACACTTGGTTAAACAACAGAGTTCAGATGGGTTTTTTTTATAAGCAAGTAGGGAGTCTAAAACAAATGAGTGTGAATGTACATTATAAGTGTTGCATAAATTGCTTTTTAATCATAACAATGGCTGACATGGAGTTTTAAAGTTGCTTAAAATGGACTCAAACATGATTTTCCGGCTATTATTCCAGTTTATTATTGATGTATTAATATGAAAGAGGTACTGAAATGTTGTAGTTGGTCAAGGTGGATCTCATTATAACTACTTTTGTGTAGTTTATCTAAAGTAAAGTAATATGGTCATATGTTTTGTGTGTAAAAGCTAAAAGGTCCTGTATATAAGATTTACAGGGATACATTGGCAGAATATGGCAGAAATGGAGTATAATATTCGTAAGTGTGTTTTCATTAGTGCATAATCACCTGAAAATAAGAAGCACTGTGTTTTTGTTACCTTTGAATGAGCTGTTTATATTTAGAGAGTGTGCAGTTCCTCTTCTGCAGAGCTCGCTATGTTACACTGCCATGTGCACAAGGCAGGGGAAACTACAGTAAGACGAGGAGTTTGCAGTCTGAAACTTTACTACTAGATGCCACTAAATCTTATACACTGGTCCTTTAATTTGTAAAGTAACAACAGACTACAACAGTCAAATAAATGTAGTGGAGTAAAAGTACAATATTTACCTCTATAATGTGATGGAGTACACTCAAAAAATTAACCTCATCAATTGAATGCATCTTAATAATATGGCAAATTTCTCTTGAAGAAATATTAGATTAAACCCATTGCAAGGACTTTTTAACTGATTATGAAACTCTCAGTTTAATCGTGATGCTTTTAAATGACCTACATAAGCAAACAAGACCATCAGCGAGAAGATCGGGTATTTCTGTGTAGTTATTCTTAATGTCTGCCACAAGTTTGGATTCTCTGTGAAATCAGATGAAATCAGTCTATTTATCAGCCAAAGTTACACTGAGTAAAACCTTAGACATCTAAAAGAAAGACGATGGGACTTTTATTTAGAAAACTGTATTTTTGACATTATATTTTGTGGTCATGGCCATTGAAACAGTACCGCTTTTATCCACAGGGGCCTCCAAAATCAACAATATGAAGGTTTCTTATAGTGGCTTTAAAATATCTGCATCTTATCATGTTTGTTAAAAGTAATTAAATGGTTTCTATCAAAAAATACCATTAAACAAATTTTATATGATGACTAACATGATTTTTCTAAAATCAAATGTAAATTACATTGACAGAATGTGAAGTCCCAGAATATTTATACTGAAATGGCCCAAAGTGATTTTATATTTTGTTCGAGTAGCAAAAAATGGAAATGCTCAATTACAAGTACTCTACATTTATATTTAAGATCATTACATTACATTGTAAGTGTTGCACATATTGCTTTTTAATGATAAGTATGGTCAATGCGACTTTTTAAAGTTACAAAGTATATTATTGATGTATTAATATGTGAGAGTTACTTTAATGTTGTAATTGATCAAGGTGGAGCCCATTTTAACTACTTTGTTTGGTGTTGTATAGTTTATGTTGCGCATATGTTTTAAAAGCTTAAATTGTAAAGTAACAACTAACTACAACTGTCAAATAAATGTAGTGGAGTACAAAGTTAAGTAATCCCCTGTTGGATGTGGTGGGGTAAGAAGCAAAAAATGGAGATCATCTAGTAAAGTACAACTACTTTAAATTGGTACTAAAATACAGTAAATTTGTCAGTACAGTACTTGTACTCATGTACTTAATTACTTTAAGTTAGTAAATGGATTAAATTATGATTTTGTAAAGTATTCTAACAACAAACTATAACTATCAAATCAATGTAGTGGAGTAAAAAGTACAATATTTACCTCTGAAATCTGATGGGGTAAGTAGCAAATAATAGAACTCAAGTAAAGTACAAGTACTTTGTACTTAAGTACAGTACTTCTTGTGTACTTAGTTGCTTCCCACCACAGCTCTTAATATTGTATAGTACGCTTTTAATGTGAAACTTTTCTACATGTATCCCTCTAAAAGAAATTTAAGAAGTTTGCAGTCTAAAACAAATGAGAATGTAATGATACCAAAAAACTTAAGGTATGATAACACCACAATGAAAAGTCCGCAATATATTTATCATGATTTTAGGAAATTAACCAAAAAATTACAACTTGAAAAAAAGTAGTCCATTCATAAAATAAAACAATAAACCATGCAATTTCACGGTAGATACTGTCACAGTCCAGTACTGTATTGAGACTATTTTTTTATTGCGATATTGTTATCTTCTATATATTGTTCCTTCCCTAATTAGAAATTTTTGCCTGAAACTCATCTTGCTCCAAAAGTCCCACACTACCTGATATTAAATTGTAAAAAAAGAAAAAAAAAGAAAAAAAGGACTTGATGCCAGCCAGTGTCCTGTCCATCACTCTGTTTTTTTTTTAAAAAAGGACAAGGAAGAGACAACTGTTGCTTTCTTTCTGTTATAAAATAAAATTAAAAATAACCAGCCATGACCTTAGCATGCACAAAAGGAAGGCATGAATTGCCTTGCCTAGTTGGAAAAAAACAAAAGAAAAGAAAAAAACACGCATCAGTTAGTAGCATCTTTTTTATGAATAAAAATAAAAATAATAAAATAAAATAATTGACCATGTAATATCACGTTGTAACAGTCTGATACCACATAGAGAAGGTATATGCTGTATCACAATATTGTTACATCCTTAGTTATAAAAATTACACAAATTGGTTTTTAGCTAAAAACTGGTAAACATGGAATTTTTGAGTTGTTAAAAACCAACTCGAGCATAACTTTAAGGCTATTTTGAGCTTAAAACATTTGCTCCAAAAACTGCTAGACTGACTGAGATTAAATTGCTAAAAAAAAAAAAGAAAAGAAAGAAAGAAAAAAAAGGACTTGGACCCCAGCCAGTATCTTGTCCATCACTCCCTTAAAAAAAAGGACAAGGAGGAGACAACTGTTGTTGTTGTGTAGCCTAGACGAATTACTTTTAATGAACATGTAATTAATGGAAATAGACTCAACGGTTTCAAAGCAAACAACGATTCTAATTGATTTGCATTTCCTTTTTTTTTTTTTTTTTTTTTTTTTTTTGGACGCTCCGATTCCCCTTTGTCCGGCGTCTCTATTGATTACTCCGCAATGTGTATCGCTCCGCATGTGTTTTCCTTCATTAAGAGATAACGGGTTCCTGACTACTCCCATCCCAGGGTTTAATGTTGCTTAATGTCTACTTTGTTCCCGTGTCATGTCGGAGGGCAGCGAGAATAATGAGAGAGTGGGTGGGCCGTGATTGGCCCGCAGTCAGGCTGCGGTGTTTAGGACGCCGGCTGCAAAGGGGATCAGTGGAGAGGTTAGAAAAGCAGAACCTTTTGGGGCTGGCTGAGACGCAGCATGTGGCCTCCGTGAGTCCGATTCACTCTCACTTACACCGCTGTTTTCTGTTAAACTGCCATTTTAACATCAACACCTGACACCCCCTCATTGAGCTGCCTGTCAGCCTGACACCCCTGAGATGTTATATATAGGCTTTCTGACGGTGTTTAACATAAATGTGCCACGGGGATTAGGATATAAGGCCTTATTCTGTCGATTTCCGTTCATTTAGCCCGTAAATTGACCAAGTAAGAAATCACATAGGCTATATCCTACTGAGCAATTCAGCCACCGGAATAGCATACAGTGACAATTGGCCTAAAAAGAGAACTACCGCGTTGTGAACAGAATTGCATGTTAGCTAATTGTTAATTTAAGCGGCTCGCAGTGACTAATTATGTCGGCACAGCCAAGCCATTTGCATGATGGACCAGCCACCTGCCTGAAGGCGCTGCCAGGGCAAACTATGTAATTACTGAACAGCAGTGGGGCAATTTTTGACTGTCGCCCCTTTTGTGTCGCATGAATTCCTCGTAATGACATATTTCATTAGGGGGGCAAATATCACCCCCACCCCCCCCCCCTCCCCGCGGCTGCAGAACAAAACACGCAAGTCTCAACAGGTCCTAATATACAAGACCTATTTACATCCACCTCCACCCCGTGTTTTTATGAACCTGTAGTTATGTGGGTCTTTACTGTGAGTTAAATGGACGAGCCGTCAGCAGCAGCCTTTTCTCAGCTCGGCTCAGACGTGTTTTGCTCGGGTTAAAATAGACCAGGGCTTTTCTTTAAAGTGATTGCAGCCCGAACTCATTAAGCTGTCAAATGTCCGCACGCTTTGGGATCTTGATTGCTTATTGTAGTAACATTCAAGGAATTTTTTTTTTTCCTGCAAAGAGACGTAGCTGCCCCATTCAGTCACACTGGACAATGGACCGATGGGTGGACTATTAGATTTTGCACGGTTTTTCCTCAAGTTCACCCACTTTACTGGGAGCATGTGTAAAGTTTTATTATTTACTTATTTATTTATTTATTTATTTTTTACCATCAACTTCAATCAAATATTCATTATAAGCCAATGAAAGTGCGGATGCCACTATTTTATTATTTCATTTTAATCATGTGCATGCAATCCAATCTGATAACTAATTCCTGCAAAAGTATTAAATGATGTTATAGTGACTTTTACTATATTGTTTTGTTTTTTTAAAATATAGCATTAGCCTTATCTAATCAGTAGTCTATCAACACCAAGTAAAAGTATAGAATCATTAGCAATGAAGTGTGCTTAAACTATCAAAAGTAAAAGCATGGAAACCGATAATAACTGGTCATATACAAGTATGTCATATAGTGCTATGTAATCTGTAGTGATATGTTTTAAGACTGTCAGATGGTAAAATCTTAATTTGTGAAGTAACAGCTAACTGACTGATTTATCTGTTGACCAGTACTATCAGCCCGATATTGGCCTCTCACAGTTATATCAGTCTATATCTGTATTGGCATATTTTGTCCGATATGTGAAAAGTTTTTAACTGAACATAATTCAGATTGTTTTTATTTGTTAGCTTTAGGCAAGATTTTATGTATATTTAACCTTTTTTTCTGAATTCGGGGTTACTATATACGTATGTATTTTGCACTGTGTTTTTTATTTACAGTCAAAAAATGAATAAATAAATAAAATACCTGTGAAAGTTTATTTCAGTATAATTTTGGGCAATAAAGTTTATTGAAAAACTGTAAAATATCCTACCTCCATTGTATATCTCTGTCACAAGTATTAACTACTTTTGATCACTGCAAAAAAAAAAAAGTGTCTTTGTATGCATATATATTTGATACTCTAGTCTGTATAAAGAATAATAATAATAATCTTTTTTTTTTTTTTTTTTTTTTTTACTCCATAGCAGCATCAGCCCCAAAACTCCAGTATTTGTCAGACTCTAGAAAATATATAACTGGACATTTGCATTAATGTTATAGAAGCTTTCCAGCATTTCTCACTCAGCAGTATCACTATAGTTTTTTCACAATACACTCTCAAACAGTGGTGGAAGAAATACCAATTCCACACCATGAAAATTCACCATTACAAGAAAAAAGTCCTGCATCAACATTTTACTCAGTAGTATGGAAGTATAAAATGTATTTAAAGTAATTATGCAGAATTATAATAATCCCATCATTGTTTAGGACTTGTAACACCCAGTCCAATTAATGAATCATCATTATTTTAAATATATTAATACATAAGAGATACTTAAATGCTGTAGTTGGACAAAGTGGAGCTGATTACTTCATAGTGTTGAGTATATCTGTAGTAATAAAACAATTGACAAATGGAGAAGTAAAACGTACAGTACTGCCTTTCAAATGTGGTGGAGTATAGTATAAAGTAGTAAAAGTACAAGTAACTTGAATATGCACTTAATTATAATGCTTGAATACAGTTTGCACTTTCCACCAGTGAACTTACTTTTGATGTGAAACTTTTCTAGGTCTTTTTCCTCTGAAAAAAGAAAGAAAGAAAGAAACTATTATATAATTTGTATAAGTAAAGTGCCCTCGTGTTTATGGCATGCAGGTCAATTTAACTTCACTTTAGGTCGTGGCACGTGAAAGGGATAGCCTTGGACTATTCAGAGCGTCATTAAATGGAGAAGTTATTGCTGCGGGCCTATAGAGCGAGCAGCGGGACCCGGGTCGGTGTGGAGGGTCTGCTGTTAACGGGGTTAGTGATGGCTCGTTGGTTTCTAAAGGACTCCTGCTGCTACTGTACACAGACATGACAACTCCGCTTTAGTCTGGCCTCCTCTAATTGGCATGTTTAACGGGAGCACGCGCACACACACACACTCGGTGCACGCGCACATTCAGGCACGCACGCGCACAGAAACACACGCGTTTTCTTGAATTTCTGCCCTTGTGAGGACCTTTCATGAAAAAAAAAAAAAAAAAAACCTTGTTCAGGTTGAAGTAGCCCAATAAATTTAATGTGGTCTAGATTTAAATCCTAACCTCGAAGTTTGGAGAGGAAAGTCTAGAGGTCTGTGCTAATAAGTGTGATTCATGTATTTAATTTCAGTTTTATTTGTAGCGCCAAATCATAACAAAGTATTCTCAGGGCACTTTTCAAATAAAGCATGTCTAGACTGTTCTCGTTATAAAGCCAACTGTTTCCACCAAGGGGCTTTTTCCAGACTTTTTTTTTCACAGAGGTGGCCCAAGTGGGGCACTGACATATGCAGGGGTGGTATATATATTTTTATTATTAACAGTACAATATATTACAGTTTCTTATTCCCATGTTTAAAATTTCAAACTAATCACAGCACAACAGAGCAACTTCATACAAATATTATATAAAGCTTCAATACTTAATTCTTTGAGTCCTAAAAAGGAAATTGTGCCTCCATTGTACCCTCAGGCTGTGAAACTCCTCATTCCTTTATGAAGAATATTTGTATTTTCATCATTTATTATTTAAAAAATGCAGACAAAAGAAATTACTGAAATTATTCAACTTGGAGTGGCCAATTAGATTGAATTTGATGTATACGCCCCTGCCACCAAGAGCAAGCACTGCAGGAACTGTGGCGAGGAAAAACCTCCTTTTGATAACAGGTCAGAAAGGGTTCTTTATTAAGGGAGGGGTCCATCTGTCACAACCAGTCTGGAGCCAGAAAGCTTAAATATGCAAAGAAAAGCAAATGTTTCATTTATGAATGAACACTTGAAAGCCTGGGTATGGGGTATGATGTGGGGTTTCGATTCCGAATTTAGAGGAGAAGATACCACCGATTACTAATATGGTGCCCGATTTAGTGAATTTCTGAGCTGGAACAAAAGTAGACTTTTTCTATGTGGATTGTGGACCGATTTTGCACTGATAGGACTAAAGAAATAACTTTATTAAAGAATATGATATTTTATTTAACATGTGAAAGTCACATTTTGTTGACAGTTTGTTGATTTTGGAGGCCCCTGTATAAAAAAGCATCAGCGTTTCCACTGTAATAATCACAAAATGTAAAAAAAAATAAATGAATTAAATTATCTGAATAAAAATCTCCTGCTTTGTTTTTTTTCCCCAACTAATATACTGCTCACTGTAACTTTGGCTCTGAAAATGTAACGCAGACTTGTTTCATCTTATTTCAGAGAAGCCTACCGAGAAACTGAAAATAACACAGAAGAAGACAATCCTCTCGCTAGCTTATGTAGATCATACAGAGACATCATAATCAACCATAAAAACTCCTCATTGTGGCTTTAAATAATTTAACATAGACATATTACAACCAACTGCAGAAAGGAATTAAAATAAATAGCCAAATAAACACCAGTAGTAGTGTTTAGTATCAGTCAGTTGCTGACTTTTTTTTTTTTTTTTTTTTTACCAGCAGTCAATTATGGGAGTGTTGTAAAACAAGAGCACAGCTTTTCAGCATTTACACCTGCCAGGAAGCTCCTCTTATCCTTGTAAATGGTCCCCATTTTGCTATGTCTAAAAGCACTGTTTTCTGCATTATACGTTCTGTAGAAAAAAACATATCAGCTGAGCGATATATCGGTCAGACTCCACTGTAAGTCTATTAAATGGACAACAGCTCATGGGGTTAAAAAATGTACTTTGGAACAGATGAAAAAAGTTTGCACCTATTATGTGAAGTGGTTTATAGGATGCTCTGGAATAAGCTGATAGAGACGCTTGAAAGCAGCAGGCGTGCTAAAGGAATAGGTGATTTCAAAGGGTTTTAAAAAAAAAAAAAAACCTGAACCATCAGTGATACCAAATGGTTTGGACAAAGTATGTTTTTGACTCTGCTTGCAAGGGGAGTCAAAGGAGAAAACCTATTTTTCAAGAAGCTGAAAGGAGATGGGACTAAACTAAACTTCACACCCTTTGTTTATACATGTGAAGTATAATTTACACTTGTACTTTAGAAAAAAAAATGACGTGCACAAAGTTGATTTTAAGTATTGCTGCCACCATCATGTTTTCATATTTCCTTGTCATGAGCTACACGTTTTCTGCAGGTATCTATCTCTGAAAAGTTATTGACATAACTTTCCAAACGAGTTTTTTCCTCAGTTGAAATTTGAAATTACATGTTGAGGGAGTTCTGGGTTGTCCGGTTAACTTCATCAATCTTCATGAGATTAGAATCTGGTAAAACTCATGATCTGAAAGTTCTTGGTGCCTAATGCTTGTCATAGTGCAAATTTTAATACAAGCATGAACTTAAGATCAAAGTATATCATTTAAAATCAACCATATCTGTCAACCTTATTTTCCAATCCTAATTTTAATATATTAAACAAATCCAAATACTAACCTCTGAACAATGAAAATGAACTGACTTGTATTAACGTGGTTGGACACAACCAAGAAAGTACTTCATTAGTTTAGAGCAGTGGTTATCAAACTTTGTCACATCAAAGGACCCCTAAACTGACACCAATTAAAACACAGACCCTTTGCAGAAAGTGCACAGTGTTTCCTCCATAATATTAATACAGCTGTGGTGCTTTGAGCAATATTTCTAGATTTGTCTTATATCTGCAGCTGTTTTCGTCTTAGTAATGCTTAAGTTTAAATATTCATACAAACTACCCACAATGTCTGACCTCAAAGATATGACTTTATCTCTGTACATAAATGATGAATATGTCTTCATTTGAGGTACAACCCTCAGTTTGTCATACATCAAATCTTAACCCTCACTTTAATTGCTTTCTTCTCAGTATTAATGTCTTTAATTATGTTTTAGTTGACCCAAATATACTTAATCTGATTTGTGTGTTTTTACTTAGTTTGAACTTCTTGCATGCATTTATCAGCTCCCTGTCCTCAATATCACCGAGTCCCATCATGTTCAGAACACCCAGGACTTAGAAGAGAAAATAGCAGAATGACACAATTTCTAACAAACTGAAATGAATTCAATAAGCTAACAAGGTTCATTTTCCAACTTCAGTGGAAGCCATGCTATCCTGCTGAGATTAAGACTTAAACTCCACTGGGTCAAAAATTTCAAACTACACCAACTCTGTCTGCCTGAAACAGCAACTCTGCACCAAAATGTCTCTCTGCCTGCAACATGATTTTGACAAATGGATGTCAAGAGTGAGAGTGACGAAGGTGGTAAGTCTGTGTTGGGAGTAAGAGTCATTGCTCCGAGTGTTTTTGTTGGAGATGTTTGTCTTTCTTTTGCATTTTTTTTTTTAAATATTAGCATAATTAATCTTGAACATGGTTGCAATCTGACCATTAATTACTGAGGGATGTCAGCTTGGGATAAAGATGCCATAGACAGAATTAGGCTGAAATACTGACTGCTATTATTGTGTTGGGTTTTTTTTTTTTCATCAAAACACAAAAAGACCAGATCACAGATCAAGAACATGTTCATCAACCGTTTTTTTTATGCACCAAGAGTTTCTGGCTCGGATACTAAGACTGAATCTCTTTAGTTTTTGTCACTCTTAAATATGAGGTACCACAGGGCTCAATTCTTGGTCCAGTTATTTTCTAATTTTAGATGCATGCCCCTGGGCTATGCAACTGTTTTAACTTTACTTTTTGTCTCTTGATTTTATATCATGTAAATCAGCTTTTAAGACTTTTACTGTGAGGACAGTGAAATTGAAAATACATTTTTTCCAAGTTTCAAACCAGTGTCCCTGTGTTGATTATGCATTTATCTTTTGTTAAGGCTAGAAAAAGAAATATCTTATAAGTATTCCTTACAGATCAAAATCCTTCTATTTTCTCTTCCTGTAAAATGTTAAAAGTGTTTTTAATGACTCATCTTGAACTTGGAGGTGGTTACATTTATGTGGCCACATTTATGTAACCACTCCCCGCCAACATATATCACACCAACCGTTGGCCAGTGGGTAGCTAGCAGAGCAATATCTTATGTGGAGGCATATGTTTGGATTTCAACTAACAAAGACTTTGCTTAGCTTTTCAAAGAATGTGTAGGCTCTATATTTCTACACAGCTATAATCTTCAAGCCACACCTACTTTTTTTTTGCGTTCCAATCACATGTTGAAGACTTCATTTAAAACTCTCTCAAACGAAACCCTAAAAAAATAAAAAAGACTGAAGCTTAATATACCAATGTCTGTTTCACTGTGACTTATATTCTATGCAGATGATACGCTTAAAATCCGATTCTAATTTCTGTCTTTACAAATTGATGACAACAAATCTGCAATTGTGCAGAAAGCGAATGAAACAACAGCAAGTTGGTTTGTCTGACGAGTGACCAGACGGGGTTAGACAACATAGTTCTGTTACTTTGAAAAGTACATCAAAATCAGTGGGGAAAAAGTGCCTCAAAAAGAAACAGTCATTTCGTGCTATTTCAGGCTTTCAAGGTACATGAGCGATAGAAACTGTTAAATTTCCAGGTGTGCCATCACTAATAGTTACATCATAGGTCTACACAACTGTGATTTTCAATACAAATCTGCAAAGAATATTAACATTTAACACTAAGAGCTGTATATAAACAAGGAGAAGATTAATCACCAACAATGAAGAGTTTACACCTGATAGTTTCTCAAGAGTTAGAACTTCCCTGTATTTACTTAAATATTATATTGGTTATGTTTGGTTATTGTCCATACATTTTGGACTATTTTGTTTCATGTGAAAAAGATGATCAATAACAGACAGCAAGCAAGTGACAAAATAAGCCTTTCTTTCTATTAAATACAAAACTTTCACACATTTGCTTTTCTATAATATTTTTTTTAGTGAAGTCCTGTACACAGACGATAACTTGTACTCACTTTTAAATGTGTCTGGCCCCAGGCTTTCATCAGGCAAAATTAATATATTAGTATTGTCTTTAGTCCATGTTTCTGTTAACATTAATATCCCTCATTATTTTTGCTTTGCATGTGTTGTTTTATGAGCATCTTTGTTGCATGTTTTAAATAGTACTTGACAGTCTAGTGTTAGGATGTCCTGAATGATGTTTCTATTAACATTTTTTTTCCCTTATTGTTCTGCATGCTTATAAATCATAAAAGATGAATAACTTTGTAATTTTAATCTTGTATTCTGTTTTTTGGGGTGACTTTGTAACAGCTGAGATTACAGATGAAAAATAGCCTCTTGGCTAACTATAACATATTGTTTGTGAATGTGCACAGTCCCTGCACAGTAAAATAAAATAAACAGATAAAAATAGTTTATTCTACAAGTTTGTTTGTTGTGATTCTGAAGCACAGTTCACAAATAAATAAGCAGGTGTAAATCACTTCAGTTGTTGTGACAATTTCTAAGTCATTGTGGGTTTGAAGGTACGATATAAAATTCGGCAGGATTTTTTTAAACTATTTTTTTTAAAACATCATTGTAAATTTTGACTGAAGAAGTCGCTTTATTAACATCCAGTGTGAAAGATCCAACCCCCTGCAGCAATCACTGTCTTCCTGAAGTGTCCTTGAGCAAGACGTTGAAATCCTGCTGTCCAGCATCATTTAGTTAAAGACCTGTCATGTCAAACTGATAAACACATCCATTTACAAGTTTTCTGTCTTTTTTTGGGGGGGGGCTTAGCATGAAGTCCATTGTGAAGTGTTGAATTGAGAAATCTTGTGATTTGTGCCGATTTTCCGCACGGCAGCAGTGTTATTAAAATGAAGATAAATTGCAGCCAGTCCCAGAGAAATTTTCTTCAAAAGAAACAAAGCCAAATGAACACCGAAGATGTATAAAATGCGCTTTGTTCATCAGAGGGAGGGAGAGAGAAAAGACTCCACTCAGCCAGCTCTGAATGCTGCATTTCATGCCTGCAACAATTATGCTGAAAGGTCAAGTATTACAGCATCTTGTGCTCCGTTTTGCATGCAAAGTATTTCAGTTCACAAATGACCCTCGTTTGCGCTCTTTGAACAATGGCTCGAAGAACCAGATAAACGTAGGACAATTAAAGATTTTTGCTGCTAGCTGACAATAACATTTACCAAAGGGGATGATTGCGTTTGCTGTGTAATTGTCCTGTTTGTAATACACATGAATGCTTCAGGCCTGCTGCAGTGAAATGTTTAGGAACTTAAGAAAGAGGTACGAGAGAAGCTGTGCTTTAAAAGAAAAACAAGGATTATTTTTATAATCTCAAAACAAAGTTATTATGAGACTGGAGAATAGTTCTGTTCTGGTTATTATTAACAAATGTTTTAGATTGGACTTGATTTTGCCTAATTATGAAGGCGATGTGTCTACACATTTTAGTTAACATTGTCCATCTTAGTCTTAATTTTCATACATTTCTTTCAGTAGCGTTGACATCACCAAGTTCGCCTCTTACATCTCTAACAGAAAAAAAAACAAAGAAACTATACATCATAACATTTTTTAAATTACTAAAAGCCACTCACTGTTATCGGTTTAATTTTCAAATTAGCTTTATTGTTTTTATTTAAGTCTTGTTCGCATAGGAATAAAATCATAGCGCAGTGTTAATCCAACATGATATCCGCTAAATTCATCCATATTATGTCAGAAATCACACTTACTTAAAATCTAACAACACAGACGCCTATATTTTTAAATATTAATATTTTGCTCTTGATATTTTAGCTTTTTTTCAGATTTGATTTTGGATATAGTCTCTTTCTAAAGAGTATCATTTAAATTTTATTCAGTCTTACAAATTAAAATTTGCGATTCGTTTTGGAGGAAGCAATTATCGTTTTTGCAAGAGCCACTAATGGTGCAAAAACATCCATCTTAACGTGATTTAATACTTTAAAATCTGCAGTATCTGACAATGTGTCATTTACTAAATGCACTATAGACAGACAACAAGTTTACTTAAAACTGCGAGAATGCACTGGAAATAAACTTACAATGCATCATTTTGGTTAAAAAAAAAAGTGAAAATCAAGAAAAATTAAGTAAAGTTTAATTAAAAATCTAATTTCATTCTTCAAAACGATTTAATTTGCGAAGCCACTGTCAAGATTTAAATAAACTCCAGCTTGTTGGCTGTCTCCTTGAATTTATTGCAGCCTTCATTTTAAGACGCACACATATTTGCTATCTTCCTAAACTTGAAATTCAATCTTAACTACTGTCCACTGATACATAAAACATGATTTCTGGATGCCACACATTACCCAAAAGTGATCCTGCAGCTAAACAGGCGAATAAAATTCAACATCCAGGCACTAACTCAAATATGATTACCTTGAGATTAGGTACTAATTGCTTGGGGTTCATAGAGACCAGCCCACCATAAAGCCAGGAGGACTTGGGGAGTTGCACTGTGGGTTTGTACAAAAGAGAGCGATGAGAGCACACACGCTTCCAACAAGTCATTCTCAACAGCTACAAGCTGCACACAAAGACCACACACCGCGCCAAAGACATGTTAATGTAATCCCAAAGTTCTCACTTTTCTCCCGAACAAAACCAGCTCTGCAAAATACCTAATAGAAGATAGTTTCTGATGCTGGAAAGATTTCACTTAAAAGTCCGCAAAGGGGCTTTTTGGAGGCTGCATGGTGGCCTAAAACCGAGGCTGCTGCTGTCTTAAAGTGATACACGCAGATTAAGGAAGAGGCGAAGAAGTTTCCAGTTTTGGTAAACAAATTTCTTTTTCCTCATGATGTTGGGGAGATAAAAAATACTTTTTTTGTAAAGTTAAACGTCAAAATGATTCACTCCAGAAAAAAAAAAGATTATAATACGCCATGTACACAACAATGACAGTATGAGAGCGAAAGGGTGCTGCTGAGTCCGAGTCGAAGCCACAGCACCAAACCCTGAAGGGTTTCCTCAAAAGAGAAAAGCATACTTAAAGGTTGTAGCCTATTAACACTAAAATATGAGCAGATAAGGCAGCAGATCAAATATAATTTTCCAACACAATATCTCTATAGTTATGACCGAAAATGCAGCCTGGACAGCATAAAAATACGGGATAATGTGCAAGAAAAATCAGTGAACCCATGTAAAAGACGAACATAGAGGTGCAAACTAGGCCTGCAGAGCTCCTGCACCTGCATGTGAGCGATTATCAACGGCACTTCTGAACAACACACACCTTCTAGTTGTTATTGTTGTTTTTGTTTTGTTTTTTTAGCTTAACAAGTAGGTATTTCTGTAACTTATTTCTGGGGCAATGACAGACCAAACATATGAATATTTAGACTGTGTGTTAACAGATTAAGAGGCGTTTGCGTTCATGTTTTACGTCTGAATTAAAGCTTGAAGAACTTCCAAAACAAGTTGTCTTGGTGAAATTTGAAATAATAATAATAAAAAAAAATGCATCACCTAAAAACAGCTCACGCGTTTACACAACTGGCCCATGTATAAATTATTACTAATAGAGAAATTATTAGTAATCTCAAAACAGTGGATAAATATCCAGCAATTTTGTATGCTATTCAAAATTTGCGTTTGAAACCCCTAATGTGCAACATTTTGTCAAAGAAAAACAATACAGAGATGAAAACATAATCCTTTTTAATTATCACTTATGACCCACTAGAAGTATTACTATTTTGTAATAATTTTGCTTTGCTAGCGACGAGTTATCAGCCAAAAACGTTTGACGTCTTGGCATCTTTGTTGCATTTAAGAACAGCTCGGACAAATCCGTGAGTCTACTTTTAAAAGAAGCTATTGCAACGTTTTCTGGAAAAAGAAACTAAAAAAAAGGGATTTAAAACCCGTCTTTAGTTTCTTTGGTTGTGGAATCCAGACCTTCAGCTAAAACTCTAAAAATAAAAATATCATTTTTGATCAAATTATTTCAGTGTCAAATAAATCCAGTCAGGCTGAATTGTATCTTAAACCGAAACTATTTGAAATTACAGCTGTAGGACAACACTGAATTGAAAACAACTTATTTCAGCCATAAACGAAAATCACCTGTCGTTACCTCGGTCGCTTAGCAACCACATTGTTTACAGTTAATACTTATAGCGCTATTAGGTGGCGGGAGAATAGTCCCTAATGATTATTATAGCTTATATTTACAGAGCCTTCACCTAAAGAGAAATAAATTACTGGTTGTGTGTGTTCGTTATTGCAGCCGTTTAAAAAAAAACATCGCGAAGTAAAATACACCCTAATGTTTTTTTTTTAAATGTTTGTGCTGGTTTGTTATTGACACCGGACACAAACAGCGTTTCGCCGTTTCCTTTCAATTCCCCTGATTGATTATTGATAAACCAGCTGATAGCCCCGCGCCGACAGTTATTTGAGAAGAACAGCGCTGTTTGATCAGGGATTTTCATCGATAAGCTGTTCTTTGCGCAGCGCTTGTGTTTGATGTTGGGAGCCGACAGACCTCACCTTTCTGACTCACAGTCAGCATATAGAAAAACACACACCAGCGCTTCAACACACACACACACACACACACACACACACACACACACACACACACACACACACACACACACACAGAAAAAGAGAAAAGAAAAAAAAAACTGCATATAAAGGCTGAGTTTACTCTGCAGGGCTTGTGTGAGCTGCAGCCTTTAACGATAAGCCTGAGCGATGTGTGATTAGTCACAGAATAAAACAGGAAAAATAGGCTCCAGTGTTTAATTGTCATGTCAGAATAAGAGCCCGAGCGTTGAGAAAGTATTTAGTCTTGTCAGGTCGCCAAAACTAAACCTATTTGGCAATATGGACACCTGGTTCTTGAATTTGTTTAAACTTAAAAAAAATGCTGCACATTTCCCTCCCATATAAGAATTGATATAATAATAATAATAATAATAATAATAATAATAATAATAATAATAATAATAATAAATACCGAACTGTTTTCTTTTTTATCTAAATATATTTTCCCCCAATGGAAAATTTTCGCCATTTGTTGCCATATGTTGACATATTTCACAAAAAAGCTGAACTGTCTTGTTTCCATAATTTATTAATAGGACTGTTTTGTAGTAAGTCAAATATCTATATAAGTTACAAAGAAATAAAACGTACAAATACCAATGAAACGACAACAAACCGGCAATAGCGTCAAAAACTTTGTACAACAGATAGCTAAAATTCAAACCTTTTACAGAAATATACAAGCTAGATCTACGGCTTACATTAAATTCTATTATAAATCAGAGTCATGTGTGTTTGTGTGTTTGTGAGGGGGGATTTAACAGCACCCATATACAGCAGTTTTAGTGTATATGCCTTCCTGTTCAGGTTTTTCCCAACTAAAGCGGCCTATATGACTGCTGATTCTTCTTTTGTCTCAATATAATTTACATAAATAAATCCAAAGACTTTCACATCCGCAGTTTCTGGTCAAAAGTGTTTGTTTTTTTTTCTCCTTCATTTCCATTTAAGTCACATTTCCTTCCAAAAAGGTGAGAATTCAAAGAGCTGCTGCACCGATTTCATTCGGCTTCTTGTTCAAATGCGCACATTTACAGTGAAACTTGTCGAGTCTTGAAAGAAAAAGCAAGTCTTTTTTTCTTTAAATAGAAGAATTAAATCATATTTCTTGTCACCACGTCCTGCCGTATAACAGGGCTGAACACTGCAGGGCCGAGCCGTACTCTGCGCCCGGGGAGTTGAGGTGGGAGAGGCCGGCCACTTGGCTCTGCAGTGACGGCGGACTGGAGGAGTGTGGCGCCAGATCTGGAGAGTGCCCCGTGCTTCCCACCTGCTGGCTCTGATGCTGCCCGAGGCCCGTCGTGTTGTTGGACATGATCATGACATTGCCCGCTTGCTGGTGGTGACTCTGCGCGGAGGACGTGGGCGTGTGGCCGCTGCCTTGGCACGGCTTCCCGTCCTTCACCAGCACGGGCACGGCCACCCTCCGCGGGGACTGCTGCTGCTGCTGCTGCTGCTGGCAGGAGCCGCCGTCCTGCTGCATCTGCTGCTGGGACACTTTGTCCTTCGCCTGCCTCTTCATCTTGTACCGGTGGTTCTGGAACCAGATTTTCACCTGGGTCGGGGTGAGGTGGATCATACTTGCCAAGTGCTCCCTCTCCGGCGCCGATAGGTATTTCTGCTGCTTGAAGCGTCGCTCCAGTTCGTAGACCTGCGCCTGGGAGAACAACACTCGCCTCTTTCTCCTCGGGGTGCTGGACAGGGAGCCCATGCCTTTACCCACGTCTGCCAGGGAGCTGAGGCTGCCCATGCTGCCCATGTTCATGCCCGACGATGAGCCCATGAAGCGAGAAACTGAGGACAAAAAATAGAAAATTAACAACGATGAAATTATTGATTTTACCTGGAAAATGCAAAAATAACTTTGCCTTTAAAAAACACGTTTCGAATTTGCTCTAAAAAGAAAAACTGAGCATTTTTTAAAATCTAGATTTCATGTATGATACAATTTTTTATAATAAAAGCATGTGAAAAAAGAAAATAGGATTTGAGTCAGACAATTGATTTATTTTGGGGGGGCGTAATGTCATTACAACTCGCTATTCATGTTATTCCAACCATGATAATTATTTTCATGGCTGTCAAAAAAGTGCCTCTCAACATGGTCTGCATGTTGACGAGCATGACAAAAAATTTGTCTTAAAATACTTCCCAAAGAGGCAGGTGCACCTGTCCAGAAAGGAAAAAAACAAACTGAATGCGTATCGAAGTCCATATTCATACATTATCAAACTGTCAAATTGTGTAAACTAAACCTCTGAGCACAAATTAGCAATAGCTCATGACTGACAGCATTATTATTGGATTAACGTGATAAATTCAGCATTAAATTATCCTGAACAGGCGCAGCGCTTAGACGGAATTTTCGTATTTTTCCCAAATGTTGCGCGGCGTGTATGAAATGAAATTTGTGATTTTGCTTCATCTCTGTCCCCTCCAATAATAAAATTAAAACCAAGCGGATCAAACTGGAGAGGTTTGGAGAGTGTCCACCTTGGCGCACAAATACGCACAGGTGACAGGAACAATACAGCAAGCACTAAAAAAAATGCAGGATAAACACGAAGCATGCACATAAAACTGCATTTCAAGCATTGGATAACTGGAGCTGGAGTCAGAATACAGGTGCAGGCTACTCACTGGTGGAGAAGCGCGGGTCTGGGTTGGCTCCGTACCAGCCGGTGGCCGTGGTGCTGCCCCTCATGCCGTCCTGGTACGACGGCAGGTCGCCCATGTTGCCCAGGTTGCCGTTACAGTAGCCCCCCATGGCCGTGTGTGACAGCTGGGAAACACCTGCCGCAGTCATGTGGTAAGCCGCAGACACAGTCCCATTATGGCCCATGTGGTGCTGCTGCATCGCCGCCTGAGAGACCTGCGGCTGCCGGTAAGAAGTGAGAGGTGCCCCCAAGTTGTTATTCTCCATACTTACTTTCTTATAGCTCTCCTCAAGGGGACTCAAGATATCGGAAACAGAAAAAGGAGTCGTATGCTTAGGGCTCATCGACATTGTTCTGGGGCTGGAGAGGGAGAAATTAGAAGGCAAGGCAATCTCTCCTTCTCTCTCCTCTCCCTTCTCTCTCTTTTTTTTTTTTTCCTTTTTTTTTTTTTTTTTTTTTGGCCAAAGCCCCTCTGGTTCCTGTTGTCTCAACGTCGATCCTGGTAGATGAACACGTAGGAGAGCGCCTCAAGTCCGCCTTAATTGGATTGAGTGGGAGCTCGGTGCTGGCTTTGGTTTGTTTTAGCTGGGTGCCAGGTTTAAGGCTACCATCAGAGGCGGGGCATCGGCAACAATACAAAACAGCTCTAGCCTCCTTTTCGGTGGAGCGTAATTTCACTTACAAGACATGTGCTCCCCTCCCACTAACAATAACATAAGCGCCGACTGACTGCGGCTACATGATCATAAATGTGCATCTATCCATCCATCCATCCATCCATCCACGGCGGTGTGTCCGGACTCTCTGCTGCAGCAGCTGCTGGAGTTTGTGACTTGTTGCTGCCGCTGATAAACACACGCACGGCTGCTGCACCTTGAGACTGCACTGACCACAATACACTTTATTAACTGTAGTAATGTTTACGAGGGCCTCTTGATGAAAGGAGGCCTATATGGACTTGAGAGTTGGAGAACCACTCCTCAGTTGAACTACTGACTTTTAATGGCCATGAGAGGCCTCCAGTGATTGCAGGATTGTTTGTGTTATGCCTTATCGTACTCAGACATGCAAAAGTGCACTTGCGGGGAGGGAAATTGACTGATACTGATAAGTAAATAAATACACATCCGCGTGTTAAGTGGCTGCGTAAATGATTAACCCCCCTCGTTCTTTCTTTTTTTCTTTTGATATCATTGGACGCAAGCAAGCAGCGTGTTACCTAAAAATTCAGATGCACACACACTCGTCTAAGAGTGAAAAAAACAAACAACAAAAAAAAAAAAGAAAAAAGAAAAAACAAAATAGAGTGCGGAGCAGGAGAGGCTCTCATGTGAAGTTAACGGCGTTCAAGTACTCTCCTGCAGCACAACGCCAGGTAGCCCCTCAGTAGCATCTCGCCTTAATGCTCAAGGAGCCACAGCAGTTTAACTCAATCATATCTAATTTCTAAAATTTTACACAGGAGCATAAGGAAAGATTTTTGCTTTCATCCAACCAGCTTTGAAGTCAAGGAATGGTATTCTGTGCACTTTTACGCACAGATTTTAGGTGACCTTTTCTGCGTTTTTCACTCCAAAACAGGAATTAAAACATTTTTCTGACCCCCCAAAATAGTGCATTACCTGAATAATATCATATATATTTTTTAATATTTTCTTCTTATTATTGGTTTTATCAATATATTGTTACTAATACTATATTTGGAACGATAATCGGCCACTACCACCAGTACTCTTTTAAAAATGTGCGTAATTTTATTTTAGCGAACAACAATGTTTTTTTTTTTTATTTTACATGTTTGTCAGTAATATACATCAGTAGCCTTAACTACAAATCACTATTCGGCTACCAATTTATCCCACTACAAAATTACTGTCACACAATATTAGTAAATAAGAATTAAATTGATACAATAACTTCTAACTTACACAATCTGTGGATGTCAGGATCATACCGCAGCTGAATTTACAGTATGGCTACCGGAAAAAAAAAATCAAGCAAATATTTTAAATAAATTGTGGTTTGAAAGGTCTTGCCGGGAGGTCTAACGTCAGTCTTGCAGCAGCAGCTCCCAGCAGAATAAGTCTGAGGCTGCAGGTTGAGCCGATATTTCTTTACACAGGAATTAAAGAAACACAGCGTCTTCTGGTGGCAGACACAAAAATGTGTAATATTGTGCTCGTTTTTATTCCACTGTGACTCTAAACATGTGTTCCCTGTTACATTTATAAAATAAACGGAAGATTTTTAATTTATTTTCTTGTTTGTTTGTTTTTTGCTCAAATTAATGATGCGCCTTCAGAAACACGCGGTCAACCTGCAGCCTGCAGGCTCAGTGTCAGGGTGTGGAGGAGTAAAAGTCCCCATTACTGCAGTGACATGCAGATCACTGACAGTTTGTCACGGGGATCATCAGCCTTAGTTTTTTTCTGGCTGCATATTTCACGGCTGCCGGCATGTTACAGCAGGATAATCTGCACACTGTTTGCAGAGCTGCATGGAGCCCTGCACAGTATACACATCACAACAACCTATACCTCCTTGCCTTACAATTATCTTTAATGAAGCAATATTATCATATAGTCCAAGCCTAAATATTACAGTTAGAATAAATTGTTTGGATGATAGCCGAGGTGCTGTACGTGCGCATAATTCACAGGCCATATAATCGCAGGCAATTAAAATTACAGCATGTTTCTGCATCCGAGGTAAATCTTGCTTATGCCTTCCTTAATTACAGAATTTCGTAAGACATTCTTAATCATCTAAATCAGTACCTTTTTACTGTTCTGGCACACGGCTATTATGGCCAATTAGCGGCAATTAGTCCAAATGTTCCGACTAATTCCTCAGAATAATGAGGACACTTTGAAGTGGCGGGTATGAGGCTACCGAGACTTTGTTATCGAGGCTTCAGGTTGTTGTTTATGAACTGATTAGTACATGATATAATCCAGAGAGCAACTTCAAAATAAGTGTGTGCAATGAAAACTAAAAAAGGAAGTTACTTACTGTTATTATTTCAAATGAAATATCAATAATAATTTATTATAAAGATACAAAATTCACTGCAAATATTCATGACCACATAGACATGTCATATATGGAAAACTGTTGAGAGATGTAAGCACGAGCATATGATTAGGGGAGACTGGGGGCAATTGTAACATTTTATATATTTTCCTTCTTCATCATCTTAAATACACAAATATTTTTTTTAAAATATGAGAAACAAATATATATGGACTAATTAACAACAAAATTAATAAGGATAAGATCTAAACTATATATAATGCAAGTAGTCAGTGTTAATATTAACACTATATATCTCAAATAAAAGTAATCACATTACTGCTGTGGTATCTAATAATGTTACATAATTTTTTGTATATAGTTCAAATTCTTTTAGATGTCAGGCATCATATGCATTAAAGGCAAATGAATATTTCTGTTTTTGCACAACATGAGGCAACTATTGTAGTGGTAACCAGAAGAGCCAAACCAGTATAAATTGTTTGGCCAATATTGGCCTATGGGGCTATATACTCTATACAGATATAAAACTTTTTTCCCCAAACAAAACGTAATATTATTAATAATGAACATTGTTTTTCATTAATTAGGCAGCATTTATGTATATTTGATCCCTTTTCTAAATTAAAGTTTAATTTATACATATATTTTGATCTATTTGTGTTTTTTATTTATAGTTACTTACATTTTTATTACAAATGGTGAAAGTTTACTTATAAGGACTAAAAATTCACTGTAAATAATTATGATTACATAAGCATATCATGGGGACAGACACAGTGACACATTACAGAGAGAGAGATTAATGTACAAAAATATAATTATGGGAGACATGGGGCAGTTGTAACATTTTCCTTCATAACTCACACACTACTTGAAGTCATCTTTTTATATACGGAACATACATATGTGCACTAATTAATAATACATTTGATATATTTTCACTATTAAGTACAAGACTGTAATATTAAATATAATGTGAGAAGTCAACAGTGTTAAACCTCCTTGCTGGATAAACTAACACTGAAAAGAAACTCGTCATATTAAACCTCTGAATCTTAAATAAAGGCACAACTCAAAGTAATGACATTACTGCCATAGTCTAATAATGTTTTCTGTTAGATGTCAAGCATCATATGCATTAAAAGCAAAAGACTAGGCAATAATTCTAGTGGTATCTAGCAGACCCAGACTGATATATCAATCAGCTGATATTAGTCTATCTATTAATATCTGTCTATATCGGTATTGGTACATGTGTTGTCTGATTAGCAGCAATAATAACTTTTTTTTCCCCTAACAAAACATAATGCTGATTGTCTTTATTTGTTAGCTCTATAGGCAGCATTCATGTATATTTGATCCCCTTTATCAATTAAAGTTTAATATATACATATAATTTGTTCTGTGTGTTTATTTACTTATTTTTTTTAAAAGGTTAAACTTTGCTACTTTCAGTGCCCTATCATTTTAGCATTTTTGACAATTAAGTCACAAGTCTTTGATAACCACATTTGAGGAATCATTGCAAGAATGTGCGTTTCTCTGTATATTATTAAGAATGTTGGCTATCAGAATTTTTTTAATCCCTAATATCGGTATTGGTCACACAAATCTAATATTGATCAGCCATTTAATTCTTTTACTTGAGTTAAAAGTGATGTTACATTTAAATTTAGTGAAATGTGTTTATTTTCTAACATAAAAGTACATCAAAACAGACAAACAAGGTTATAACCAGCCTATAACAGACCCTTTTAAATCTAGTTTGTGCAGATTAAGAATAATAATTGTTGACTCTTGCTCGGGCAGGACCGGCTCCCCTGAGGATTTTTTTTTTCTTCCTCAAAACTTTTCCTGTCATTTTCTTGTTTTCTCCAAGTCCATCAGCTCTTGTTCTACCATACAGGAAATGAGCTGCTGCAGAAAAAAATAGAGGCTCAGAAGGAGGTGACAAAAGAAAGGAGCTTCACCATCACACATCACACACTAGACTCCAGCTGATGATGACCCCATGAGCCTTCTTCCTTTCTTTCTCTGAAGTGTGGAGTACAGGGCCAGACTGATTAATCTCTTCATCTCATCTCCATCGGTTCCAGTTCTCCCATGAAAAGAGTTTCTTAATCTCACTGGGACTCCTGGTTAACTAAAATCATCTCAGGATGGACTGAACATTTGTGGTGCAGACATTTAAACTGTACGCCATAAAACAGAAAAGACCAGGACTCATTAAAGGGAAAGTGACTTTTTGCAAGAAAATCCTTGACGCATGACTTCACACCGAGCAGCCACACGTCACCACAGTCGGCCATTTTTTCTGCACCCAATCAGCAGCTGCAGTCAGAGCAACACAGTAGTGGGGGATTCAAAGAGCAAAGGAAAACGTGGTGTTTTCCCAGTGCAGCACGACCCCCAGTGGATCACCAGCTGTCTGCATGCAACAGAACTTCACACACAGTTTGGTCACTTTTTCTACAAGTGGTGAGAAATGATACTGTGTGTTAGGGCGCCATCTAGTGGACAGCTGGATTATAAACAACAAGGTATTTTCCAAAGATGGGAAAGAAGCCAACCTGTCACTGCAATTAAAGGCTTAAAAAGATTTCATTAAGTGTAAAATAAGTCCACACTTACTACTGTAAACTACTGCCATATCTATATTATACCTACTGCTACTGTACATGTTCTACTGCACTGACCTGTTTACTGACTGTTTACATCGCACTATATATTTACTACTTCGTTAAAAGCTGTGTATCCATCACAGTATATAGATATAGACTGTATATACAGTACATTTACTACAGTACTGCACAACCTGTTTAGGAGGGGCTGTGAGAAAGAAATCAATACAGCGTAGTATTGCGATACTTTCCATGAAAATACTGTATTGAATGACAAGTATAGATCTTGTATTAAATAAATTATTAAGACTATGAACGCAAATTAAAGTTTTTGGTGCTAGAATAATAAAATCAGTTGCAGTTTCAAAGCACAAGGTTGTCTCAGGTCAGTCTGTCTGCTTGATAATCCCATTTTGCTGAAATTAAAATGACTGAAGTGACATGAACAGACTCTTCTGAACAGACTTTCTCTCGTGTTCGTTTCCTTCCTGTGCTCTGTAGCTCCTCTGTGAGCGCTTAAAAGCAACAGTGTTGTGTGTACAGAGTTGAATTGAAAACTTTGTCTTATTAGAGAGAACAGATTTACAAAGTTTTCCTGCGGGGACATAATTTGCAGGCGAAAAAGGTAATAAACTATATATGTTATCAGCATATTCAGCACATCACAAAATGTTTAAAATCACAATAATTTTTGTATTGTCATAATACTGTATCATGGGGCTTCTGGTGATTCTCAACCATACTGTTTACATTACAGTTTATATATTTCATCAGCTACCACAGCATTATATATTAAATTAGACATCTTAGATTCTATTTAGAGTTTGTTCTACTTATGTGTTTTTTATACATATTATTTTCTACATATCTGTAAGAGCACTGTTGGATGGAGCCTGTGATCAAAAGACTTTCATTGCCAGTGACTCTTTCACTATAACTGTTGTGCACAAAGGCATAGATTTTGTGGTGGATGGAGGGGACGGGTCCTCCTCAGTATTTAGAACAAAAACTAGAAAGCAGAGGATTTTTATTTTCATGAACCACTTGCCTGAAAGACTTACTTGAACTGTCACCTGACGCCTGAATTTTGTGTTTTCTTTTACATAAATTAAAACATATTCATGATGCAGAAAAGCCACAAAGTGGGGCAAAGAAATCGCCAGAATACAAGAAATGTGCCTGGTGGAGAATCTCTGCTTATTATGTGCACAACGAAGAACCTGGTCTTAAAATACAGCAGCCTACTTCTGCTAGTTTTGACTAAAACAGGATTACCATTTATTAAACAAAAGCATTTTGTAAAATGCTGAATTTATGAACATACACAAACAAATCCAATGAGGGATTGTGACTTTAAAAACCTTCAAACCTAAACATTTTTTATTTATGTTTTAGTGCCATTAGAGGCATTCAAAGGGTTTCAATTTCAAAAATCTGTCCGAGCTGCTCATAAATGCACCAGAATGAGACTGTTGTGTCTCATTCTCAGAATGTCAAATACAGACGATTTAAGTTGGTTAAGTGTCCTGCCAACAGCAAAATAATAAGAAAATAAGACAATACAGGAAAAGGGCTTCAGAGTCTCTGCCACAACCAGACACTATAATGTTTTGTATTGAGAGGGACAGTTTTTTCAGAAAATGTTGCAGTTTAAGCCTTTAAACCCTATATGAGCTACACCTACGATCATATTTGACCTTTGAAAACACACACAAACACCCCTGAACTAAACATTTTAAAATGACACAAAATGTGAATGTTTGAAAATGAGCTTCCCCTGCCCCTGAAATAACTTTATTATTAAATACAGTTAAGTTGTGAAGCTGTGAGGTTGTATCTTCCATCATCACTATCATTAAATGAAGATGTTGTTGTAGGGAGCAGATAGCATGGTCATAGATTATAGATGTTTTAGTGCGGTAGAAGAAGAAGTAGATGTGATTTAACGAACCTTTAAAGAGATGACGGAATTCTTTTGTGGGAAAATTGTATCAGACAAAATTCTTATTTAAAGCAGAGTATTTTTCTATGTATTAAAATACAATGGTGTGTCTTTTCATATTTAGTCTGAGATGTTTCTAAACATGGTGTTGACTGTATACCTGAAGATAAAAACACAACTTTTATTAAAGCTGATAATGAGAGCATGACCCTTAAAAGGATCACATGATATATCTGAGGGGTTGAGAGAAGAATGAACGAAAAAGAAAGAAGAAAGTGAGATACTAGATACTTTCACCTCTTCTTTACCCTAAAATATTTATCACAATGGAACAGTTCACAATAAATAAATAAATAAATAAATAAATAAATAAATAAAAAGAGGAAGAATCACAGTTTGGTTGCATGCTGGGATGTTGGGAAATGGTTCACTATATAAAAACATTCACGTTTATAGACTTTTTCAACGCCACAAACATGACTGACATTATTTAATGTTTAAAAAAATCAAGAGAAATACCAGAAAATAAAGGAAACAGGAAGTTTTTCCTTGCCACTGCTCCATGTATCATGTTGTAGAGTTGTGGAAAAGCTACAAACCAAACAACACTTTGGTAACAAGTTGGGAGTATATCGAAAAATTAACCAAAAATAACCCTGACTGCGTCATTATATTTTGGTCCGCCATCAGCTTTAGCTTTGTTGAGCTGCAGCTTCACATTTTCTCACCAACACTGTTGTATTCTGACTCTGAGTCTCTTAAGTCCACCATGTCCTTTCTGTAGCTGCTGTCATTCACCTGCGCTGGATTTAGGCCAGCAGCAAATCACTCAAAGCTACAGGAGATACACACAAGTTATTAAAATGTTAAGTTAGTGTTGGTGTTCGGTTTTACATCATCAAACAGAAGCTGCAGTGGTTTTTAAAATAAAGAAGGAATGCAAGTGAAGGCTAAATAAACTAAACTTACATGTGTTTTAGTTCTCTTCAAATGCCTTTTCTTGAAGTTTCAGTTTCTTTTAGCTAAATCTAATTCTGTCTCTAAAAACTGTACAACAAAAATGTTGAGTTAGTAGCCAGACTGATGATGATAATTTGTTAACTTTGTGGCTGGTGATGTAAGTTTATATACAATCATACTGTTTGCAGAAGAAGACAAACTATGATAAGGCTGCAATTAACCATTATTTTTATTATCAATAACCTGCAGATTATTTTCACAACTAATCATTTAGTCGATAAAATGTCCCAGAAATTGTGAAAATTGCTCATCGCAATTTCCCAAAGCCCAAAGTGACGTCTTCAAATTGCTTTTCACATCCAACCAACAGTCCAGAACCCAAAGACTTTAATTTACTATGATAAATGACAGTTTGTTTGACAGTTTGGCTGGATAAATGACTGAAACAATTAACTGGTTATCAAAATAGTTGGCTATTAATTTTCTTTCGATTTACTAATCACTGCAGGTCTAAACAACAAATTCTGTCCAGTTAAAAGACTTCAACGGCCAATATTTGGAGAAACGTTGGTTTGACATGCGTATATCTAACAGCAGAAACATTGCCAATAAGTGGGCTGTACTAGAAATCTAAAAAACAGAATCAGTCTCTAACTCTGAGAGCCAATTAGACTTAAATGCTATTTGCCACAACTTAACAAAACTCCTCCTGTGGCCTAGTTTATGTGGACCTTATAACTTTCCTAAAAGGGGCCCCTGGGGGCAGACCAGTGAGTAAAACTATAGGATGGGCAGGCTAATACAAGCCCATCCTTTTCAGACAATTCCTCTGACCAACTTAAAAAACCAATGGCAACCTCTAAAAGCCTGTCTTTGTCACCCTTAAACCCCAAGATGCTCTAAAACACCATTGTGCAGTTAAACCTCATAAATTTGTCGCAGGGACTGATTAAACATCACGGGAATTGAAACACTAAAGATTTTGTCTCGGTCCCTTTTGGACGAGGGACAATGGTCCATTCACGGAGAGACACGCAGACAAAAAGAGTGTTTAAGGGGAGATGCAGCGAGCTGAGGGGTTCGGCCAGTCCCCTCCATATGTGATACAAGGTGGCCCCAGCGAGGGGGACAAAGGACCAGGTGACAGGGACGATGGGCTGCAGGGTCACAGGACGAGCAAACAACATTATAGTGGGCGTGAAAGCAGAGGGACCCCCCCTCGTCACTGATGAAATACTGACATGATTTTAAACACTGGGGCATATTTTTCATGATATTTAAATGAGAGGGGAGTATTTTTTACCTTTAATCATCATTAGGACCAGTTTTTCCCCAAACCCATGAGTCATTTCAGCTGCCTGAGTGCACAAACAACTTAATAACACTGTAAAATCTGCTCTCTTGTAATAAACAGCCCAAAAAACATCAGTAAAATGTCTTCTCTTTCTGGCATTTTGTTCCTTAACTGCCTCCGTTCAGTTATCACGGAAAACGTTTAGGATCAGTGCTTTAAATTCAGCCTGTTGCATCCTCAAAAATCACCTCCTCTTAAAACCTACAGTACACAAACCAACATTTCCACATTCGGCCCGAGTGTAATGGCAGTATTTATCCCTCTCTTTCCTCAGAATAACAAAAGTTAATTGTGTAAAAGTGAAAAGCAGCCCATGGGCCCAGACGACAACAGGGTGCTATAGTCAGAGAGGCTGTAATGTTTACTGGGCATTCTTATGCTTAACCAAATCCAGTCCTTTTAGGGAGTGATGTTTGCTCAGCTTCTGGGTGCATAATTAGTTTTTTAACATTATAAAAGCCTCGGGGCCCCTGTCATGACCTGCTACATATTTTAGATTTGACAAATGAAACATATTTCAGACTATAAATTATGATTTTAAAACCACTGCACAGACTTAAAGTCTGAATTCATTCAATACATTTGAGAGAGGTGAAAACTATTTTGAAAGAAAAACTAATTAAAGTCTTGTAGGGCTGCAATTAACAATTATTTTCACTATCAGTTAATCTGCTGATCATTTTAACAATTAATCAATTAACTGCTTAGTCTATAAAACATCAAAAAACTGTAAAAAATGTTCATCACTATTTCCCTGAGCTCAAACAGACGTCTTCAAATCGCTTCTTATGTCCAACCAACAACACAAAACCCAAAGACTCTCCTTTTACTGTAAAAGATAAAGAAAAGCAGCAAATTCTCACATTTAAGAAGCTGGAACTAACAAATGTTTGACATTTTTGCTTGGAAAAAAAAAAAAAGACTCAAATGATTACTCCACATTCAAAATAGTTGGCAACTAATTTTCTGTCTGTCAACAAATCAATTAATTCACCAATCGTTAAAACCCTAATTCAAATGTAAAGCAAATGATTAATTGACTAATAAAGCAAAATGACTGAAACGATTACTCAGCGATCAAAATAGTTGGCAACTAATTTTTTTGGATCAACTAATCGATTAATTGACAAATCATTGCACCTCTAAAGATTCATTTGTGCATCTGTTTTCAGAAATAGATGCATATTTTACACATTTTGGGGCTAAACTTGAAAAAGAAAGCACCTTACACAGTCAAATTTATCATACAAAATATGAGAAACCTTTTATTAATTATTTTGTTCACAAAAAGAAACAGTTTAAACAGTTATAAAACCTTTAAAGGAAGTCTCCTCAATGACAACAAATAACATTATTTTTTCCTTCAAACATTCAAGCTAATAGTGGCTTTGCTGCTACCTCTTCTATCTCCACCTACTGTACCTTCAACAAAAGTTATTTATACAAATATTATGTTTGAACAGCTTCACATACAAATACAAATACATTATCTCAGCGGATAATTAAAAATCTACAGGCTGCAGTGAGCCCATGTATATGAGAAAATATTATCAGCATTTTAAAAATAGTCACAAACAGAAATATCAAAATAAAATGTGCAAAATATTCTTCGTTCTATAGTGAAAATCTAAATGTTTAAGTTGCTCGAAACATTCAGAAAACATTTGATGCAATTCTAAATGAGTTTGTGCATTGAACTGAGGTTTCACTTGAAAGAATTAAAGTGGACCGAGTCGCTCCAAAAGTCTCTCCAGGCGAGTCTGGAGGCCGCCGCGGTGGGAAAGTGCTGCTGGTACCTCGGAGGGAGAGCGACGGGGGACGGATGCTGCAGAGACGGGTAGGGTAAAGGAAAAGGCACCGCTGGAGACGGAGGTAAACAACCGGCAGCTTTCTCCGTGTCAAGTACGCAGGTGTGAAAAGGTTTCCCATCACGCACCAGGATGGGGACGACGACCCTGCGCAGCAGCGGAGGCTGCGGGATCTCCACGTCCTGCAGCAGCCCTCCCTCTGCCCGGCCTCTCTTCATCTTGTAGCGGTGGTTCTGGAACCAGATCTTCACCTGGGTCGGGGTCAGGCTGAGCAGCCGGGCCAGCTGCTCCCTCTCCGGACCGGACAGGTAGCGCTGCTGACGAAAGCGTCTCTCCAGTTCCAGAGTCTGGGCCTTGGAGAACAGGACCCGGCGCTTCTTGCTCTTCTTGCTCTTGTCGGGCTCCGAGTCCGGGGACGAGTCATCCGGCTTGGTCGAGTCCGGAGAGGCCTCGAGACTCCCCTCATCAGAAGCTGTGGAAATAAAACAATGCAGGTTAGTCCAAATTCATATGATTCCACACATTTAGATCTATCTATCTATCTATCTATCTATCTATCTATCTATCTATCTATCTATCTATCTAGTCATTTCGAAATAAAGTTTTTAAAAATAAAAATAAACAATACTTCCTCAGGGGGGATGCATAATTTTCTACATAAAAGTACCTTATAATTTCAAAATACAGCTTTTGAAAACCAATTACAATACCAGCTAAGGAAGGATGCATAATTTTCTAGGAAAAAAGTTCCACATAATTTCAAAATAGACATTTTAAAATAAAATAATACGTCCTACAGGAAATGCATAATTTTCTAGATAAAAATTCCTTAAATTTTCTCAATAAAAATACCAATACTTTCTGAGGGGGAATGCATAATCATTATGGGTAACAGTTCCTTAATATTTCAAAATAAAGCTTTTACAATAACGATTTATGTAGTGAAGTGTTCCTTCACATTTTCAAAATAAAGCTACAAACTGTTGATTTTTAAAAATGACAATATTCATAGGCTACGGCGGACGCATGAGTGATATTTCAACAAATTCATCATCATGTACTCACATATGCATGGACTCCGGTCGCAGTCCATCCAGGAGGTGTACGGCGAGCTGGAGGAGCAGGAGGAGTAAACCGGGGAGGACCGCGGCGCAGCCTCCGCATCCTGCTCAGGCAAATCCAGGATGCTCCTGACGGAAAAACTGAACTTGGTCGGGGCAGCCATCTGTGCGTCCTGAGTGCGTGCAGTCCTGGTTTGTTTTGCGTAAAAATAGCAAAACGAGCAAGCACCTTAAAGTATCCAAAGAGGAGGAAAAAGCGGATCCCTCTCCACTTTTACGCGCTGTCCAAACACCAGCTCGGAAGCCACCACTGTGTGCACTGGGCTTCAGTGTTTACACAAACAGCACTCCATAAGCTGCAAACACAAGGCTGCTCCGCTTATAAAGCCTCCTCCTCCTCCGCTGAGTACCTGAATGGCTGGAGTGCTGTCACCCAATGATGGTAGGTGTGGAGTCAGAAAAAAAAGCGTCAACAATGAGCGAAGGAAACACTCGTCATCATTACAGATTCGTCCCGTATCGTCAAACTGAGGACCAGATAATGGTAATTGTTGGAGCTGAATCACGTCTTGGGTGGCAACTGACAACAGAGGCCGTCCCATCATCAGACCCCGCCCCCCCCCCTCCTCCTCCTCCTTCTCTCCTCTCCTCTCCCTCCTCCTCTCGCCCAAACAACGTGTCCAGCATTTGCATACAAAGTGAGCAATTAGCGTGATGCCTTCAAGTTGGTTTAACTAATACGTCCATTAGAGGCATATTAATTGCAGGCGTGAGAAGTTTGGACGTTTATGGGTGGTGGAGGGGGACACTCCCTGGACATGTCCTTTGACGCGTTTAGGAAATTCTCAACAGGAAATTCTTCCTTTTAAATTTGCTGGATGATTTATGTCGACATTCCAGTTAGTTTAGTTCACTGAAAAATGCTAAAATTTTACTTTAACATTCAATAAATTGTTTTTAATACACTATAATATCGTTATAAGCAGATCTAAATATTCATGTATTGGTCAACAACTATGGCTGGTTGCTCCAAGAAGGATTTCTTTTTTACAACCAGATTAAATCATTTGTCATTTACCAATTTATCTTGCGCCAAACTTTTAAACTCCATTTGAAAAAGTGATCCAATATTAACTTTAAACTTACACTTATGGTTCAACTTTTAAAACAGTTGCCTTTTTGAGATGATTTGAGCACAATAACCAAGAACCTCAAAGAAAGATGAGGGGCAGACTCAGCTCTCTTGAGTTTTATTATATTTTCACATCAGTTGGTCCAAAACAGTCTGTCAGTTGCTGCCAAACAGTCTGTTTACCTTTCAATGCTGCTGTCTGTTTTTATTTGGTTATATTATATTGTATTATAATATTGCTCCATTAATTGGGAGAATTAATTTCTAAAGGAGGAGAAATTGGTGCTTCACTGCAACATCATCATGAATAGGCTAACTAGGCTAAGTAACTTTTGAGCTAGCTAGCAAACAATGAAACTTTTGTAAACTTTTTAGCTAAGTTAGCTAGCAAACAGTGCAGCCTTTTGTTAACCCTTTAGCCCACTAATAATCAATGTACCATTCTGTTAACTTTTTAAACCACTTAGCAAGCAAACAATGTAACATTTGTTAACTTTTAGCTATGTTAGCTGGCAGACAAGGCAAAAATTTCTTAACTTTTGGCTAGCTAGTAAAAAAATAATTTTTTCTGGTAATTGTTTTGGCCAAGTTAGGTAGCAAACAATTTACTATTTTATTAGCTTTTTTAGCAAGCTAGGAAACACACAATGTAATGTATTGTTAAAATTTTAGCCAGCTAGCAATCACTGTAATGTTTCGATAACTTTTTAGCCAAGTTAGCTAGCAAACAATAGAGTTTTTTGTTAACTTGCTAGCTAGCTAGTAATGTTTTATTAAGGAATACAGGGCAACCCAAAGTTAACAGTTTTCCCTCCTGTTAAAAATGTTATTTGTTTATTTATTTTTATTGTGAGGCAGACTATTGATTAAATGCTATTCAATTTCAGTTTACATCAACAAACTTGGATTTACTTGGACATTTTTTTTAACAGTGCAACAGAGCTATATGCTTAATTTTAAATCTGACACTGTAGTTCTGTGATTAAATGTTAATATGGTGCTTATAAATGTTAAATAATGGGGTTAAAGTAAACTCTTAATAATAATTGTATTGCAGAGGAAAATGAATTGCACAATATTGACTTTTTATGCCTTAACTTGAAGCTCCAAACTTGTCTTATTCAGCCCCTGACAAATTGGAGCAGTGACTGCTGACTGCTAAGAGGATTTTATTAATTGGTAATGAAGATAAATTATTGATCATTCATCATGTTCAGCGCACAGAACTTGGGGGGAGCACTGTAGCTTCTGATGCATTATTTTTCTTTATTTTTATCTGTTTAATTTAATATTAAAAGTTTGATATCCATATGTTTAACTGGTCCCAACATTCTCTATCCAAACTGACGCCTACAGACTGATATCTTGGCTCTTTTTTTCTCTCCACACATATAAAACACATTAAATGCAAAGTGTGAATCCAGCCTTATGTGGGGACCCTCTCCCCCTCGTATTTGATATTGATATCGGCCCTCATCCACTTCAGCGAGGTGCATGAGGCCGGGGAGCAGAGTGGTGGTGGTGGACATGCCTCCCCAGTCGTCCTGGGTGGTCGGACGAGAGGGAACACAAATACATGCCAACCAGAGGAGGGGAACAAAAGGGGAAAATGTAGCCCCGCGTCCGAGACCCGTTGGAAGCATTTGTTCCAGTCAAGATTTTGCATTTGTTCAGTCCCGCAATAATGCCTGATTGACGCCCCGGCACAATGTCCTTTAACTTTGCAGGATAAATCCGAGCTTGTTCCGTGTTGTCATGGTTTTGAATGGAGCTGAATAGGATCTGGGACACTATCTACTGCTCCGCGTCTACTGCCGCCAAGTCTATAGTCCGGAGCAATATTACATGTGTGATTCAGGACGTATTAAATTCCCTTTACGGTTTAAGAGTTCACTAAAGTCGGTGACCTGAAGCATCAACCCGAAATGCTCCAAAAATCAGCCTTTATCGCTCCTTTTCTCCTTTACGCACATTACGCACAAATGTTTCCTTAGGAAATAAACACTATTAAGCAACTTTTAAGATGAAAATTGCTGTCACTGACTTCCCCTTGAAGCATCATGTCTGTGTACACAAGAGGAGCTTCCCTCCCAGCGGTTGACAAACACCAGAGGATTACAGTACCGCAGGTTTGCTGGAGTGGATAGTTTACAGAGGGCACTCGATTGGAGAGCAAAAACACGCAAAGGCACAGAAAAGTCATGTCCAAAGAGCGGGAATTTCTCTGTCCACAATGACCCAGCAGCCACTTAATCTATTTAACACCCTGCAGGCTTCAGCCAGAGAGGGTCCTCTCTGCAGCTCCCAAGAGCTCTCCACTGCCAAATATTTACTCTGTTGTTCAGCTCTCCATTCCCAATCCCTTCCTCAGCTCAGACAAATGGAGATTTTTCTCACATGGTTCTGGATTCAGCAGCTGAACTGACAGGTTTAACATTAGAGCCCTGAAAAACTAAAGAAACTCAACTCTGATCAACCACAAGCCTGTGATTTAATACTGAACCAAGTGATTTATCCCTGAGATAATTAAAACTCTACAGCCACTCAAAAATGTGTTTTCCTTATTTGGATTTTTGAGCATCACAATGCAGAGTGATGTGTGCATGTAAGGATGCACCCAATTACAAATATGTTATTCTAGAAAGCACAAATAATGCAATGAAAACAGATGCATCTTCTATCTGAAGTGGCTCATCATTATTCGGAAAAAAATCAGCTCCATGATTACCTTGGGACAATTAAAAAAAAAAAAAAAAGGTCACATCTACCTTAGTCAATCACAAATGCCATGCACCAAGATTACTACCACCAGCTAAAGGATATATGTAAATACTTGTTTATCTGTAGAGGTTCTATTTATAACGCAAAACAATCTTTTAACGTATAAAACTTTTTTCCTCAGTTTCTGATTTTTCAATATTGCCAAGTTAAAGAGGAAGTGACAGTGGGCTTCAGATAGTTCATAAACCTTACTAAGCTAAAAAATAGAGAAGAAATTAAATATGATGATATATGTGGAAATATATTTCCTAATTAATTATATGCTCATATTAAATCAGTTTGATAATTTGAAGGCACAATAGTTGAATTGCCAATGAATATTAGTTTAGAAAGTGCTAAATTTGCCTGATTTAATGTGACTCCTCTATGCAAATACAGATACAGAGACAGATATGTTTGTGTGTTGAACAGATACAAATCAGATTTGTACCAACTCTCATATGTGGTAGCTGCAAACACTGCATGCCTGGATGTCCACTTCCATTTTACAGTGTGCTGCGTGTGAACTCACTGTTCATCACACATGCTTCAGGACCGTGATCAGTTCACACTGGAAGCTGATATTGACCAAATTTAAAAGACGATATGAACAGTCAAATGAAAAATAAATGGATCTGACCAATAAATTAGAACTGAGTACTAAGACTTGCAGTGTGAACGTACCCTAACAAGCGGTTTTCACATTCATCGGAGGGAGGAAAGTTTCTCTCTGCTTATTCTTAAATCTCAGCTGTGCAAGATGATTTTATGACACCATGACATGACCATGACTGTCATAATAAGAAGGTTACATATAAATCCCAACCGTACGCTAAAAAAATCAACATGAGGACTATAAACAAAAAAATATGGAAGCAACATGACAAATCGATCCTTGTGAGTAATGAGTAGGATTTTAAATTGTATTCAAGAAACTGCAAAGAAGTACAAGGTGCAAAGAAGCTAAAACTTGGATTATATGAGAAAACTGAAACTGAACTAGCATTACAAAAGTACTGCACAGTAAAATCATACTCCCATAAGATTGTTGGACACACAACAGACAGTTTTAAAAAAGGATCAAAACTGATGCAGCAGAAACAAACCGATCATTATTCCTTGTCAGAAATTGATGCCTTCATGACCCACAATGCAACTCAACTGCCAACAGTTGGTCAGCTGTTATTCCAGTGGTGGCTAGGTTTGAGCTGCTGACCTCAAGCAGAGATAAACAGAGATCCTAACCAACACTGACTCAAGTGACATCATCTAAGGCAACTTATCACACTGCACACAGGTCCCTCTGGATCCACAACAGGCTTCACACAACTGTTTTTTCACATGTGCAGCACTTCTGCCCAACACCTGTAGACAGAGCAGATCCTGACTGTTAAGTTTCTCTAATGTATTTTTGGTGCTTCGAGCACCGCAAGCCGAGTGCCATCTAGTTCTATTATACTTGAGAGAAGGCAGACATCTCCACAGCTGATATCTCCAAAACTCTACAGCACACACTGGAACAATCTAGATGGATAAACAGCACCACAGGTAGGAGAGAAAAATTAAAAAATGATTTAGGGTTTAACTGTCCCTTTAAGTACAGTGCTTGAATAACTGTATTTAGTAACTTTCTAGCACTGAAACAGACTTTGATGTTTGAAAATCAGCAGAATTCCCCTTTAATGCAAGCAAACAAAGCATTACAACAGTCCTGTCGTGAGGATATAAAAGTGCAAATGTCTTCTTGTATTCTGCCTTTGCTTAACTCCTTTACTGTGAAGCACTTGACTCAAATTCTGTGTTTTGCAAAGTGCAATGTAAATAAATCTTTACGTGATTTACGAACTTAAAATCGTGTCTATGTCACTGTTCTTTAACCGCACACACGCTGTTTCTGAGCGCTGTAAGGCGGCTCAAATTGTGAGCTTGCAGGAATCAACCAACGATAAAGATAAAGCCCAGGATGTTTATCTGATCTCAGCCTGACTGATTATCCGTCACCTAAACAGCCACAATGACCCCTCTGTTGCTCCTCAGTGCAGTGTGGAGGCTCAGTGTAGCATGATGCTCCAGCAGCAGCTGCACCTGCCGCTGGTGTCCTCTCCCTTCTCCCAGTCCTGTAAATACCATTAGCATTTTGGAGAGGGGCTACGGGGGATAATGACTTGGCAGACACATCACTCTCTCTCCAGTAAACGGGGGTCTTGTGAGGCTGCTTGATCACGAGGCAGCTGTGTGTGCGCTGCTTAGTGAAAGTGTGTAAAGAAAAAGTCAGGTTTGTTTAGATGGTGCTTTAAGACACAAAAGTAGTGTGTACCGATGGGATATTCATGAATGGAGCTACAAACAGGGGAAAAGTGGGATCTCAACAGGAAAGTTCTGATATTATAGAAATAAAGTTTCAAAGTAAAATATAAGAGCAAAGGCACTTAAAACAACATGTCACAGGATGATTAATCACCTTTAAGAAGACTATGAATTTAAAATAACTTGATACTATTCCACAGAGAAGACAAAATCACAGATATATTCTTGATTTCCAAATCCCATTATGCTTCAATTTGATTTCAAGCCCTATTTCGGTGTGTCATAAGATTTCAGATCAGTTTAACATAAAAAAAAAACCCCAACACATAAATGTTTTAGTATTGAATAGGACAACGAAAAAACAAGAAAAATAAACTAATTTAAATGTTCGCTCTTAATTCTGTGCATGCAACATGATTAATTATCAATATTTCATCTTTATTAACAAAAAAAATCCAAAGTGGAAGAAGCACTCAGATCTTGTACTTAAGTAAAAGCAGTAATACGTACAAATAAATATTTTTGCATCAAAGTACCAAAAGTAAAGTTACACATTGTGTATTAATTTTATAATAATCTAAATTATCTTACAGGATTAGTCTATAATTACTGATACATCAACAAATTCATCACTTTAATGTTGGAACTGGTAAAGGTACGACTAAGTATAACTACTTTATATACTTAATCTATAACATTACTAAGGATGAGTGACACCTGTCTGATACTGGCCAAAATCATCTGATTGGATATCAAAGGAAGGGAGCTATAATCTGCAAATGCAAAGGCTAAACTCTAGACATGCCGTAGAGAGAGAAATGTCACAGGTAACGCAGATGAAATTTATTTTCTTTTGTTAGTTTTTGGGGCCTTTTTATAGGACAGCTGAAGATATGACAGGAAAGGAAGAGACTCCCAGCCTCAGTACATGGGGTTTACACTCTGCCAACTGAGCTACTGATGACCTTTAGTTTAATTTTAAATGTTTGAACAATGCTGATAATGAATCTAAAATGCTGCTAAAGGTTCTCCATGTGAAAAAGTTTAAATAAAAATAACAGGTATTAACACATGTTAATACATTAAACGTTTTATAAACAGCTTTGGTGTTTAAGAGACGGGAAAAAACTGTGTCAGACTGGTAAAGATGTTGGCAGATAGACAAGGTTGGGGTTTCAGTATCTGTTTCAGACATGCAAAAATGGTATTGAGCCATCCCTAAATATTACATCATGATCTGCTGATTATATTTTGTATTATTAATGTGAATCTGTCAAGTAACTTAAAGGTAGAATCTGCATCAGTGTTTGTAAATGCACCATTCAAAGATGGCCCCTCCTCCCCGGCTCAGTGAACGAGAGAGAGACATAGAGAGTGAATTAGAAGAGGGAGCAGCGTTGGAGAGAACAAACCAGTGAACTGGAGAATTTTTTCTGATGGTTTCACAGCAATTGTGTTCTGCAGCACAAATAACCACGTCCACACCTCTGCATAACATCTGATTTTGTGTCTGTTCTGCCTGGGTTTGTGTCTGTGTGTGTATATCCCTCTGTGCAGCTCTCACAGACAGAGAGCAGAGGAAAGAGTAACTATTGCAAAGTATCTGTTGTTTTCATAGAGTGCCAACATCAAAACGCGCACACTGTCATTGGCTGAGGGGCTACACACCACTGTCAAACAAAGTGAAGCTGAGAAATATCCCAAACACACCAAAATATGAGAAAATATGAGAAAATACAGGCAGAGGACAGGGTCTGTGCAGATACAGACACAACCACACACTTCTACTCGGTCATAAGATTTAGAGGCATTATGTTTATGTATGTTTAAAGGAAAATGCTACATAGTAAGTTTTTAAGTTATCAAATAATTGTAATGGAGTGAAAAGTACATTTTTTATTTGCTTCCAAAATGTAGTGGAGTAGAACTATAAAGTAGCAGAAAATGTGTGTCAATTAAAATAGGCTACAAGAAACTTCAAATTTCATTTAAGTACAGAACCTGAGTAAATGTACTTAGTTACTTTCCACCACTGCTAATCATGGAGTCAGCAGTGATCAGTCTCCAACTGGACACACAGAGAGTTTCTGACAAAACAAACAAAAGAAATCCTACTTACTTTTGAGCTGAACAGCCATCGTCACAACCGATCAGTGCTGAGTCCCAAAAAGTTGATGACATCAGACCCATCTGTGTAGAAAACAGCAAAACCACATATCATATTATCATATCTGTGTATATATTATTATGTTTTTTGCCAAATGAGCATTTGCTGAAATAAAATCAGTGGAGGAAATATGTGCAAACATACACAAGTATGGATACATTATGGATCTGATCGTCTGCCGTGTTATGAACCATCCAGACCTCCGTCTCCAAAGTCAACACTTACACAGAAAAGCAGCGTTCGGTTTTTATGCACCAAATATCTGGAACCAGAAAACTTCAGGTGTGCTGCAGCTCTCTTTGCCTCTACTTCTCATTAAAAAGCCTCACTGCACTCACTGCTGTCTCATATCTATTAAGTCAAAATAAGCTTTCAAATAAAGACGTGAATTCACTTACATCAGAACAGGCTCTTCGGATGATCTGCAGATGATGGTCAGTGTTGAACTTCTGCAACAGGAGCAACATTACTCATCAATCAATTTGTTTTTGTTTTTTTAAAAGAACAAGCAAAAGGCTCTGATAATAATCTTATGTTCTCAAACATTTGGTGAATACAGCCTGGTATATTTGTTTTTATAGCAGCTGTCTGTATTTTGAGAATTGTTTCACTTACACTCTTAGTTCTCATGCTCTCCAGACTTTATGACACAAGGTTGTATGTAGATGAAAATGTTGCTTCAGTTCTGCTCCAAACTGAGATGCACTGAGGAAACGGAGGATGCAGGTAACAGTCACCATGTTGCCATGCGGCTGCCAGTCTCTGTTTCATTTCTTGTCTCAGGATTTGTCCAAACTTTTTTGTGTTTGACTTCCTGAACATGTGACTTGTTGGACATGTGTGATACTTGGTTGCCCTCTGCAGGACACACTGATGAAAAACTGACTCCTCGTGAAAGACCTCCTTCAACTCTCTCCAGCCAACCACAAACTATGGGTGGAGTTCAGCCTTTATTTAAATCCTGAAGGCCAGTGTGGTCACAGTCAGTGATGGAGGAGGTATTCAGAGCCTTTACTGAAGTAAAAGTAGTGACACCACACTATAAAAATTCTTCTTTACTAGTAAAAAGCCTAAAATGAAAATGCTACTTGAGTAAAAGTACAGAAGGATGATCAGCAAAATGCACTTCAAGTATTAAAAGTAAAAGCATTCAATGCAGAAGAGTGTCCCCCTCCATATATTAGAACAGTAGATTATTATTATTATTCATGGATTAATATAAAAGCAGACTTACTGTTGTTGGTTGAGGTGGAGTTTATGTTGATCTATTCTGTATAGCAGTGTTCCCCAGCCCTGATCCTCAGGGCACACCGTCATGCATGTTTTAGATGTTTCCCTGCTCCAACACACCTGATTCAAATGATCAAACTTCTGCAGAAGCCTGACAATCATTTGAATCAGGTGTGTTGGAGCAGGGAAACATCTAAAACATGCAGGACAGTGTGCCCTGAGGACCAGGGTTGGGGAACACTGCTCTAAATTACAAACACACATAAAGTGCCAGGATGATTAATTTTGAATTTTATCAACGTGCTGCATCCTTTGAAATGATCGTAGACCAATAATTGGCAAGAAAACTTACCAAAACTTCCTAAAAAGCTGGTGTATCCTCTCCTCCACAACACAATCAATTCCTCCAAATCATCAATGCTAAAAACACCCCATCTTTTCTTGTTAATTTGCAAGCTAGCTCGCCAGTGACAAGTGATGTGGGACAGCTGTTGTCATGGATACATGGATACATTTCCTAAGTTACAAGGTCTGAGTTAAGATAGGACACAGCCTTGATGAGTTTAGTTAGAGCGTCTGTAGTGGGAAGATAAGATTTTTCCTATCTTGGAAACTTAAGACAAGACAAGCAATAGATGGGATGAAGATAAAATAGGACATTAGTCAGGATTTGCTTCTGTGAAACCAAACTGGGAAGAATCTTATCTCAGACTCTTCCTATCTAAACTAAGACTTAAAACAGGAAGTTTCTGAAATACCAACCCCGTAAAGTAGCTTCTCTAGTAATCCTAGATAAATGTAGCAGAGTAAAAATAATGATATTTGTCTCCGTTTATGTGTTGAATAAATGTATTTTCACCACTGAATATTCCTGGAAAAAAACAGGTTTTTCAGTGAGACTTGGTGTAACACCTGTCGTTTGATTCCCTAAACGTCCACAAGATGGCGCCACTGTATTTTAAGAAAAACAGGCTGCGTGTTAACAGAATGTGACTCAACAGCTCCTGTGACCCTCTGAACACAATCTGACCAAGAAGGAGACACAGGGAGACTTCAGAAAATCACTGAAGCAGCTTGAACATGATCAGGAAACAACTGGACAGATTCTCACTCGGGTATCTGATTTTAAGAGCATCTGCTGCTGAACGAGAACTGGATGTTCTTCTGTATTAATTAGTCTTTAAAAATCAACTCACCTCACTTTACCTGCTCCTCCTGCCAACACGTGCTGCTTCAGATTCCAGCAACATGCGAGTTGTCAGTAGCCTTTGCAATGACATGCATCAGTCTCGTGCAGTTTGCATGCTGGGAGTGTCAGCAGGCTGCATGCAGGCCTCGGTGAACGGTTTTCTTCTTCACGAAGCAGAAAGAACTTCATCACTGAACTGCAGGCTACTGTAGGTCAGCGGACTGCTGCTCAGAAAAAAATAGAACAGTTATTCAAATTTAGATGATTTTCTTTTTTTTCTTTTTTTTTTTTAGCTTATTTTTCCATGTCGGTTAATTAAATAAGTATAAGAGAACTGGTGCTTTGTCATAATTCTCGCTGACACTGTCCATCTGATTCTGTTTGTTTATGAGGATATTGAACACTCAGTCCAGTCTGTAATCTAATAATACTGTATAAAAAAACTGACGCTGACTAATTGCAGGAATGTTTCTGCGTTTATGCGGAGATCTTAATGGATGAGGAGGAAATTTAATATAAATCCAACCCAGGTATGACTCAACGGTTCCTCGGCTGTGGCGCATAATAACGCGGCGGTGTGGTCTGTATCAACACCCCATTTGCACTTTTCTGCACAAAGGCAAGGCGCGCGTAAAAGCGCAGTAAAGGTACAGCTCTCCATTTTTTTGTCCTTGGTTTTGGGGGACAAAGAGCGCTCCAAATGAGGGCGGAATTAAATATTTAATCCTAATGGATGCCAGGTGCCAGACGAACAGATGTCAAAGTGATGTATGCTTAAAAGTGTCGTAAATATTGTTTCTTTGTGTCCCCTCTCTGCCAAAGTCCAGGCCCGGCCTCTGAAACACGACTACATACGTCGTTAACCCGCGTTCGTCCTCATTAAGGCCGCACTAAAGTTACGGGGAGAAGTGCTAACCTGCACACACACTTTTAATGGTGTCACCGCCGTTTGGGCCGCAAAGGTTAGAGTCATCAGTGCGGGTTATTTTAAAGGCGCCCGAGTGATGGCATCGCCCTAAAAAGCTGCATTAAAGCTCCGTACAGTCTTATCTGATTTGTATCAACCAGCTGGAGGCGACACCACCTCCATCTCCGCCTTAATACCCCGGATTAGTGCCACTGCCAGCGCGTTTGGTTGACAAACTGTTTGGGCCTTGAAAGCAACACACACACTCACACACAATCAGAGGCCTATAACTCTCCACACGTGTGTATCTTATTGCACATGTCAGTCAGTTTGGGGACAGTTAGTATGAGATGACAGACCTCCAGCCCCTCCGTGAAGCAAGAAATCACTGCGCGTCCCCATAATAACCTATTAGTGGTGACTGGGATTTCCCACAGGATCTTACTGGGAACACAAAACCGGGAACTGGGAACTTTTTTTTTTCTCCTTACCTCCGCGCTGCAGTGCAGGTTTCTCCACGGAGAATTTGAGCAGCACAGCGGTTCTGCAGAGTAGACAGTCTCCTCAGTCCTGCACTTTTTTGGACCACAAAGAAGATTCAGTTGACGGATTACAGTGAACGCGTCTTAATTCATGTCCAGTTAATTCTCCCAAGAAAGAAGTTTTTTCAAGTCTTGCAGCTCAGGCCCATCCGCGTTAAATATACTGCAGACTGATAATAATAATAATAATAATAATAATAATAATAATAATAATAATAATAATGTTTTAATAACGGATAATATTTTTGACTTTTCAGTTGAGTTGTTATAATTGTTCCCTACATCGAAAATATTATTTTCCGTAAAGGAATAGCTGATTTTTTTCTTTCCAAGTCCAAAACCACGACCGAACATCTAATGCAGTTTTTTTTTCTCCAGGGGTGGAAGTAACAAATTACAAACACTTAAATGTAACGAAGTAGTGTTTTGGGGGACGCACACCTTTACTTTATGAGTATATTTTCCAGTCTGTGCTTTTATTCGTGTATCACACCTTTTTTTTTTTTTTTAATAACTGAGTAATAAGTACAATTCAAATTATTATCAAAACCTTTTATCTGCATTTCTGTCGCCAAGAAGGCTAAATGGGCCAAAGAAAACAATAAGATACGGACGAAATAAATAAATAAATAAATAAATAAATAAATAAAAGGCTTCAGCAGGAACAGGTTTGGAGAGGTGAGCAGAAGTTTGGAGAAACTCATTTTCAACTGCTATTGACATTAAACGTCGGTTAAAAGTAACAAACACTATATTTTGTAGTTTTACTTAAGCATTATTTTAACTCCAGCTTTTTTTTTTTTTTTACTTGTAATTGAGTATTATTTCAGTAATGTATCAGTATTTGTACTTGAGTACAAATTTTCCAGAACTCTGTCCACCACTGCTGCTTTTTACCTTTAAAACTTTCTGACCTCATATTTTATTTATTATTTATAACTTCCTATTTTGGCTGCTGTGCGTGATGATGGCGTTAAAATTGTGTGTAATTGACAGTAGTGAAGTACATTTACTCAAGTACTGTACTTAAGTACAATTTAAGTACAGTGCACTTTACATAAAGGCACAATATGCAACATTTTTCTAAAAGCAGTGTATTGACTCATACAAACATAATCCCATCATCATTTATGACCCACTACCAGATCCTGCAACCAGCTTTATTTATTTTTTTTTATCAAATTTTCTCATTACTTTACTGCGCTCAGGACGCTTTACCGACCTAAAACGTTGATATTTGGCGTCCTGAGAAGGAGACACAACAGTCAAATATCTTTCTGGTGCCTTTATAAACAGTTTGAACAAATCTGTCTTATTCGCATTTGATGCTACTCTCTACTTCTACTCCACTGTGTTCTGAAGGCACATATTGCACTTTTTACTCCACTACATATAGTTTAAAGCTTTGCTTGCTTACCAGATACAGACTATCAACACAAAATATAAATCAGCTAATAATTTAGCATTTATTTTTTATAAACTGACCCAGCAGTGTGTAATAGGTCATTAAAATGAGCTCCAGCTTTAGCAGCTGCAGCATTAAAGTGATGAAGACATTAATGAATCAATATTATAATCCAGTAATATAAATATACTGTATATAATTCTGAAATGGGAGATTTTGCATAATTTTAGAACTTTAAGTAAATTTTGACGCTAATATTTTGTACTTTCACTGATTTTGAATGCATGATTTTTACTCGAAACAGTATTTTTACACTGTAGTATTGATACTTTTGATTAAAGGATCTGAATACTTCTTCCAGTGCTGGTCACGGATTTGTTGTCAAGTGTGTCAGTTTATTTCTTTATGTCGCGAAGGTTTCCAGTCCTGCAGCTCTGGAAGATGAAGATAGAATCTGATTGACTGAGAGACTGAGGAGCTCAGACTACTTTAAAAATAACTAATGAAGGAATAATATTTGCGACCTGCTTCTAATTAATCGGATCGCGGGCGCATTAGACTGTCTGATGAAACGTTAAGATGGATGAAGGAATCCTCCTCCTCCTCCTCCTCCTCCTCAGCATCATCATCATCATCATCATCATCATCACCACCACCACCACCTCTCACGGGAAAATAAACGCATCTGACAGGTCCTGGATATAAACGCGAATCATGCCCATAAATGTAAAAATATTTCCACAGTCTAAACTTTTGATTCTGACTCGTTCTTTAAGCGTTTATCAAATTATTCTGGTAACAAAATGAAAATGACGAAGCGTCTTTCTTCTTCTTCTTCTTCTTCTTCTTCTTCTTCTTCTTCTTCTTCTTCTTCTTCTTCTTTTAAATCGTTTTGAGTTCGTCGCAGTTTTGCATTAATTCAGTTACTGATGATGTACAAACAGCTGTGGTACAAATACTCAGACATTTCACTTGAGTAAAAATAGAAGTACCACAGACACGTAAGACTCATTAATTCAAAGCATTACTTAAAAGTACAGAAGTAACATCAGCAAAATGTACTTTAAGTATCAAAAAGTTATGGTATTTATTATGCAGAATGGCTCATTTCAGTGTTAGATTATTTTTAAATATGATATTATTCTGTTTTTGTCAATAACAGATACACGTAAGAGCATTTTAATGCTGCAGTTCGGCAATTTGGAGCCAAATTTAGATACTTTGAAAACTACCTAGTCCTGGATCATATAAACATATTATGTTTTTAATGTAAAATGTAACTAGTAACTACGAGTGTAAAATAAATATAGATGAGTAAATCGTCTTCACTTCTGAAGTGTAGTGGAGTAAAAGTCAAGAAAGAATCATGAAATGAAAACACTCTAGTAAAGTACAAGTATGTCAAAATTGTACTCAAGAAAAGTACTTGAATACTTAGTTACTTCTCAACACTGTGTATAATAGATGAGCGGTTTCACCGTTAGATGAAGAATAAACGTCGATTGTGAGACACATTTTGGTTGAGATTCATTTTGATGAAGTAAAATATGCAAATAAACGCATTTGATACAAGTTATTCATTAATGTTTGACTTTTAGATGATTTTTTTTAGACATTTAGCGCAGCATCACAGGGAGAAACAGAACTGTGGGTCCGTTATAAGAAGAAAAATGTTTATATATATGTAGACTGTCCTTTACACTTTTTTGATCAAACTTAATCGAAATCCTGAATCAACCCTCTTGTTTTTAATCTAATTGAACCTGATGAAGAAAAAGTCACGAGAGGTTATTTCTTTTATCTCATCATTGTGGTGACAACTGCTCAGTCCCTCAAGTCTTCACTTGTTGGAAATTAAAAACTAAAGGTGGTTTAGTTACTTTGCTCACACGCAGAAGGAGATAGTTGCGATGGGAGTGGCTGTCATCACAGTTTATAGCTGCTGTGCACCAGGTACATGTCAACAAACTTTTTGGCAAAGTATTTGTCTGTTCTCTCCTGTGTTCAAACCTTTGAAGAACAAGACTGGAGCTGCTGTGATTTCTTAAACAGCTGAACATAATTCTTAAGTTAAATCCCTGAGAATGGTTTAAAGTATTTTTCTTCATGTTTCAGGGAATGAGGCTGATGATTATTACAGTTATGGTGACAAATTAGAGGAAAATTTAGTTTTTAACTCAGTCTACATGTTAGTAATGTACAGCTCACCTGTTAAAGGCTGTCAGCTTGAAACACTGATGAATTATTTTTAGTTTCTTGGTGGGCATCTCCTCAAATTCTTCATCCTTTGGCACCAAAAGCATGTTGATGACATAAATCTAAAAAAAAAAAAAAAAATGAGAGAAAGAGGCAGCACAGGAAATCTTTGACCTCCACGCTTCTTCCATCATCTTGAGTCAATAAGGACCTGCTCGGCCCGTGAAATCAATTATGACCAAAACAAACACTTTCACATGAAAGAAAGCTGTGATATAAACAGGTAGGAGAACAGTACAGTACAGTGTGAGGCAACTTCACGATCCAGCTGGACGAACACAAGTGAAATAGAAGAACACATCTGCAACACTTAACAATATTATATTTGAATTAAAAAAAAGACTATCCTGATATAAAACAGTCGTTATTTTAGATTTGTCCAAATCTCGAATGTCCAAGAGTTTAATTACATAACATTAGACTGCATTATATTTCAGTGTTTCAAAGTTTAACCCTCATAAACTGCTGTAAGAAACAACCATCACAGCAAAATGTGAACTTGTTTCTTTCTTATAACATTATTAAATATGTAATCAGTGATATATGAAGAAAAAAGCAGATTTGTTTGATCGTTTTAGGGAAACTAACAGTTAATTTGCATATTGTGTAAAACGAAAACAGACAGAACACGTGAGGAAATCGGTGTCAGTCTCCTTTAAAACGACCGACAGAGCGCAGCGACCCCCTCAAAGTGTGTAATACTTTAAATTAGGACCCATGACAAACATGAACTCAATAAATAAATAGTTCCATCTATTAAAACTGCACTGGTGGAATTTGGTACTTTTGACTGAGGTCCCTCGGAACAGCAATGCATTGGTATTTTTTAACAAGCACTAATTAAAGCAGAAAACAATTATATGAAGTAATTAAGGAACAAATTAACAAAGTCATGAAAAATTGGAATGACACAATATAGAACCTGTGAGATATGACAAAAAGTTTACCTGTGGGCTCTGCAGGTTCTCCAGTCGATGGGATTCAAGTGAAGTATATCGTTAGAATTATTTGTAAAATGTAATATGAGTTTTTGAAGGGAAATAAATGTTTTTAGAGAGAAAACTGATGTAAGCTCCACAGAGGCTGCAGGTCACTTTGCTGCAGAGAAGCTGGAGGTGTGTGCAGCACAGTGACCTGTTAGAATAAGATATTATTTTCTAGATGTCACTCAAGCATTAAATTATAGATTATGGAGACACAGTTGAGACTGTTGTAATCTCTGCTTTGCATATAAACCGTAAAAGTACCGGACACGCAGCAGGGCATGTATAGCTGAGTCAGGTTGTGGAACAGTCTTCTTCTCCTGAGAATTAAATCAGCAGAAGACTGTGCTTGAGTCATGTACAGTGCTTTGATTTCTAATTGCTTCTGTTTTTATTGTGCTATTTTCTCCTGTTGCAGTGCTCAATTTTCTTAATCTGTTTCCTTTTGTTAAGCACTTTTTCTTGAAAGGCGCTATATAAATACAAAATTTACTTACTTACTTTGTGCAATAGTCTACTACAATCAGCGATCTCTCTGCGTCATACTTCACCAAAAACATATCCTCGAGACAAAATTATAATTTATTATTTTGGCGTCTTAATCTTAAAACTTCTGCAGCCAGTACGGTCATTATTATGTAAAGGCCCCACAGGCACACAGCAGCAGAATGTGTACAGGAGGACAAAAAAAGAAGAAGAAGAAGAAGAAGAAGAAGGAGAAAAGAAACAGTGTGAGATGAGTGAATAAACGTCGGTCTGTCTCCTGCAGAGAGCTGCAGTCGAAGCTTTTTGAGTCCATCGTAACACAATTTGTCTGACAAGTGATGCGTTGCCTTCACAGGCGGTTTGAACAATTCAATTCGACACGGGACGGGTTTGGGCTTGTGAGCTGTGCAGACATGTGACAGCCGCGTACAGTCTGGAAATCATTATTAACAAGCATGGATTCATATGCGCTTTAAATCTTAATGCATAATAATAATAATAATAATAATAATAATAATAATAGTAGTAGTAGTAGTAGTAGTAGTAGTAGGCGATTTAGTGCAATATTTTTTCTGAGCATAATAATCTCATTATTGTCTGACTGCATGGGAATTTCAGATAATGCGTTGAATAATTTGCAACTTAACGTTAATATTTTCCAGTTGTTGTGATGTCATTAATCAGATAAACACATGGGTTATTAAACCCAGTGATGTGACTGCAGGTGGACATCTATCATAACATAGAAAAAAAAAAAACCCAGGAAGATTAAGGTGTCTGTTGACATGGATCAGTTTTGCGCAGACCTTTGATCCCTCACCACTGACCTTTTGTTATTTCAGCCACCGGAGGAACCCTCAATGGAAACAAGTTGAGCACGTTTCCCCACGGTAAACATTATCCTTGACGCATTAGTGGCCTGGGAGCAGAGCGCGGAGGGCAGGTGGGGGCACAAAGCGGAGATGCGGTGGTAAATTTAAAAAATAAAACTTAAAAAAAAAAGGAACGACAAGGAAAAAAAAACTAAACCGAACCAAAGACCCCCCCAGCGGATAGTCTTAAGGTAAATTAACCCTTCGTGTAAACAAAAATGCGTCGAGAAAAGTGTTACTTTACGCCTCTTCAAAAGGCCATTTAACGGGCTTGAATAAGAGTTAAGGCACACAGTGTAAAATGTGTCATTTCAGAGTTTTGTGGCAGCCTGAAAAGGTGGGAAAATTTAATTTAAAAAAAATGTAGGTATAACACGTGTCCTCTGCAGGATTCAGCCCGTACATGCTGGGACAAATACCGAGGAATACTTTGTGTACATTTTGGCCCCTCGGTGTTAAATGTCACCAGAGCTTTTCAACAATATTCCTAATTGCGCGACCGTGTTTGATGTTTACATGCACGCTGATCCCTTCAGGTTGTGCAGTGATGAAGGTCAGTCACGCGCCGCGGCCCTTTTTGTAAAATATGACACGAGAGAAAACCCAAAGCATGTGTCAAAAATGAGGAGAGAGTGAAGGCGCAAAGTTATGGCGTGTGTTTGTTTCTCGTGTCGGGAAGCAACAAATCTTTCTTATTGCCTGCAAGTGGGACGTTCTTTCTGTATGCAGGGGTAGTAAAGTTAGAAATAACCCCTTTATAAGATAATGCTCTGCAAGCTTTGAGTCTGAAAGGTAATTATGTTAAAGGTTAAGACTTTAAAGGTGATTTCTTTATCATACAAGCGCTCTGAGTGCGTCAAAGCTGACCGCGCGTAATTGGCAAAAACGGGTAACATTTGGCCTTTTAATGCAAATCAAATGGACTTACAGTTTGAAATGGAAACGTGGATATTACTGAGGTAAAACAACACCTTAAAGTGTAATGTTATACACACACGCGCACATCTAAATAAATCACACTAAATTTAATTTAAAATTGGCACAAGAGATAAATCTAGGAGGTTTATTTACATACTCGGACTTTTCCCAAAAGGTTAAACATGTTCGTCTCATTTTCAGCAGAATATCATCCCCGTGAAAGGTTTGTTTTTGGCGTGTTTCTTTTGCAACACTTGGTGCGTAAAGGAGAGTAAAACTCATGGAGAGAAACTGTGATAATCCTCAAGCTCGCTGAGATACAATTTACAAACATCACGCGGCCAATTACATTACTCAAAACCAATCATTCATTTCCTCCCATTTCCTTAATGATGCCATTTAAAAGGTGGAGATGAAGGCTGGTGTGGTGGAGCGTAAAGCCACCAAATCTCAGGTTTTCCACCTTTTTGTTTTCTTAAGAGAACTTGAACTTTTTTGTGGGTTGAAAGGTTTAATCTTGGTTGTAAAAACAAAATTAAAAGATTGAATGAATGAAACGTTGCAAGGGGAGGTTTAATTACATGAATTTGTGTGTTTTCATGAAAATAAATATAATTTTTCAGGTGATTGTTCCTCTTGACTGGAACTTTTTACGCATATTTTTTATTTAGCGGCTGGACATGGGAGGAGATCTGATCCAAAATCTTGATATTGCATTTTACTCACCCTATCTGTCTCAATAATAAACGCAATCATGGTGGTACATCCCCAGCTTTGCTTTCAGATGGGACAGAAGAGGACGAGGAGGACGACAACGGAGGAGGAGGAGGGGGTGATCTCTGCGGACTTGTCATGTCAAACTTTTGCACCAATAGCAGCGCAGCTCTGAGTAATCTCGCAGCTCTATTGGAGTTCGGAGCCAATCGGCGCGGGAGAAGCGTTGGAAGTCCAGCCTCCTGATTTCAACAGATTGAAATGTAAAGCCTGTCTCCAGCGCAGTCAGGAAACAGATCGAGAATTTCTGTCCCTCTTGTTCCTTTATCGCACAAGAAGATAGATTTTCTTGGACGCGGTTTTGGGACAGCGCCGGTGGACACGCTGGACGCGGAGCAGGAACCACGCAGGAGGCACGAAGCGGACACCGTATTCTTCATTTGCGGCTTTAACACGATGGGTGAGTTCAGTGTTGGATCGCTTTTTTCTCTTGTCAGGGATGCAGCGAACGGTCCGACAGCAAGGTGGGAACAAATATAGCGAGATTATTGTATGTGTGTTGATGTTTTGGCGGGTTAGAAAGCAGCAGATTGAGTTATTACATGTGTCAGTTACGCATGAGTTTTGGCGTTGAGCGTGTGAAGTTTAGCCTGCGTGCACGACAGCTATCAGTCAGCTATTAGTTGGTACTGTTCATCCCAACATTAAACACAACTGAAAGTGATACACTGGTATTTTAGAGTGAACTTTTTTGCATAAATACTCTAAGAACACACTCAAAGACGCTTTAAAAGATGTGTCTCTGCGTAAAGATGAGTTTTGAAGAGTTTTCGTTACACAATGCTCGCATAAATGTCAAAAATTTGGAAAACCTTGATTAAAAACACAGTTTAGCACTTAATATATTTGCCATATTTGATTTTATGCATTAATGTGTTTATGAAGAGACATTAGGCCTTAGATAAACGTGGTTTAACACGGGTTAAATCAGTCTGACGGGCCTCGGTTCGCTGTCTTTCTCTCACTCTTCCTCCTGTGTGTTTGTTTTTGGCATCAGAGCCAGCCTTCGGTGAGGTGAACCAGCTCGGCGGTGTTTTCGTGAACGGCAGGCCGCTCCCCAACGCCATCCGGCTCCGGATCGTGGAGCTGGCCCAGCTCGGGATTCGACCCTGTGACATCAGCCGGCAGCTGCGCGTCTCGCACGGCTGCGTCAGCAAGATCCTGGCGCGCTACAACGAGACCGGCTCCATCCTCCCGGGGGCCATCGGAGGCAGCAAGCCGCGGGTCACCACACCCACCGTGGTCAAGCACATACGGACATACAAGCAGCGAGACCCGGGGATTTTTGCGTGGGAGATCCGGGACAGGCTACTCGCCGACGGGGTGTGCGACAAGTTCAACCTGCCCTCTGTCAGCTCCATCAGTAGGATCCTGCGCAACAAGATCGGGAATCTGTCCCAGCAGAGCCAGTACGAGTCGGGAAAGCAGGCGCCTCACCCACCACCACAACCAACAATACCCTACAACCACTTATACTCATACCCGACATCCAAAGTGCCCACTCCCCCTGGCATGCCCACACTCCCCGGACACATGGCCATGCACAGGATATGGCCCTCCTCGCACTCTGTCACAGATATTCTGGGGATTCGGTCGATTACAGAGCAACAAAGTAAGCATGGCTGCATGGAGGGCGGTTGCATTTGTTTATTGCACGACATTTAAACAACTTTTGAAGAGGGTTTGAGTGCGAATGTGTGCGTGTTTGACAGAGAAAGTGGATTTATTTTCCCCTCTGAGTAATTGTTTTTTATAGGCCTCAGAAATTGGAAAACTCACAGGCCTCTACGGAGGGAGAAACAGAAAGAGGGAGAGCTTAAATGCAGCTTGACCTGCCTGCTGCTGATATTGATTTGAAGGTTGCAGGTTAGTTCAGAAACAGATGGTCCGGCTCGCAGTAATAATTAGGAGGCGGATGTGGAATATTAGAGGGACAGCGGAGGGAGACGGCGGTGAGATGAAGTGCATCACAATGAGGTGCTCTGAATGTTCGCCAGACATTTTGTGCAGGTTTTAGACTCACATTTAGATCTGCTGCTGCATGTGTGTTGTGTTTGTCGTATATGTGTCACATCATGCAGGTAGGCCCTGATACGCTTTTGGCCCCGACTCAACGAGACCACAACTGTTTTGGAAACAGTGAAACAGGATCCGGCATAAATCAGTGTTTAATGGTCGGCTCGGTGTTGTGAAAGGGATTTTCTGAGGGCTTGTTTTCCAGTGGCAGGAGGGGAAGTAGTGCTGTCAGTCCCATAGCGAGCAGTCCTGTCAGGATTCATGGCTACCAAACACACCCCGGCTCCTCGAAAACCTAAACTCGGGCAAAATCTAAACAAGACAAATGTAGCGCAGATATCCACAAGGGGAGGATTTTGTTTTGAGAGGCTGCCTTTATAAACAATTTATGCATTTGTAGATTATTAGCAGATGTTTCTGAATGCTAAGTTTTACAGTACATTTGGTGAGGTGGGAGCTCATTTGCACCAACGTGATCTCCGATTTATTTATTTTTTAAAAAATGATTTGGAGTTTATGTGAAATGGCAAAAAATAATGATAATAAATGCAGGCTAATTATCATAAATTATGAGAGATTTTACTTTATGTTTTTGGCAGGTTAGGTGCGCTATGTGTGCGTCAAATGACAAATAATCGCGCTTCAGTGCAAAATATCACAATATTTATTTGTTGTCTTATGGAGCCTGGCGATTATCACAAACTGTTTGTGACTGTAGTCGATGTTTGTGGCATGTTAGGTACATTCTTTGTGCATAAAATGAAAAGTAATCATACTTTAGTGTAAAATAACCTGTAATTTATTTGTTATCTTATTGAACTCGGCTATTGTCATGAGTTAGTCGTGATTTCACGTGATGTTTGTGGAAGGTTAGACACACTGTTTTTGCGTAAAATGACCAACAATTGTGCTTTAGTGCAAAATAGCACATCGTTTATTTGTTGTCCTATGCAATCTGGCTATTATCATAAACTGTTAGTGATTTTACCTGGTGTGATATTTAAGTCAACGCGCACGCGGGGACACACACTCACTAAGACACACAGGCTGCATGGAGTCAGTTGCTGTATTTGAATTCAGGCAGACCGACACAACATCAAAAACGCTATTTCAACACGTACAAAACGCGCACACACACACACAGAAAAGATCTTTGTCGTGGTGTAAACTTCGGTGGGCTTCCTTTTCTCAGTGTAAACGCTGGGAACTGAGGAGGCCTTCAGGTAATATAATATCCATCACTCACAAAAGGAGGGCGACGGTGAAAGTAAATCTAATTTGTCCCCGAGAGAGAGGAGGACGTTTTGGTGGGCTGAAAACGTCCTCGACCCACCAGAGAGTCGTCTCACCGCTGCACATCTTCAACTGGGGCCTCAAATCTGATCTGCAGGGGGAACCAAAACATTTAGCTTCACTCACTTTAAACAAATCTACTTAATTATGACAGGTATTTTCACTCTTTTTTTTTTCTCAAGGTTCAATGTTTTTGGTCAAAAATCCTGACCAGAGAAAGTCGAGGCCTGCATGACCTTTATTAATTAAAATGACAGAAACAAGAGAAAACATCACAAACTTATATTTTAAGACGTTTCAGTTGCAAAAGAATTAGAAAAATAGTCTGAGGATTTTGTTTTAGATACTAAAATTAATAATTTTGTTTTACTGATCAAGAATAGAAACGTTTTATAGAAACGTAACGCACACAGAAATTATTTTTTGTGCGTAAACAGACAAATAATCGTGCTTTAGTGCAAATTGTCACAGGATATATTTATTGTCTGATGCAGCTTGCTAACCTGCGCCTGATGGATGCATGAACAGAAGCAGCCAGCGGCCTATATATGCGGGTCTTTTTCTTTTTTCCCATAATAATCTTAAAAGTCTCCTCTCTGACTTTCCTCTCTTCTCTTCTCTGTCTCTTTTTTTTTTACCCCCCCAGTTAGTGACAGTCCATCCTTTCCCAGCGCCAAACTAGAAGAATGGAGCGCTATAAACAGGACTAATTTCCCACCATCAGCAAGCTCTCCACTAGTCAATGGCGTGGATAAACCGCATTTAGAACCTGAAGCAAAATACACACAGGTAAATAAAAATATGGACACCTCTCATTTTAATGCAACATTAGTGAAAAGAGAAACTTCTGGCAAACAGGCTAAAGTCTTGACTATTTTTAAAAAATATTTTAATAATTATGTGGCTTGGAAATTTCCCTTTCACAGCATTACTGCGCTCCTTCTGTTGGCTATAGCTGATAATGGTGCATTTTTTTGATAATATCTTTTTTTTATTATTATTTTGGCTTAACAAGGTGCTCTTCCTGCAGGCCCTGGTACATGGTCAGTGCTTTTATGAATCATCTTAGTGTAAATTATTTCATAATTAGTGGGTCAAAGAGTTTTGGACAGCACAGTAATTCTCTTGACTCTCGTTTTCCAGCTTGGTGTGTCAGGTTTTTGAAATTAATTGCAGCGTGCTTAACACTCAGAAAGTGGTTGGACCCATAAAAAAAGAGAGTTTTTTCGGTTTCCTGGTAAATTATTCCAGCATAGGCCTACAGGAGTATTTTAATGGGTTAGTTTAGTGATACAGTCCAGCTAAGACATTGAACTGCATAGAGAAAACATTAACTTTTGTGTTGTTCAGGTTTATTGCGAAAAAATACAGCAGCTGACAGGCTAATATTTTGTTTAAAACTATTGTCGTGCAGGCCTGAACTTTCGGCATATTAATGACTGTGTATTGAGTTGTTGAAGACGATAAAGAAAGCGGTGTATTAATCCAGATTAATATAGTCGTCGACGCCGAATTTCACGCATGTCACACTTTGTCACATTCATTACATATAATAAAGTTTTCCTAATTTTAAAGGATGGGAACTTGCGTAAAATGCGTATAAATTAATTTATGATAGCAATAAATCAGGTTATTTTATGCTTTTCAAGACTTTTAATAAGTTTATGTAAACGTATGTTTGTTGGCATTTATTTTGTTTTTCTTGAGCAGGGACTTCTAAAATAGATGCAGGAATCATCTATGAGTAATTATTTCATTTATTAAAAATAATTTTTTAGATTTGAAGAGAATAAAGTCTTGAATGAATGATCCAATGGGATCACTACCTATTAAAATCAATCAAAAAGACCAGCCTTATTTCTTCCATTATTGCGCCAACTTCGTGATAAAATTTAAATATTTTATTCCTCCTTTTGTCAGGGACCCCCTACAACCCCCTCAAAAGTCACCCAAATTTAAAAACCCTTGTCAGGTCACAAATGAAGGCCTATGATGACACCATGTGCACGCGCATGCGTGCTGGTTTTCTCTTATTTTGAAAGGGCGTGCGATTCTCGTTACAGACCAAAAAGAAAAAACAATTTCATGCCGCATAATTTATTTTGCCACTTTATCACGGGGGAGTTTTCATGCTCATTATACGCAGAGAACAGGGCCGGTGCAGTGAGATTAGCAGCGCTCAGAAGTTAACAGCACAAAGTGGACACACTAACTGTGTGAGCGGTTAGCCAAGCGACTATACAACAAAAACAGAAGTGAGCCATTACAGGCACAAAATAACAACTCTATAAATTACACAGTTTATTGCATGAAAAACAAAGAATGGTGAAGCGAGTAACTGTTCCACCAAAAGACCGGAGGATTAATCGTGCCTTTGTCGCTCAGACTTTACACAGGGCCTGCTGAGATCTGGGATGTTAAATAGATCTGTGTTTGTGTTTGTGAGACACTGTAAAACACAGAGATGTCATGCAAAGAGCGCGAGGAAACGGTAGCCGAAAGTTTCCAAACTACATCTCACCTTCTTCGAGTTATGTTTTTCTTAGTTTTCCTGCAGCTAAAGGCCCTTGTTTTAATATTTTTCTTAAAATGGACTATAATTCAAATGGGACTCCGCAAACTTCTAAAGATTTTTTGTCAAATGTGAGTCGTTTGCGTGTATAAGGGTAGAAGCTGCGGTTTTTAGGCTAACATGAGGCCTATAGGCGCTGTGTGGAGGGCAGATGCACCCATGGGATACTCAGGGTTTTCTCTGGAAGAAGAAGAAGAGGAGGAGGAGGAAGAGGAAGATGAAGAAGAGCGTCATTAAAATAGATTTAAGGTTAAGTTATGAGCTCAGTTCGAGCGGCGGCTCGGACATGATTCTGTTCATGTTTCGGAAACAGCTGAAAACCTTAAATATAAACTGATCTTTTTAACATGAAATAAATAACTATAATATATAAGTTTTTTTTTCTAGCCGCGCGAGATTAACGTTGAACGTTTTAATGATTTATTTGAACTGTAAACAAAGGGATCAGAGCGTGACGAAGTTAAACTGTTTGAGTTGTAATTATTTGGATGAATGGCGTCAATGTTTTTATTATTCATTATTCAATTCTGGTTTTACTTGTACTTGATACTAATTTTAAAAGGCATCAAAACACCAAGGCATGCAATTATTTCTAAAATATTTTGATTAACAAAAGACGAGAAAATGAAACTTATAACCTATTTAATTAAAAAATATATATATTTAGAATATGTCTGTGGACAACTTTTCTATTAGTTAATGCCAGAAAATAACATGCACAGGCTACATGTACAGATGTAGTTTTGAACTAAACATAAACTGATTCATATTATAAACATGTCAGCACAATTTAGGCATTTTAAAAGGCAAGTTTTGTATTTTGTTAGTTTTTTAATTTTTTTTTTTAGATATGAGTATTAAATAAAACACACCTCTTAATTCTAAGATATTTGTATACTGTATGTAGCATAGTTGTGTATTGTATTCTTAGATAATGGGTGGTGAAAGAGGGGTGGACAAAATAACAGATACACCCAAACAAATGTTGCAATCTGATACAAGAACACTGCCATAAATACTTCCTTTGTAAATCCTCTAAAGGCACACCATGCAGGATTTTCCTAAAAAAAACAAAACAAAAACAAAACAAAACAAAAAAACAAAATACAGATTCAGTCATTTACTAGTGCCTATATTTTATTTTTTTCTATCATTATTTTGCTGTGTTTGGGATCCTTAGCCACTGTCGCTATTTGAGAATGAGACTACCTTTCTGGTGTGTTTACAAACAGCAACTGACAAATCCTGCGTATTGTACCTTTAAAATTTTCTGACTTTGGGTCAGACATGTCTGTGGTCACTTATTAGGCTGTAGTTAGTGGTGTTCTTGCAGTGGATTGCATTGCATACTGTGGTGAGTTTCCTTTTATTTTGTATATTTTTATGTGAGTGTGTATACACAATAATCCATATCATATATGCACTGTATGCGTGTATATTTACTGTAGCAGAGGATGTGATAATCTGTGGAGAAAGAGACCAGTTGATTTAGCAAAAAACATTTTAAATACAGCTCAAAGCCTGTGAGGCCATTTGTGAAATAGGCTTCAGTACCGTTGTGCCAAGTGAAGACACACAGACACCCACAAACACCGACAGACACCCACAGTCACCCAACGCAGACCCACAGACACCCACAAGCGTGTGCGCACATACACAACACCAGTTTTCTCTGTGCAGTTATGTTTTATAACCACCACAAATGTCAGTTTGGAGTATAATTTTTCACGTGTATTTTAAAGAAGCAGTCAGTGCTCTGCCCGTCAATGAAAAGAAGTCACAGATCCCAATTTTAGAAATAATTCTCAGTAGTCTCAGACCACCCAGGAACAGAAAATTCGGCCTCCCTGTTGAAATGCTTTGGTGAATTCCTCAAGTTAAGTCCTGTCGCCGTGCCAGAAAAGCAAAGCCCATTCATGCTTCGAACCCTGTGCTCGCCTCATTCTCTATCATATTTCCCCTCTTCCTGCCCTTTCACTCTCAATCTCTCATGACATCTGTTTTGTGGCGCCCCCCAACCACCCCGTCTCCCATCGTCTGACGTGGTGCATCAATGCCGCCGGAGTAGACGTCCACTTTTTTGGGGTAGAAAACAAGACCCGTAGACATAGACGGGCAATCATGCATGTATGGTTTTAATACATGTTTAATATGTTCCAGGGGCATGAGAGCGCATAATTGATCATTCATACTTTCAGCAAAATTGGGAAAATGGGTTTTTTATGTGGTGGCTGTGAAGTCAGAATTTAAGTTTCTGCTGTTTATAATTCAACCAGCATCACTTTTCCTTTCACTTTCCTTCTATTCCTACAGCCAGCCTCAGCTTTTTCCCATTATAACTCAGCTGCTCGTGTGAGTCTACCTGGGCCGAGGTCACGTCACTAAATAATGTAGCTTAAAATTGAGATCTTGCTTCTCAATCCTCTTTCAAGAGGCTAGATTTAAGAGTACTTCTTTCCTTTTCTTTCCAAAACTAAAACCACTAACCACATTTTCTACATCAAGCAGTGGCCTTGACAGACGTCTAACTTAAACCTGTGAAAGAAAACTATTTGTTTTAACTCAAAACAGTTTGCTCCTGGGCTACCTTAAAATTTTAAGTCAACTGAATTTGAAAAGACAAGTTGAGGCAATTTTGCAAGGATTCAAAACAAACATTTCTAGCTAAATAAACTTAATATTAATTCAGTTGTACATGAGAAAACATGTTCAATAAGCCTAAGATATTATGTTGAACCCAGACGTTCACCTCACTAATTTGTTTGAACTTAAAAAAGTTAGTGTTGCGACTACTTTAAAATATTAAGTTGACTGAATTTGAAAAGAGAAGCTGAGATAATTTTGTGATAATTCAAAGTAAAACTTTTCTAGTCAAATAGGCTTGATATTGATTCAGTTGTACACGAGAAAACATTCCATAAATATAAAATATTAAGCTGAATCCAGACTTTCACCTCACTGTAAAAGAAAAATATTTGTTTTGACTTTAAAAAAAAAGTTATTGTTCTGGATGCTTTAAAAACTTTAAGTTGTCTTAATTTGAAAAGACAAGTGGAATTAATTTTGTAATGATTCAAAACATGAACGTATTAATTCAGTTGTACTTGAGAAAACATGATCAATAAGCTTAAAATAAAAAGTTGAACTGACATCTGTTCAGTCACACTGACGGACATTACAAAGACGTTTGATTTCCTTTTACATTTTCTCACTTTTAAGAGTCACTTCTTCATTTCACACAAGAACTTACAGCTGCTCGTGTTGGACCTACTTTGTTCCAGCACTGGCACAAAGACAAGATGTGAAAATGCTCCCAGTGAATTTATTAAACTTTAAGTGTAATTCAATACCAACCTTCATCATGGCTCGCAGTGTTTTCATTATTGTGAAAAGGAAAAACCATGACTTATCTTAAAGTGTATTTATATGTTTTTGTCAAACAAAGGAGGGTCTCAGCAGAGTTTTAACTTTTAAACAATGCATGCTGGGATGTCTACTAATATGCAGATCATGTTTCTTTAGAGCTTTAATTTGATTTGACTGGACTTTGTACAGTATGTTCATTCAACTCATCATTTCATGTCAAAAGACTGCAAGATACTTTTATAAGTTCTGAAAATAAGTACTAGAATTTCTAAGTTTAATTGTCTTTGATAAATAAAACTCGTGCATTAATGTGAAAATGAGAGGAGAAAACATTAGTTGATTCCTCTTGACTCCAATATGATTTTCTAAATTGAGTTACCTCTCAGACGTCTAACACAGACCTTCACCTGCTAATGTCTGCCTGTCCATTTTTTAAATTTTAGTCTCGACTTTCAAGGCCCTGCATGCTGTGGCACCAAGCTACCTGGCTTCATTTTTAATCCATTACTCACCTGCTTGTAGCCTGAGGTCCTCTGAAAAGGCCCCGATGGCTCTGCCACGGTCAAGCCTACTAGAAAATTCACTGCCCTCTTTTAAGTCGCCTCGCAAGACTGATTTTTAACATCTTAATTATTTTATGTCACTCATTTTATCTGTTCTTTTATTTTGTGTACTTTTATCCATTATTTTATCGTTACTTTTAGCTGTTCTATTTGCTATTTTTATTTGTTGAAGGTGATTTTGTATTACATCATCATACAAACTTCACCTCATAAACATAAATAATAGATTAACAGCATACAGGGGGAGAACACACACATATATCTATTAGGGCTGCAGCTGACAATTAATGCCATTGTTGATTAATCTGATGATCATTTCCATCAAATAACTGATTAGTTGTTTTGACTATAAAATGTCAGAAAATGGTGATCAAGCCTGAAATGACGTCCTCAAACGTTTTGTTTTGTGCACAACCCAAAGATAATCAGGTTACTGTCACAGAGGAGTAAAGAAACCAGAAAATATTCACATGTAAGAAGCTGAAATCAGAAGAGAATTTTGACTTTTTTTTTTTTTTTTTAAAAATGCCCAAACTGATTAATTGATTATCAAAATAGGTGGTGATGAATTAAATAATAAATTCATGATCGATTAACTCAATTCACCCCTTTTATTCTCCTTTTATCTGCCTGTACAGCATGGAGCTCTTCAAAATTGATCAATATTCTTTGTGTTTATCAATATTTCGATGTTTTGGGGAGGTTCATGATATTTGCAACTTGGCTTTTTATAAGTAAATTTTCTTTCGAAGTAAAACTCTCATTAACAGCCAATATAAACACAGCCAAAACCCGGTGAGCGCCTTAGTATATCGTCATAAACTGCATAAAATATGTTGTATTTTAATGTATTTTTAATCAGATTTGCAGTTACAGTAGTAGTCACAGAGTAGGAAAAGAAATGAGGTTGCAAAATTGGCCTTTGAAATTCAGATTTTATACTAGGTGTTGATAAAAAAAACTTTTCCTTTATTGCATCTTGATTTTACTCTGGAAGGGTAATAAATACAATGGATTCCTATTCCTTAGGTTCATGCCGATCAAAAGTATGCAGAAGTACGCATATGATGGTAGTAAGGTCAGGTAGTTTTTCTCCTGCCTGATTTTATTTTGAACTGTTTGTGAAACGCTGTTGAAAGCTTCTGTAAAAATAAAGTTATTATTATTATGATTATTAATATTTCTCTTTTTCTTCTCTTTTTGCTCCAGACGCCGAATGGATTGCCCACAGTGAACAGCTATGTCACAGCACCCAGCATCCCTCCCTACCACCCTCCCACCCAAGTGTCTCCCTACATGGGGTACAGCGCCACCACCTCGGCCTATGTGACCGGACCCACGTGGCAGCCGGCCAGTGGCAGTGCTCTATCTCCCCACAGCTGTGACATCGCCACCCCTCTGGCCTTCAAGAGCATGACAGCCAGCCGTGACGCCATCCACCCAGTCACCGCCTCGGCGCTGTGAAAGTCAGCTCCGCAGACTGATTGAGGAGGGGAGGAGGGGGAGACGGCGAGGACAGGAGACACCAAGTCTGTCCCCTGTGGCTTCATTTCAATCTCCTCCTTTTCTATGAAGGACTCGGCCCTCAGGACCCGTATTTGTGCCTCCTCCTCCTCCTCCCCCTCCTCCTCCTCCTCCTCACTGCTCCTCACACTCAGACCAAAGACACATGAGGAGTAAACAGTCAATTTTTACTACAAACTCTTAAAGAACTTGCAGGACAGGTGTACTGAAGGACTGATGTATGACTGCTCCTCCATCCATCAACACAATCCCTCTCAGATTCTTTACTGCACACTTCTGCAAAATGTCTTTGGGGCAAAAACACGGGGTAATGTATAACGTCACGAATAAGCAATCAAAAGAAGAGGGAAAACTTTGCATTAGTGTTTCAGGGTGCTTATTAATTGCTATTGTTTTTATATGTTTGTATGCTTTTTTTGTGTTGTTGTTGTTTATGTTTTGATAAAAGCAACTTATGTCTTCTTGTGGAGCATCGTTTTCCCCACCTCTCTAAAAAATGTAGCCTATGCAAGAGCTCCAGAGAGACGTTTATTTATTAGATTTAAGGTACGTTGAATGAAGTGCAATTAGCCTCACAGACAGCATGGGAATCTCCACGCACGTTCAGACAAAATTGGCATTTGGTCTTCTGTTGGAGTCTACAGAGCAGTAATAACAATTGACACATGTTGCACAATGAAATTGAATGTATCTTATTAAATTGTTTGGCTGTTATTGGAGTTTGCTGCTTGTTTGAGGAATCCTGACAGAAATAATACAGAAAGATGAAAGTTAAAAACAAGAATTTTATACAAATAAGGATAATATGCAAATTAAGAATAAAAGTAGGAATAATTAAGTGTATTGTAGTGTGCTGTATATACAGGAAAGAAGAATAATCGACATAAATATGCAACAGTTGCACAGGTATTACACAGCCCAACCAGGACAGCTGGGGTTTACTGTGGGGGATAATTTGCTGATTAGTTCCACGATATAAATCGCTTAGTCTATCAAATGTCAAAAAAAAAAGTGTGAAAAATGCTCATCACAATTTCCAAGAACCCAAAGTGAAGTCTTCAGCTTTCTTCTTTGGTCCAACAAATAGTCCAAAACCCAAACACTTGTTATTTACTGTAATAAATAACAAGGAAAAGCAACAAATCATTCAAAATTATACTCAAAATATGAGTGTAGGGAGTTACAGATAAAATCTCTAACTTTAAATAATACACAAAAAGTGCAATTACACTTAATGCAGAATGTAAAGGGGTGTGTGTGTGTGTGTGTGTGTGTGTGTGTGTGTGTGTGTGTGTGTGTGTGTGTGTGTATGGGGGGGGTGCTTGGGGGAGGGTCACACAGAACAGAATATAAATAATTTAAGAGCATACAGTAGACTGGATATTATCATATGTGTAATATAAACATGACATCAGTATTTCGTTTTTGAAATGAACATGTAGCCCTACAAATTATTTTACACTATTGTGTCAAACACATTTAGCATCTAAAGCACATATTCTATGTTGAAAGTGACGTGATATGTCAAAAAAAATCATGAAAAATGCTCATCACAGTTTCCCAGAGCCCAAATGATGTCTTCAGATTGTGTCCTTTGTCCAACCAACAGTCCACAACCCAAGGACTCTTCCTTTACCATCGTATATGACAAAGAAAAGCAGCAAATCACTCAAAATTACAATCAAAATTCAAGGGTAGGCGGGTGGAGAGAAAGTGTGCACAAAAGCCTGCAAAAAGTGCAATAACACAAAGTGAATGAGTGTGTGTTTGTGTGGAGGCGGGGGTGTTGGGTGAGGGAGACAAAGTGAGAACAGAAATAATTGAAGAGCACACAGTAAATTTAAGCAGCACTGAATTATTTAAACTATATTATCATATGTGTATTATTTAATTCTTAAAAAAACAGAGTTATTGTCGACACCCCATATGTAGTCCTACAGAATATTTTCTCAAATACATTTAGCATCTAAAGCACACATTTTATGTCAAAAGTGAAAAATGCTCATCAGTTTCCCAGAGATCAAGACAAGTCTTCAAACTACGAATTTAGTCCAAAACTCAGACTCTACATATACTGTCATAAATGACAAAGAAAAGCAGCGAATCAATCGAAATTACACTTAAAATACAAGCGTAAATGTACAAAAGTGAAAAAAGTGCAATTACTTAATGCACAGTAATGCATAGTGAAAAGGTGTGTGTGTGTGTGTGTGTGTGTGTGTGTGTGTGTGTGTGTCGGGGGTCGTTGTGTGTGAGACAAAGACAGAACAGAAATAATTTGAGAGTGTACAGTATGTTTAAGAGGCATAAATGACCAAGAAAGGCAGTAAAACTTTCCATTTAAGAGGCTGGAGCCAACAAATGACATTTTTGCTTGAAAAATGACTGAAGCAATGAGTGGATTATCAAAATATTTGGCAACTAATTTTCTTTTGATTGTTGCAGCTCTCACCAGTCTTTACCATCACAGCTAAAAATATTCATCCTCCCTCTCTCTTAATGCTTTGCTAGAGTCAAGGTATTGTGTCCCTGTGGCCTGTTTTACATGAGTGGGAAACTGCTTTCCATAAAAAACAACAACAAACAAACGAAAAACAAAACAAACAAACAAAAAAACCAAACAAACACAACAACCCCCCCCCCCCTCCAAACATGTACGTGCTCATACAAGGCCTGTATTTGTTGGCGTCACAGCTCACCAGGAAAACTCATCAGAAATGCTTTGAGTACACACACTGTGTCACCACATGAAGCAATTCTTTTCAGATCTTTAGGTCATTAAAATAACAATCTCATTACACTTAATATCCAGATTCATAAACATTTATGTTTGAATATTAGCTTATTGACAAAGGAATACATTGGTTAAAGAAATTAAAATGTATGACATTCAGGATATCAGGATTTCATGATACGATACTGTGATCAAAAGAATTCATAATGATAATATTACAATATTTATGTATAATTTGAAAAAAGAAAATTTTATCAAATCAATTTTTAGCTTAGTTTACTGTGTGTTTTGTCTCTTTTTGGCAAATTAAATACACTCAAAATAGGAGTGTAGTGTGGTGCAGAGAGAGTCTGTTACCATAACTGTACATAAGTGCACAAAAAGTGTTGCACAATGCATACAGGAAAAATGTGTGTGTGTGTGTGTGTGTGGGGGGGGGGGGGATGGGGCATCACGAACAGAAATGACTTAAGAGCAAACAGTTTGTTTAAAAGGATCTGGATTATTTACATGGTATTATCATATGTATATTGACATAATATTTCACTTCTTAAATGTCACGTTAATCTCAGTCAGATTCATCCTTAACTTTGTTTATTGTCCATTTTGTCTCTTTTGGTGAATGAATTACAGTCAAAATACGAGTGAAGGTCAGTGGAGAAAAAGCAACTGTGCAAAATCCAACAAAAAGTGCAATTACACATAATGGAAACAGAAGAAACAGAAATTATTACAAATATGATAATATATAATATGTATTACTAACATGATATCAATAATTTACTTTTTAAATATCATGGATATTGTCAGTACCAGTACATAGGGACACCCTTATACGTAGTCGTAGAGATTATTTTGCACAATTTACTCAAATAAATTTAGCATCTAAAACATATTTCATGTTGAAAGTAAAGTGATAAAAATATAAAACATAGTATCACCAAAATATAGTGTCAAATTTTCTAATCTGTGTGTCTGATGTTAGTTGTATGATTTTAGAGCTGAACTATCCTTTGTAATTTATAGTAGATGTGTAATGTCATGTATTATAATTTATAATAATTTTAAACTAGGGATATACCAGAATTTACGGTAATCGTGATATTTAAAAAATGAAATACTGGTATCATGTTAATAATATGCATATTATAATATTGTGTAAACAACCCAATGCCTCTTAAACATACTGTACGCTCTTAAATTAGCTGTTTTTTTTTTCCCATTCTTCCTTTGTCTTCCTCATCTAACGTCCTCCACACACACCTTTTCACTAAACATTTAGTGTAACTGCACACTACAGACTCTCTCTCCACCTTTTTACACATACAGTTTTTGTGCAAATCATTTGCCAAAAAAGAGACATAACACACAATAAACAAAGATAAAGATTAATTATAATGATAGCAATTTTCTTTTTCAGATTTTCTACAGATATTGTGATAATATTGCAATTTCTAGTTATAAATCATGAAGAATTTTTCAGTTGGCTGTAAGCGTGCGTAAGACACAGTAAATTAAAACATCACTGTTGCATTAAAATCTGAGATGTGTGTGCCGGGGGGGGACTCCCAGACTCCCGGGGTGAGGTGGAGTCCATGTGCATTCAGAAGAGCCACAAATAGGCTCATTGGCCTGCGGTCTCCAAGGTCATCAGACATGTGACCCACACGCGAACCTCCAGCAGCCACAAAAAGGGCCAAATAGGGCTTGTCAGGGCCAACTCAACATGTTCATTACAAAAGAAAAAACGCCACATCCCGGCTGACAAATGACATGTTTGCAAAATGATGCAAAAATACTTTCTGAAAGTTTGGAGGAGGGGGGGAAGTGTAGTGTAATAAATTATGAGTGTGTCTCTGGCAAGCCCTGTCTAGCCCTGCAGTGGAAACCAGAGATTTAAACAAACTGGGCTCCAGCATGGACGTGAAGTTGTAGATTAATAACTTGATAAAAATGCTCACCTGCTCCTTTACATAGCATTACCTGCTGAGGGTTGAGAGGGTGATTACGGCCCCATCATGTTTCCATTCCTCCTGTGTTACAGCATAAACAGTCCCTCCATGTGACAGTGTCAACAGTCCTCCCCATGCAGGGCCTGATTTGACTTGGAAAGCACTCTTCCCCGCATCCAGTGGTCACGGACCGTTGCTCAGGGATCGTAGTGTTTCTTTGACCGTACGTGAACCACATCACAGGGACGTGATGATGATACGCTCGCCCTCATGGCCTCCCCCTTCGCCCTGCACCATCCATCACGTATAGTAAATGATGGTGAACCCTCTGAGTGGCATGAAAAAGTCGTTACATGCCCTGTGTTCTTACCTCAGCCTACAAACAACAAGGCCAAACAACTTTTCCTTTCAACTAACTGAGCACAGTCTTGTTAGCCTCCTCTGACTCATGCAACAAAATTAAAATGTGGTCGTCTTAATTGACACCAGTATTTAAAAAATAGGAACAGTGTGTTTTCTAGACAGGAGGAGGAATAGCTTCTCGAAAGTCTAATAATCCCCGCTCTTGTAGCTTAATGTTGGTCAGCTTTTATGGAGGCGAAGGTCTCAAAAGGCGTAGTTTTAAAAATAGAGGCCGACACGTGTTTATAATTAATGATGTTGAGTCTGACTTCAGTGTCATATGGTTATCTTTACTTCTCCACATGCAATCAGAAACAAGACAGCCATTTGCAGGGTAACACAGAGCAGAGTGGGTGAGTACAGTAACGTTGTGCGTGCTCATGCTCAATGAACATTTCTTAAAAGCAGCTGACAACAGCCAGAGTGTTTTCTTAATGCCTTAAAACAGCAATATCGAGCAGACAGGTGAGTACAACTTAAAGAAAGAGGAAAAAAAAATCAACCGTGCTGCTCGGAAAATCACAACATGCCTGGCTCAGCGTCTTTGGTACGTATGGTCGTATTCAATCAAAGCTTTTTTCCTCCACATCTACACCGGGATCCACCAACAAAGATTAATTTAATCTAAGGTTAGTTCTAATCAGAGTTTAGCAAAAGTAGCTTTAAAGCGAGTAAATCGAGATTTAAAACTGCTGCACAATTGGAACTAATCTCAGCTGAGAAAATCCAAGTTTAGTGATATTAAACATTAATTTTAGTTTAATCAACATGGAGATGCTTCCCTACCCATATAAACAAACAGAAATCAATGAAAAATAAATTTAAGTGCTGTCAGGACTGAGTAAAATAAAAAAGAGGGGGTGAAAACTTTCACCTGCTCTGTATTCCTTAACAATGCATTGTTTGCTAGCCAGCTAAAAAGTTTTTAAAAAATGGTACATGGTTTGGTGGTGAACTAAAAAGTAAAAAAGTACTTAACATTGTTTACTTGTTAGCTAAAAAGTTACCTAATGTTATACTGTTTCTCCATTTCTCCTGTTGACTGAATTATTATGTAGAGTCAAAGAAAGGAGAGACATACTGTAACACTCAGCTGGGTTCAGTCTGTCCCTTAACTTTCTTCCAAGAACTTGACTATTTTTCTCAATCTATCTTAAAGTTAGTTACACTGGAGGTTAAAGTTTTGGTGCAACAAAATTAAATTTAATAAAGGAGAATGTAAGATGAGGTTTAGATTTAATCTTTCTTAATTTTAAGATAGTTTAAATCAACATATCAATTAAGTTAAACCATTATTTAATCAGGTTTAAAAATTAATCCTCATTGGTGCAACTCAGCCGCAGTGTAAATCCTGGACATTTTTATCTATTTTAATCATTAACTGCTGCGGCACTGGGAAAGACAAGTGAAGCCATGTCCAAAATTGCAGGCTTGTCAAAGTGGAGCCGTTGGAATTGAAATGTTACAGGTGAGGATGAGGAGCACACACATGGACCGGGTGTAAAGAAAATGAGGAGAAAGGGAGTCAGCTACTGATTTACGATGAGTGCGGTGTGCGGGGAATTCAGGTGAAGGGTGGCTCTGTTGCTTAGCTACCGGCTAACACATGCCGCACATGTTACAAGCTGTCAAGTCTGAAACAAACATTTGCATTCAGCTCTCCATTACAGAAAGGACAGGTTAAGCGCTTACAATTCCATCAGTCTGCAAGCCGCAGTTGTTAGTCTATCACCACAGGCCCCTGGGCAAAGAACCAGGAGCCGTTCCATTCTGGCATCAAGAAACTCCCACATTAATGATGACTGTCAAATGCCAACGTGGCTCAGGATAAGCTACTACCAGATGAGGTTAAGATGAGTATCTTACAGAGCAGCCATTACCCCTAAGGCTGTGCAACAGGTGTGTGTATGTGTTTGCATGTGTGCATATTTGTGTAAGAGATAGACTGGCAGGGGGAGAGAATGTGTGCGGTAACCCCCTCCATTCCTTCAGCCACATTTGCATTTCTTGAGCTTGTTGTTTTAGCTTGCACTAAAGCTGCTCTCCCATCGCCGCTGAGAGAGAAAGGACTGACGCTCGGTTGGCTGATACAGCTTCTACTGACAGGTTCTCAAACAACAAAGTGCTCTGATGGGGGGGGGCAAGGAGGAGGAGGAGGGTGAAGAAGTGGTAAACTGAGGGAAGGTGATACTCTTATATCAACGCCAAGCTGAAAACGCTCCTAGAGAAGACAAACACACAACGACACAAACTTACAAGACACACATAACAACACAACACACACAAGTGCTTAACTCGACACACTCAGGGGGACATCACACAGAATTACACTCATTTTCTGGAGACTTACCCTAACCTTAAGATAAAAATTAGCCACACATAAAACTAAATGTTGATGAATATAGCGTGGTGCACTAGCACACAAAATACTGGCACTCACTGCTGAAAAGTTTTGTAGTTTATTGTAGGCAAAACATTAACATGTTTCTAATGCCCACTGCAGCTGATAGTCGACATTCTACACAATGCTTGTGATTCCACCACATGCACTGCAGTGCGACCCAGAGGCGGCTCGCCGCTCTGCTCTGCCGAGAATATGCGGCAAGTCTTTTTGTGATTAGTCTTACAAAGCTAGATCTCTCTGCAGTGTTCAGCACATGCACATTCGGCCAAAGGGGAAAAAAATGCCCTGCCTTGTTTGCATTTCTGTAGACCAACTACAAACGTCGTGGGTGGAGCTAAGCCCAGGACGCAGCGATAGCGCTGCTGCAAAACAGTGTCAAGAGGAACTTGTTTTGATGGAACATTTTCACATCGGGAGGCGAGCTCTAGCATTGAACTAGCTTAATCGCTCCAAAAGAAAAGGTAACAGCTGCTAGGATGTTTACGTTCTCACCATTAGCGTCCCACGTGCTAATCTGTCAGATTCAGCGAGTAGGTCACTATCTCTGAGGCTGCTGTTGTTTCCAGGGACTTTGAAAGCATTGATAGCAGATGCCGCAATGCATCCGCATCTAACCAGCCAATGGCATGCTTACACCTGCAGTGTGCATCTGGTGAGTCAGACAAATTTCTGACGGATGCCCTGTCAATCTGCACAGAGCAGATTGAGCAGGCAGGAAGTCAGACACCGGAATTTACAAAATAAAAGACCCAGAGCAGACTCACAATCATTCCAACAGACAAAAAAGAAACTATTTAACTATGTAGCCTACTTACCCACAGGTAGAATCACAAAAAGCAACAAACTAATAAAAAATAACCAAAAAATCTGCCTTTGCCTGATTAGGGACACAGCTTTCAGGTTGCAATGTTAATTTTTTTCACTTGCCTGGTCAAGTAGGTCAGAAACTGACGTGCCCAAAGTCCATTTTTTACTTGCTCCAGTACAAATTGTTTTATTTATTAGCAGTTAAAAAATGCATTTGAAAAGCCATGTTGGTGTTGTTCTGTGTACTGAGGTCAATCCCATTCTTCTGTTGAGGAACAATTGCACTGAAGTATGTAGTAACCAGCTGTGCATGTTTTGAAACATGATATGCTGTGGTAATCAGTTTTGCGCTTACCTGACGTGCCTCAGCGTTCATGTTTCGTACAAGCACTGGTGTTCTGATGATAGCGGTTAGTAGAGTAGTATTTCAACATTCTTCCCATACTCTTATAGTATAGGTGGAGTGAGAAGTGATTCCGTAGTGGAGGTGTTATTTGAGGATATTAGTCTATCAAAATCAAAATACCATCCCAATACGCTTATAGCACACTTAGTCTGTTTGTGATTAAAAAAAGAAAATAAGGACTTTGCTACCAATTCGCACTGCAGTAGCATTTTCTGACAAGGTAGCATAAATCGACATAACACCGGCGAGGCCCGGCAGGAGGAACTGTCAGCAGCCCTCTTAGCTGCCATACAAGCTAGATTCTGTCAGCTCTTGTTATGGCGCTCCAGCCAAGGTTGATGCCACAGTTGTGGCAAACTGCACAATACTTAGTTGGACTTTTGCCCACATCCTCTAACACCACCCAACTAAATTCACGTTTCCTGGATGATTGAAATGCTTCCTTGTCTTTCAACTCATTACCTTTGTCTTTATCCGCCGCCATTCTCTCACAGGTGCTGGATCAGTACTGAGCATGTGCGGCTCTCAACAGAGATGAAAAGCAAGCGAGGTGACTTTGCTATTTCCATGATCAGCTCCAGAAAAAACAACGTGTTTCTGTTTCACCATGTGCCCACTTCGGTAAGTGAGTTGCTAGATTTAGTAGCCTGACGTGAAATTTTACTAAACCTAATCTTTTTTGTTGAGCTCTGGCTTTTGCTCCCATGTGGACAAGCCGTCCCCAGTTAACAGGTCTTTAGTCTGAAATGTGTCCCCGGAAAGTAGGCTAAGTCAAGCACAACCATGCACCCACGCATGCAAGCACAGTGAGGAACCAAGTGAGGCGTTTCATTTTGCGTCCTTTTTATTTGTTACCAATATATGTGAATAACTTTTGACAACTCTTAACATTGAACATTTAGCTTTCTATAACTATATAACTTTCTAACTCAAACTAACACAATTTCTTACCAATAAAAGCTTGAAAAGTAAAGATTTAATACTAGTCCAATTTAAATGAGGTACATAAAAATGTCAGTCATGCAAAAAGATTTAAGAAGTTCTGCAATCAAAAACATGATTATTTGTATAAGAATTATTAGGCACTATTGTGACTGTTTGGTTTAATTTTAGATATAAAGTAAGGCTCAGTACTATGAGTGTGATCACAGTATATATTTGCAATCATGTATACATTGTTGCTCACGAAGACATGTACATACAAACAGTATGTATGTGTGTGTATAGACGTGTGTGTGTCACTGCTTTGTTGTTGTGGGCGTGCTGACTGCAGCTGACTTCACAGGCTGCTCCTTCATGAGCAGTTTATATTAAGATACGAGCGATGTTTGATAGAGGTGTTTGAGTCCAGCAGAGCTCTGGTCAAAGGAAGTGAGACTCATCTGAACTCGTGTGTTCCTTTTGTCATATACTGTGCAGCTATATGATGATGGTCTGTACTTCAGTCCTCTGCAGTGGGTCTAGTGTTAAGTCCTTCTGTGAATGTCATGTAAACCTTTACCTCCATTTTTGGGTTTTTATTTCATTTGAAGGTGAACATTAAAGGGATAGTTTGGATTATTTGTAGTGGGGTTGTATGAAGTACTCATCCATACTCAGTGTATCACCTACAGTAGATGGCGGTCCACGCGCCTCCAGTTTGGAGAAGCAGTTATAGGAAGCTAAGCATGTTGCTTAGCTTCCTATAACTGCTTCTGTAGACAGTTAGCAGCAAAATGTATTTTAGCAACCTAAAAAAAATCTGTCATTTTAATTGTAGTTAAGAGTGTTTTCACTGCTTTACCTTGCTGACAGAAAGCACTTTTTGATGGGAAACCACTGTTCTATGAGCCAAACATCGCTCTCTGCACAGTAACCAAACTCCACTGGTAAAAATCAGTAATTTTACCTTAATTTAACTCACAGAACACAGGAGTTGCTGGTGTACTGCTGGCTTGATTGGCTAGTTTGTTTGTGTTATACATATATACTGTGTGCATATGTGTGTGTATATACACACACACAATTTTTTTTAATGTTTTCACTGATTAAGTTTAATTGCTTTAGTACTTTTACTCCCTACATTTTAACACAAATATCTGTACTTTCTACCCTTTACATATTCAAAACAGGCTGGTTATTTTTTGATGCATTAGAGGGGAATTATTAACTTTTTTTAATTGCGCACAGACAGACGTAATATGAAAAATGATGTGACAAGACAATAAAGATGTAATAAGACGAGAAACAATGTAAAAGATGTAACAAGACAAAAAAAGATGTAACAGGATGAAAAATTATGTAACAAGACAAAAGATAGAAAGATGTAAAATGATGTAAGAAGACAAAAGATTATGTAACAAGACAAAGAATGACATAAAAGATGTAACATCACAACACAGAAAAGGAGACTCAGTCATGGACAAAAGCTTTGCACAAACACAGTCGGCAGAAAAGTCCGTCAGAGGACTACTTTTTACTTTTAAAATTTGAGTACATTACAGAGCCTGTACTTTTTCACCTTTACTTGAGTAAAAGAAGTTGAATCGGTGTCTTTTTTTTACACAAGTATCTGTACTTCTACTTGAGTAAAGAATGTGTGTACTTTTGTCACCTCTGACTGCCAGCTACTGTAGGTAATACATACACTGACTGTGGATAAGAACCTCATACAAACCCCATTTTAAAACATCTAAATGATCCCTTTAAAGCCTTTAAAAATGTGTTTTCTATCATCAAGTATATCACGATAATCTTGACTAAATGAGCTACTTCATGTGAAAAACATTCTTAGCTATTCTTCTTTAAGAGTTTAACACTCAAAAACTTGTGTAATTTGCTTCATCAGGACAGTGCACGTGATTTGTTCAGAATTGATAGACACAAGTGAACAGAACCACAACTATCATCAGATTTTGATTCAAATTTCACTAAAATCTGATTGGTGCACAGAAGTACGTGACATCACTTTTTTCCCCAACCAAGCACCGCCCACTTTAAACCAATGAGAGGAGCGCATAAGAAAGCACAAAACACATAAATCTCTCATGTGAAATAACCAAAACAGTTCTAAACTTGGCAGAAAATACTGTGTTCTTGTAGGACCTTGTTGTTCATAGTAAGAAGCTGATTGAGAAAATAGGTTTTTGGAGCCTTTAAAGCCTTCTGATCCACTGTAAAAGCCTGTTTTCTATTAGAAATGTATTTTCAATTTTCAAATATTGCAGCTGTTTTTAATTCCTGAGAAACTAACTTAAGATGGAGATGCTGCTCATCCTGCAGAAAGCTGCACTGTAACATATACTGCAATGCTGGTTTGGTATTTTGCAGAGCAGTACTGTGTATTCAAGGTAAAAAAACAAACAAACTAAAACTAATTAATTTGGTCTGACGTTACTTGAGTCAACTTGTGATACTGAGGCACAATCCATAAGGCACTCTCATGTGTTTCCTTTCCTTGAGTTTTGTTTTTGGTTACCAGTTCCTCTGCAGCCATCCAGATACATATTCATAGACCAGCAGCATCACTGCTCCACCTGCAACCGAACAGAAGAGACAGAGAGCAGTAAATCAAACCATGTCAATGGACCAATAGGAACTGAGTTTTGGTGCCATGTGATCTGCTGGTTCAGAGGAATATTCTCTATTCTGGATAGAAATGACATTGACTAAGTTTATATGCACACTCATTTTCTACTATTATTCCAAATGTAACAATATTCCTAATTTGATACAGGTCATGTAAACCTAATTAAGCCGTATTTTCAATGTAGCATTTTCAAGTTGTTTGTGTTTTAGGAGCAGTCTTTGAACATGTAAGCACATTCAGAATAAGAGTCTCTGATGGGGTTTTTATCGCAGTTCACGACACATAGCCTCTTTCCTGTTTATGGTCAGCTGTGTGTAAACAAACCAACTAGCTCACAGTTTGTGAGGCTTAGGTAGAGAGATGTGCACAGAAGAAAGGCCCATGTATCTGTTTGGAAGGAGAAACACACCTACTTTGAATGGGAATATCAATTTCATTAGCCATGTAAACAGCTTAGAGTAAAGGCAAAAAAATTGAATATTTTGTGCCTGTAAACGTATTCATTGTTGGGCAAGTGAGGAAAGACGTGTGGGGTAGACAGTGGATCTAGCTGACAATGTTTCCACTCAGATTAGCTTTTTTTAAAAAAAAAAAAATTCTATAGATATCGTGATATTATTATCATAATTGTGTGATATCATGACAGCCCTCATTCCAACATTGCTGAGACACATAAAAAACAAAAAATGTGAACATGGACTTAACATTTTTATAACTGAGTACATGGTACAAACAGTAAGAATTAATACGTCAGAGTGAAGTAGTGCTTGAAATTGACACATTTAATCGTTAACACTCACTCAAAGTAGGGACATGTGCGATTAGTCATCTAATCAATTAAATGTTGCTACTCCCACTAGTTGGCACCAGACATACTAGTCAGTTAAACTAATTATTAATATCTTGTCAATATACAACACTGGTTAACTGTGTCTTAGATGTTAGGCAACCACCTGCCACTAGCCAGGGGCGCAGCCCTGGTGGCTGGACGCTAATGCCTGGGTATAAACCAGCAGGTGGAACAAAGATGACATTTAAACCCACATGGTTTAACAGTATTTTGATTTAGAAGATGAAAAAAAGGTTGCATGTAGTCTGTCTCAACATAAACTGGCATATACAGTAACTACTCAGTGCTGAATGTAACCACATTCAGCACAGGCATGTGGATGTTAACCTGCAAGGAGAGCATGCTGCTGTTGGTAGCACTGCTAACATTAGCAACACTCAGCAAACCAATATGACACCGGTTTGCCACCCCTGAGTGTTTCTTTACTATTAGACTGGTCAAATACTTTTCATTTAAATTTCCATTTAATTGACAGGGAAATTAGACACTTAGAACATCACTAATGCAAAACTGAATTTAGTTCCAACTTGTCTTGGAAGCTTTGTCTAGATGAATAATTAATACTTCACAGGCATAAAAAATACAGATTTTAGAGTATTTACCAATCTCAAAAGCTATTAATTAAACAAAAAACATATTTCGCTGAGAAGGAACATTTTTCATGTGCTGTAACAGGCAATTTGTGATTGTAAGGACAATTTTAATATCAGTATAAAGAACTTTTTATTGTTACCTGGTCCAAGCCTCATTATCTTGGGCACCAACCCCTTGTATAGAGCCAAGTACCTATGGAAAAAAAGGAGGTTAATGATGTACAAATACAAAATACCACAGTTAAAACTCAAAGTATGTAAATCAAGGCAAAACTGCAGTTCAACAGAATACTTTTATCCAATGTACAGGGCTTTAGTATGTGTGTATGCTTGTGTGGGTGTGCAGGCTGGAGTGTGGTGGTGAGTGCTCGCCTGGCTGTCTGTCTCTCACCCCGTCAGGTACATATTTGGGGTCTAACAGCCGGCGGAGGCGAGGACCTGCCCCTTAATGCATTCAAGGTGATCAGTGGTTGCCTGCCTCCGCCTCGTGCTCCCTGTCCCGCTCCCTGCCCCCGCCACTGATGGCGTTAATAAGGCTCGACCCACTTCCTCCCTGGCCCTCTGTCTGATTAGATTGACCCGTGGAGCGCCGCGCGGCTCGTTAGGGTCTGCTTAACGACGTCTCCCATAGGGACCACTAATTAGCTGGGACTGTGTTGTGTTAGAGCAGGGGACTGGATGTGGCGGAGGGGGCACCCTCTACGCACCCCTGCGACGACAACGTTTCAGTGCCGTTCCTGCAGCCGCCCCCAAGGCCCCTGCGTCCACTAACTACAAACATCTCGCTGGCCCTTGTCTCGTGGAGCTGCATGGGGGAAAGTGGAAAAGCCCGGGGCAATTGCTAACATAACATACATCTTTCCTTGAAGCTTCCATTTAGAGCTGTCATTCTCTGAGGCTTGAAAATATGTTAACATTTACTGTACAACTGACAGACTGCAGAAATGTATGATCACGCATGAGGGGAAAACAGCCCAGAATGTAGCGTCACTATTTGGTTTCCATTCATCAGATCACAGCTTTGCATCAAGCTGTTTAGTGTTGGAAACTCACACCGCACAATCAAACCCTGCTAACATGTAGCTGCAGCTGGTATAACTGTCTATTCTGACAGTTTGGCAGATATCCAACTATCAAACTGCTAACAAAGTAGACAAAGTGACTCATTAATTCTTGGATACACCAGTGACAGTAGCCACGTTTCCACCGCAGAAACTTCCCTCAGGGACTAGGAACCTTTGGAGGAACTCGTGTGCGTTTCTGTTGCAGGGACTACGGTCTAAATTTAGTTCCGAGGACATTATCTTACCCCACTTAAAAGTCTTTTCTTGGCGGTGGTATTTTCCAAAAGTACAGGAACTCTGTGAGTGTGGCTTTCAGCTCTGAACATTTATGATTAGTTGAGTACATTTTTTTCAGCCACTATTTAAAAAAAAAAAATCTGCAGCCACAAGCCAACTGTTTTTTGTTCATTGTGCTTTGACAAATCAACCAGGGTGTCTATATGTATCAACAAGTTAAATGTAACACTTTTAAAGATTTAATTTAGTTTAGTTTAATTAAATTAAAGGCCAATTTTGTAATAAAACTAAACATCAAATGTGAAAATATAGGCGTACCGTCTGAATAAATACGTCAGTTCAGAATTATAAATAACACACAATGACAATGACTGGTTTACTTTAAGAACATTTTACTCGCTATATTTATTAGCAAAAACCTAAAAGACTGTAACTGGATGACAGAGGCATTCAAATTCAACTCTTTACAGGACTATTTAGTTTCTTTTGGTCTTTAGACCATGGTGGAATCTCAGAACACGACAGGCTGAGGACTTAGTTCCTTGATAGGTAGTTCCTGGGACTAAAAGTTTTGGGTACTCCGGGTGGAAACGTGGCTAATGAATTTTGGTCCCTGACTTTCCTGCCCTCTTTGTTCTCCTTACCCCTCCTCCCGGTACACCAGTGCCATGGTCTGGAAGCAGGTGCGGTACTTGATCTCTCCAGGCACGGGCTGGGGGCCTTGGATGCGGCTCTTGGCTACGTCGAAGGGAATGTTCACACAGGAGGAGATGGTCCCAGACACCAGGCCGATAGTAAACTTCCTCATGAACTCTAGAGTAGGATCCTGGTAAAGAAGAGGAGACACGAGGTTAACAAAAACAGCACCATCTTACTGGAGACATTTCTAGAGAGGGAAACAGGGGCTGTATTACAGAAATTTCCTGTCTGAAGTCCTGAGTTAATACAGGAAGATAGGATTTTTCCCAGCTTAGCATTACAGAAGCAAATCCTAACTAACTTTAGGTGTCTTGTCTTATCTTACTTCATTCTATCTGAGCAAAGGCAAGAAATCCTAAAAACTCAATTATCAAACTTTAATGACTGTTACCGAGAAACGGACACTACTTTTTTCATCTGATCAAGCTAAACAAGTTTGTAACTGTTTTTTTTTTTTTAATCACTGAAACATAAAAAATAGAGCAAATACAATGACGGCTACTTAACTTAAAGAGATATGATTTAGAGGTTTTGGTTTCTGTTGAGAAATTCAAAGATGTTTGCTTTTTGGTCACCTTACAACAATCCTAACTTGAGAGATTAAAAAATAAAAGGAGAGTGGGCCAAGATGGCAGACAGTTTTCATTGTATTCACCATCCAAAACAAGAAAAAAGCTGCCATCAGGATAAAACAAACACTACCAATAGCTACTGTTGGCTAACACTGGTCGTGTTAAACCCAGGATTTGCGAAAGCATGCTTGGTTTAGCACAGTAGCACACAATGTCGCTTTTAAAATGCTTTGCTGATTTATTATTTTCAGTTTTTGAAAAATTATTTTCAGTTTTCAGTCACAGTTTGGGTAGGTTTAGAAAAGAAAACAATGGATGCATTGTTGAGGCAACAAGAACTAGCCAATCACAGACCAGTAGTAGTAGCCAAATACAGCACAGTAGGCCTAGTTAGTAAGTTAGCCACTACTGATGGAAAAGTGGAGGTTACGACAGCTTAACAAGTGTGTGATACATATTTCTTATCTTAAGTTAGGATAGGACCATTTACTTAGGAACTGTCCATATTTGACAGCTTTTTTCCAAAATCAGGTCCTAACCCTAATCACCACGGTTACCAACCAGGATCTGCAAGTTAGGAAATTTTTGTAATCCCGCCCCAGGTGTTCAATATGATGGCACAAAACATAAGTGGTAAATAAAACTTAGAGCAACAGAGAGAAAGTGGAGTTACTAAGATAAATGATGAGACATTATGTGTTTATTTATGTGAGCAAACATGAGGGGGCTTGTGCATATGATTGCAAAGCTGGCATGAAAGCCCTGATCATTTTATGGTAGCGGGGGGCAGATTAGTGCTTCCTGACTGTGGTGCAGTGTTCTGATTGGCTGAACAGAAGCACATGTTCTCTAGGGGAGCCAAGACAGAGGATTTATAAACAGGGTGCATGCAGGCAGACTGGGGAGGCATATGGGGACAATTTGGGTAATTGGGCTGTGACTCGGCACAGGGGTATTACTGTACCAAAGAAGCCCAGACTCAGAGAGCTCTGACAGCTAATTGGCCGGGATATTTTTACAAATGACAGCAGCCTCTCTGGTCCAGGCCTTTCTCAAGCGGCTGGACACCCTGAGAGCCGAGGTAAATCAACAGTTAATCCCACTTCTTCTGTTTTTTTTTTTTCAAGTGGGATGTGGGGAAGGGGGTAACATACCCACGGCCTAAGTACACCCATCAACCCACTTCCTAACAGCCTTAAGCAAACATCTCCTCACACATTCACTTGTGAATGATGGCAGTGTGCTATCTGCCTCCTCTGCAGTATTAAAATGGAGATACGGGAGAAGCAAGAGCTCGGCCGACTCGATTTGACTATGGACATGTTTGACTTGCAAGCTCATTGCTCATGTTGCTGACAAAAGGCTTGGAGGCACGCCACTTTCAACTCAGCCTGTAAGCTGTCGGCAGCCGCAGTATTTATCCTTTTCTGCCTCAACAATAGCCATCGTTAGCCTCTCACAAACAAGATCATTCCATCAATGTACATACCGATGGATCATTCCCAAAAAACGACGGCCACAATCTAAGAAGAGAGCTATGTGGGTCATCCAGCCACATAATTATCATTCAGAGGATGACCACTTGGTTCTCTGTACATCATGCGTCACTGGAAAAATGTTGAAAATATAGCCGAGCTCAGGCTCCCACTGTAACCTTCTCTTGAAAATAGTATCGTTGTCTGCTTCCAATTAGTTCATTGGAGTTAATCTAATGCTCCCAGTTTGTACATGTGGAACCGGCGTATGGTAACGTTTCCATTAAACAAAATTAACTTTTGTTTGGGCCATCAGGCCCTGCCGGATGTGTAATCTGAGACTTTGAGGATGTTATGAGGAGCAAACAGACGAGGTATTAGCAGGGCTGATCTTACAAGCTCCTCTCTGATTTTCGCTTCCTCCTTGCCACGGCAGGCAGGATAAGTAATCATACTGTCAAACACTTGCAATTCCCCACTGGCAAGGTGGCCTGGACATGTGCGTATCACATAGCCTGAAGGCAGCAAAAATTAGGTGTAGTCAAGGTTACAAACACCGGTCACTTGGCTTGGGTTTGCATTTGTTGGCAAAAAAAGGAAACAGTACTGGAGGTTGAAGTGCGATCATAGATTTTGATTGGCATATTACCGGGCTGGTAGGAATAGCATCCTTGACATTGAAGTAGAAGCCAAAGTAGATCATGTTGAAAACTCCATGGCGTCCCAGTGTTGATGTTAATCCTTTATTCAGGCCCTTCAGTCCAAATCCGTCCGTCTTAATGATACGTCTTGCTTGAGCGAATGAGGAAGGTTGCTGTGAATTAAAAAAAAAGGACATGTCAAATGCGAGAGAGAAAAGTGCACATTACCAACACATTACGAGTTGAGGCAGTATTTTATTTCCATCGACCTCTTTGAAGGAATCTCTGTTGGCCTGGAGACTGACTTTCACCACTTCGAATGGATTGACGACAACAGCCTCAGTCAAGCCTGCGCCGAGCCCAGCTACAGACAGCGCCTGGAGGGGAGATGGACAAGATTTAGTGAGTGAGAATGTGGAGATAATATTTGGGTAGAGACAGAAGAGTAGATGAACTGATGTGGAAAATGAAGAGGATTGTCAACTAGGGATGTAACGATATATAAAATGATGTGATGTGGGAATAAAAAAATGTTCATACTCAATATTGTACCAGACGATTACAATATCTAGCATAATATTACATGCTTAATTACTTAATTTTGTTTTATAAAAGGACTGCATTTTACAACATTACAAACATAACTTTAACATTCATTCCCAAAAGTCAATGTCAACGTGTCCAGGCTAAAAGAGTTTAATGCTGAATCAGAGTTTCGTCTTCAGAAACTCGTTCCCCGAGTCTTTTTGTGTCGTCTTTAAATGGACATTTGTTCCTGTCATGTCTGTCACTGTTGTTGTTTGACAAATGTTTGAAGGCACACAAGACACCTGTGTTTGTTACCATTTGACATGATGTTAAATGACAGACAGGAGGGAGAGGAACGTGAGCGAAATAGGAATGTGAGAGAGCTGTTTAAGATTCATCTCTTATAAGGCAGAACATTTAATTCAAAGGGTAGCAATTCATAATAACCATCATTAATACCACAATTTCAAAAGTTTTATAAACATCAGTTACAACTGTAGGTACCCCTCAAGTGTCAGGGCTCCACGGTCAAGTTAGCAATAATAGATATGCAGTGCTGATATTTCCAAATAAAGACACAAAAAGTACTTGGGTAGGTTTAGGCAACAAAACTAGTTGGTTAGGTTGAGGAAAAGTTCATGCTTTGGATTAAAATAAGCTACTTATGTAAGTATATATGGTATAACCATCAGCAATTTTATAAGTATTTTTTAACCATTAAAAAAGATTTACAAATATGTCTTTATGTAATGATTTCTTAAAGGTTAACATATCATCTGGTAATCATTAACAAATAATTAATATTGTTTATTAACAGTGAAATAACTATTATCTTAAGCTTAATTAACTATGAATTTTTCATTTATTAACCATGCTTATTAAAAAGTTTTACCCCTGACATGTCGCTGAGGCTCTAAATGTCCGCATGTAAGTGTGTGTGTGTGCGTGCATGTGTGCGGGCATGCGTGCTCACTGAGAAGCGTAATGGGAACATGTCAAGATCGTGTCTATAGCTCATTACTCTTCCTGCCTCTTTATCCTGCTGTCAGGGCCCCGGGACCCATCCTCTCAGACATGCCTCACGATGTTTACACAGCCAGCCAGCCACGGTTTAATTCCTTATTTGTATTATTACTGTGTGTGTCCTCATTAATCAGAGTGAAGGCATTCAGCTGTGCCACACTGAATAGAGGAGAGAGAGCGCCATTCACCACCAATCTGTAATTCACTCGCGCTAATGATCTGATGTGATTACAGTACTTGATACGCGAGAGGGCCTCTGGGGGAAATGGGGTTAGAGGCACTTGAGGAAGAGGAAGATGAAGAGATAGAGAAGGAGGAGGAGGGGGAGGAGGCCATGATGGATGGGACAGGTAAACATTTCTCCACCAATGGCTGTGAAAACAAGACGAGGATATGCGTCGTGCCGGGGCGGCCTCCGCGCTACGTTACAGGTGAGCCATCCATCACGCCTGACAGTTGGCTGCCACCTGAATAGGTGGTGTGTGGTGACCGCGCCCCAGCAACGCAAATCTGTCTTCCTTAAAACTCTGACTCAATATAACAGAAAGCAGATTAGTCAAGAAGGTTTAAACCGCTTGTATGTTCGTGGCCTGTGGTGTACCCAGAACGCAGAATCAGAAATCGCCAAACAAACATACAGTGGAGGCTGTTTATTAGGAGAGTGTGATGTTCGCTATTGGATGTATGCCAGCACGCTGTTTTCAAAATGTAACAATAGCCCTTTTTGTACAGTTCGTTCAAGGTGGAAATGTTGTGCCACTATTCTGACTCACCGTTCTGTATAAAACATAAAAACATATAAGGGCTGTACTTTTTTTTTAGATTCAAAGCTTCTATTGAGGTTTTTCAAATGAACCTTTGAACATCTGTCATCATATTTTATGAAATCAACAACCTAAAAAAAACAACCGAATCCTCAATTGATTAAAAAAAAAGTGATTCATCAGATTAAATGAGTAAAGAGCTTATACAGATATTGTGTTTTTCTCTGTGTGGTGGGAAAAGAATGCTAGGGTTTATTTCTAAGACAACAATATCGTTGCTATTAGCTTAATAAGCGCACTGTAGTTGTGTAATACAAAAACAAGTGCTGACAACCCAGGCAGATATATCGCACTTCTGCTTTTTTACTCAACCTGTCGTCAACCTGAGGAGCTGGGCCCCGCCCTCGGTCAAACATGCAGAAGAGAAAAAAGGACAGAGAAGCTAGAGCTGTCATCCTGTGACCTGTGCAGAATCACAGGGTTTAAATAGAATGAATAGACATGAAAAAAAGAAGCTGTGCAGCAACTGATGTTGATTAAGTCAAACATCAACATTATGAATGAAACTTGGAACTATTCAGTACAGACCTCGCAGTAACAGAGCTGAATCGACGTCTGTGTAAAATGGGTGAGCTGGCAGGACGGGATGCCATCTAAAATCACGCTGAGGCAGTCTTATGCCGGAGGTGTTTGGGTCAGTGTAAAAAAGCATAGCCTAAACCCTCAGATTAATAGGGGACCAACACTGTATGGATCTTGAAGCATGAGTTTAATCTTGAATGAGTTACTGTCGACTAATTTTGGAATTGGACTGATCGGTTGAGGTTGTATTTGCAGTATGTGCGGGATCACAACACCTTGCCAGTGACCTAAACAATAAACAATCTGGTTCTTTGATCGATCATCCAAGAGTTGGATTATGGCATGTCAAAGATTCTGTCATAACATCCTACTTACGATATTACTTTACATTCATATCCTAACTGTACGAAGTATTGTTGATGTTCTTTTTCTCTTTTTGTTAACAATGTTGAGGACGCAGTCATGTTGCCGACTGGGGGTTCCCATGCTTATGTTTAGAGTGAACAAAACAAGTAGTGACTGCTGTTGTGAGCATAAAATTCATATAAAAATGCACATCATCTGTCCAGCTTTAACCCTGTACCTCACAGCAATTATTTCATTTCAAATCAAACCTGATGGAATAAAGAGCCAAAGAAAAAAGTTTCACCGCCTACAGTTTGGACTGCACCTATAAAAACTCTATTTGTATTCTCTTATAATATTTCAAGAGGATTACAGTCTTAGTTGCAGAATATATATACAGTCATTGTTTTTTATGTTTTCAGCTTCTGCCCATGCTAACCACTATACATTTTCACACTTGGAGCCAATAAAATCAAATCAAAACAATGCCTCTGTAATAAAAAAAATGGCTCCTGACAACATGCCAGTACACTGACTTTTCCTCTGGTTGCTCTATTGCCTGGAATAAAGCTCATATAGTGTAGGGTGAGGCAAGAATGTGAAGTCATATGTGACGCCCGTCCCATTCTTATGAATGCAACGTCTAAGGAAAAACTTGACAGAATTTCTTCAAATTTCAACCACTTGGACTCCAGGATGAACGGTTTAGAATCTGGAGGTCAAATGTCAAGGCCACTGGGACCTAACAAAACATGCTAATTATGACAAAATGTCACATAAACGTCTAATAGGATAAAACGATGAAGTAATGGCATTTTATATCCAAGGGATCAAAGGTCAACTTCCATGTGACATCATAATATTCAGTCTTCTGTGCCCCTCTGTAAAAATAGCCTCTAAGAGAAGACAGCATGCCAGGCTACGGCGTGGTAGCAACTTCCATTTTGCCAAAAAACACACTAAACACCTTTTATCAAATTCCTTCTCTACATTCATTATACGACTTTGGACAAACAAGGATGTAAACTGCAACTTGACTGACTGGGAGAGGCATGCAAGCGCAAGGTGTTTTTTTTTAAAACTACGCAACACAATCTTAAGCGGCTCCAGTTGTTATTAATTTGAGATAGTTCACGGACCATTGACCATGATACACCCAACATTTGAATGTATTAGTTCGTCATCAAGGAGGCTCTCATATATGCTTCACACCTAACAAATTCCAGGCTCTCCTCAATTAATCCCCACTTGAGAAGTTTACTTTTTCTCCTGTCCAATGTGAGATTCTGTTTAAAATTAAAGCAGCTACTGCCAAAATGTTTTATTTTAGGCTAGGAGCAGCAGAAACACAATACTTGAGGTAGGGTTAGAAGGTAAAAAGCCACAAAAAGAAAAAACAGACAAAATGTGTAATAAATTCTCTAAGTGTACTCATGCATCGCCTGTATTTGTACATGAAGCAGTAATGAAAACCGTGCGTTCACAACTCTGCATTGACAGGAAAATTTGCATGAATTTATTTAGCTGCTAAAATTATTCTTGGCATTCGTCTTTGTTTTACCAGCGTGCACAGGTGAGCTGAAACGTTGATTTTTGACACTGGGTGTAACGCTCTCCCTGGTCCTGTGTGTGTATGTTTGTTTATTTTTCAGGTGAGAGTGTATTCAGGTGTTCCTGTGTGTGTGAGACTCACCACACCAGGAGACAAAGGGGTCAGATTCAGCAACTTCTTGTACTGCTCAAAGGTGAAAAACTGCAGAGGAAAGATGGAGATAAATGAGCTGTCAGAAAGTCATTATCAAAAAAGACATCTTTGCACACATAACTCATGTATGTACATGCAGCATTAAAGCAGCTACCTTAGAAAGACTCTGGAACTTGGGGGAATACTGTATCAACTCCGTTTGCACATGAAAATTAGCCGTACTTTAGCATTAATCTCAGTGGAAAGAGAAAAGTCTAAAGAGGAGACGCATCCACTGATTTGTTTATCTGAGCAAAGCGGCAAAACGCCAGCAGAGGCATTTTAATCGGAGCTTTAATTTACTTTAATTCTTCACTCCAGACATTTCTCACCATCAGCCAGCTTTGTTCGCTGTGTGAGCGATTACCCCATCTTCTCAGTGTGAGTGCTTATTTTTAAAGTTCACACATTCTCGTCTCCAGCGTCTCATTACCGAGCAGCTCCATGCCAGGCATCAGTGACGCCTCCCGTCACCCCATTATACATTAGTGTGAAGCGAGAGATGCTAAGCCCTCCTACAAACACATATCAAAAGATGGGGCTCAGGGGAAGGCTTGCTGTAAACGCTTGTAAGTCAATATTTGGTAGGCCAGCAGAATAAACAGGAGTGGCTGAGCAGGCAGACATGGCGGAGGGCGTCATGTGTTTAATCAACATGTGTGTACCATGTTAGAGCAACTGCGGTCGGAGTGTTTTCATATGGCAGTCGAGCAGTTCATGATGAAACCAGAGTCTGATCGTTGCATCATGGCACGAAAAGCTTTGCGGTTTTCTATTAACCAACATACACATCCGTTATCTCACCTTGACCGCTCTCTTTGGAGTTTCTGCCAGGATTGGAGGCAGGATTCCCTTGTAGAAGCCAAAGACTCTGCAGAGAGATAATGAAATAATTACCTGGTTTATCTGGTCACTAGTTGTAGTAACATTAGTTGTAGTCAAGAGCCCAAGCAATTAGTTGATTAATGAATTCATTGGTTGACAGAAAATTAATGGTCCAGTATTTTGATTCCTGATTGATCATGTAAATCATTTTTAAGCAAATTAGCCAAACATCAACTCCTTTCTAACTTAATTAACCTAACTGCAGAGAATATCAAGTCTCTCCTGTAATGGAATTAACATTATTATGCCAACTCTTATTGTGATAACCCACTGGAAGATGCAGACATAAAATATCATGCTATGTCTTTCTTTTTCTTAATAAATGTGCTTTAATGATTGAGATGACGGCTCTTAGTATGGACAATTAAATTTGTATTGTTGAAGGAAGGAGATTTGGCTCCTCCTCTCATGCAACACACTGAGCAGGCAGTGCAAACAGCAACTTTGCTATTCATTTCAGACACTTAAAAAAAACCCTTCACACTGCAGACTTAGTTGTTTTGCATTTACATAATTAAATCATCATGTCATCAGTCTGTCATATCGACAGAAATATTCATTACGACCGTATATGATATTTCACTTCAAAGCCTTTAACAGCCAATAGAGATGACATAACTGTTATTGTCTATCTCTAGGCCCTCCCTGCCTGGTAAATGCCAATACCATGTCAGCCCTCTATCAAATAAAATAGAGTGAGATGTCATTCACTAAAAAGAATCAACAGACCTTACTGTACACAGTTTCATGCAGGAACTACTTTCTTTCTACTGCAACTACTTTCTTACCACCAGAAAGAAAGTAGTTCCTACATGAAACGGCTCACAACAAGGTCTGTGGATTATCTTGAGCAGCCGGGTCATAATTTCTGGAAAAAGACACTGTTTTTGTTTTGAGTTTTTTATTTATTTATTTATTTATTTATTTATTGTCTCTTTGAGCATCAGAAACCAAGTGTCATTTAGTCCCACTGTATTGGAGTGAAGACAGACATCTCTTCAGTCAAAACTCTGCAGCTCACAACAAAACAATCTAGATGGGTAAAAAACACTGTGAGTAGGAAGAAAAATATGTGTTAGTGATTTTGGAGTGAACTGCCCCTTTAAAGACATGGTGATTTAAAAGATACTGATGATTATTTTCACTGACATGAAAAGTCCCTCAAGAGACATGAAATAAGTGGGGTTTCCCTCTAATGGTCTTAAATTTGCCAACATCTTGGTGTGGTCCTTCAACACGACACTTTCTCAAACACATAAGGTTGCAGCAGGAATCAAATCTCTGACAACACTGAATACAAACTGCAGGACTAACACCAAGCTCAGAAAATGGAAACAGAAAGTATATTGCTGCTGCTGTTTGGCAACATAACTACCAAGATATATTCTGAAACCACAAACCCTGGCAAACAAGTTCTCCAGGAATCTGCGGAGGAAATGATTTAAGAGTTTATTTCAGCGTTTGATATACTGGATGTTTCAGAAGACGGTAGCTGTATAATTTTAGTCAATTTGGTCGTTTGCCTTTGCTCAATCATATGTCCAGCCGTGATTTAAAGCGTACTTGGAGGCAGGAAAAATAATAAAATGATACAGTGAGTTATGTATATAGAGACGTATGTCTACATTTAACACAGACTGTATTTTGTAAGCAATCCATTTTATGGAGTGTATTTACAGAGTAAATGGACAGTCTGGTTAGATAGTTAGTTTTATGCAAATTCCATTTGAAATTTTCAGGCATTCATCCCACTGATTTTAAACTACACAATGTATGTTAAAAAATCATGGATTAATATAGTCAAAAATACAACCCCAATTCCACAAAAGTTGGGATGTTAAGTAAAATGTAAATTAAAAACAGCATGCAATATTTGCAAATCATTATTGACTTGTATTCAATTTAATACAGTTCAAACTGATAAATTGTGATGCCTGCAACATGTTTCAGAGAAGTTAGGACAGGGGCAACAAAAGATTGGGAAGAAAGAATGCTCAAAATCACTTTTTTGTAACATTCAACAGGTAAACAGGTTAAGTTGTAACAGGTGAAAGTATCATGATCGGGTATTAAGGGGCATCCTTGAAAGGCTCAGTCATTCACAAGCAAAGATGGGATGAGGTTCATCACTTGTTTACACAGTTTAAGAATAACACTGCACAAACGCAAAACTGCAGGAATTTAGGGATTTCTCCATCTATAATCCATAATATCATTAAAAGATTCAGAGAATCCAGAGAAATCAGCAACATCCATAAATGCAGCTGACTTCTCTGGGCCTGAGTTGGACTGAAGCAAAGTGGAAACGTGTGCTGCAGCCTGACGAGTCCTCAGTTCAGATTTTCTTTCTTTTTTTTTTTTTTTCCGGAAATCATGGGTGTTTTGACACCTATGCTAAAGAGGAAAAGGACCATTCAGATTGCTACCAACACTAATTTCAAAACCCAGTATCTGTGATGATATGAGTGTTTGTTAGTGCCCATTATTAACTGTCACATCCATGAAGGCCCCATTAATGCTGAAAGGTACATACAGGTTTAGGAACAACATATGCTGTCATCCAGACAATGTCTTTTTCAGAGACCTCCCTGCTTGCTCCAGCAAGACAACGCCAAGACACATTCTGTACGTGTTGCAGCAGCGTGGCTTCATTGTGAACAAGTTCATATACTAGACGGACCTGCCTGCAGTCCAGACCTGTCTCGCATTGAAAATGTGTGGTGCATTATGTGACACAAAACACAACAGACCCGGACTGTTGAGCACCTGAAGTCACATATCATGCAAGGCAGACAGATCATTTCTCTTCCAGTACTTCAACAATTACTGTCCTCAGTTCCCAAATGCTTTACAGAGTGTTGTTAAAAGGAAAGGTGATGTGGCACAGTGGTAAACATGCTCTTGTCCCAACTTTTTGGAGCATGTTGTGGGCATCAGAGTGAGTGTATATTTACAATGCAAATCATTGCATTCTAGTTTTATTTTTGTTTTACACAAGGTCCCAAATTTTTGGAGTTCATATTGTACATGAAAGACTATTTTTATTAGTGGATAAGTTATGATTTCCCCTTTTAAAATAATGTTCGTTGATAATGATTAACTTTAAAGTGGAGGTTTCCCCCAAGTGCCTGACCAGCCTTTGATGTATACATGTAAGAAGATAGTAGTATGTTTTCTGTTTTGCAAAAAGGGCACAAAGCATGTTTCGTATACATTCAGAAGTGCATACATGTGCATTTCCCTCACTCTTGAATTTAGTGAAAACATGGGTGGGATTGTTGAACCTGACAGATGATGTCATCAATCAAATAAAATCGTACAGCCATTTTTCAAATATTTTCTTTGTAAACCTTTTGTACAATGCAGTTTCTCAAACCACAGTGACATAAATGGGCCATAATCAAACAGGGAAACAGAAGTGTCTGTGGCTTCGGCTTTGGTGTGAAACACGGCACACCTCAAGCATCAGACGCCTCTGAGTCATATGCTGTTGTGAAGATAAACGGTCTCTGTTTTCATCTGCTCCCATTTCTAAATGTTGTTTTATCGAGACTGACTCAAAGTGAAACAGGTAAAACAGGTCTAAACTTTTAAACAAGGGAAACAGTAAACACGTCATCATCATCTTATATTTTGTAAGAATAATAAAGATGTTTAAGGCACTACAGACATCAATTAAATAATTACTTGTGGGTATAGATCAGAGGCCTGTACTACAAAACAAGTTCAACATCCCCAGGACATCTTTTTGTTATCAGATATGTCAGCCAAGGGTTTCCCCATCCAGACATGAGCACGCTCACATAAAAGTGGTGGCATATGACCAATCACAAACATGGACAAGTCTACTGGCAGCACAGCGGCATATTTTACAAACAAAGAGCAAACTAAACAAATACAAAGGAGATAATCCAGACTAAAAGCGAAACAGTTGCAGCAGTCAAATGCAGGATAGACATCTGGCAAAAAACCCCCAAAAACCAGTGTGTGCTTGTGTAAAATAATAGGTTTATAATATTACTGTGTAATCATTAGTGCACAAGTAGACCTGCCTATACTTGAATGTATTCCATTAAATTGATGTGTTGTTTAGATTTATTCTTCTGGTGTGAAGACAATTTTAGCTTTATTCTTTCAGTTGCTACCTTGGCAGCGTCAAACAGGAAATGCAAATTGGAAGCAAATAAAATAATAAGCATTAAAACATAATTCAAAGAGGTAAGAAGGCTTACATTCGTATATTCTCAGTACAACAAGTACATGGCTTTAATTCTTCAATCAGTCTCTACTGAAAGATGACATTGATACACAAAAGTACAATGAAATAAACTTTCTCTTAACACTCCTGCCCTCTGATCTGTGCACCAAGCTCCACAGGATCATCTATGAATGGCAATGACATTTACCAAGAAAAATGATTGGTCAGTAGGTGATGATTTTATCTGCTTTGATTTAACCCTGAAAACCCAGGGTTAAACCTTAAGTTACCTCACTAACACCAAACCCTGCTTCACAGTACAGGCCTCAGGACCATATAATACAGCACCTAAATATGTCACATAAACTACATCTACACACTATACAGAGTATTTCTGATGTTATAATGGTATACATTATAATCAGTCCCTCCGGGATTTTGCAGGCTGTTTTGGGGATTGTTGTGGCCCACAATGCCCAATTTCACAGTAGCTTTTCTGAACAATTGTGACAGATGTTGTGATGTCAGTGAAAATCTCAAATAAAAAAAAAACATTGCTTTTTGTTGCTGCTGTTGTTGTTTTTGTATAATTCATTAAAAGCTAAAGGCAACTTGTTCCACACCCTGTTCTGTGTGTTTTATGTAACCTCATGGTTCATGATTACAAAAATTGTGAATGAAGAAATGCATGTGGGGGGTATTCCACACAAAAGCAAAATGTTTTTGGAGCTTGAAATCGGTCAAAACAACAAGCACAAAATTATCAAATATAATAGTGCACAGAGCATTGATAAATGTCAAGAACAATGACAAACACTGTGTTCTTTTCAGCACATGTGATAACAAATAAATAAACAAATAAATAAAATAAAAAAACTGAGTCAGTTCATTGAGACGCACATGTATGATGTTTATCAATTAAAATGATTTGCTGAAATTTGCTCTTGGCTCACCATGAGTTAGGGCACAAAGAGGTACAGCACAGTCATGTCTGCCTACAAACAGCTAAGCTAACTTTAGCATGATACAAAGTTTCAGGGAACATTTAAAAACTTTTCCTCTACCACTCCCTCTCTCCTCAGCTTGCATGTGTTGCTTCTGGCTATGTTGGCACATACAGCTTTTATCTCAGTGGTCATCACCAAGGGTAGCGCTTCTGCCTATCTGGGCAAAGCCATAGGAAAACAATGGCACAGCCAGCTCAGAACAGAGCAGTTTTGCCGCTGGTCATGTGTGGGTACCTTAACAATGATGTTCAGACTGTGGACAACAGGACCAACAAGGTATCTATTTATAAAGAGTGGAAGGACCAGGGATTAGAAAAACTTGTTGCCATGCCAGAATTAAAATTTTCTGTGGTCACAAGCATCTGTCAAAAGCTTCTCAGATTACACACTTCCTTGTTTTTTTTTACCCATGTGATATTTTTCCATGAGCAACTATTGAGGCACCAAATGCAAGTTGTTCACAAGAATTCAAATCATTTTATGAAAGAGGACACTTCAGAAACAGCGTTGAAGGTTAGGTTTCATGCCAGCACTGATGAACAGCTTTGACGTAACTGAATGTTTCTTTTTAATTGTAAGGATAAGAATATCATCTGCTTTTATTTTTTTTGTTGACAACTGATCCCATGACAAGACCAGAAACATCAATGACTACTATCAACAACTATCAAGAAGTGTCTGTGTAGTCACGCCTGACACACATCATTCCTCTGTGCCACAGACCGCCATTGTTGACCGCCAAATATTCAAACATCAATGAGTCACATTGTTACCCTGGGTGACTGAAGTTTATATGGAGTCAACTTCAAAAAACACACCCTATCCTGCTGCCATAAATATTGAGTAGAGCAGTGAAAATGTATTAATCTGCAGTTAAAAATAGTCCTCAACAAATTTGCTTATTATTCCTGTTTCGCTAAAAAACCAAAGTGCCCAGCTATTTTAGGGAAAGACTGAAATTTAATTACAAATGCAGTACCCGCTAAGCATATCATCATACTGACTAATTCAGTGGTGCTAACATTACAACTCAGCCAAGGAGGACATCACTCATCATTATATCCCATACTGTCGTAAGCATGAGCCTCTCCTCCATGAGTAGATGCACACTTTCATTTATGATGTCATAGGGTTTGAGGGTGTAGTTTGGTATTAAAGAAGATGTTCAGAACAAGGTCTGTGGCTTATCAAGAGTAAAGCCAGGTATGCGCTGTGCGATTTTGTGCTGTCCCAAACAACCACATGGCGGTATCTTTGGCAGACGCCCAAAAATAGTGATCCTATGTCACACTGTGAGTTAGGTTCAAACACGACCATTCTCACAGTTTTGCAACCAAAGAGAACTTGAGACAGATCTCTGACAGTGTCAGAAACTCAGGATAACCATCTGACAATGTGACTGCTGCTACAATCACATCTACTAACATGCACAAACTGGATGAACTGTCCCTTTAAAGATACACACTAAAGAGGGCTAAAGACGGGGTATTGAAGTCAGAGAGTGCTGTGAGACGAGCACTTTTTTCATGAGATGTGTTGACAATAACAAAAATATAGAATATCACCAGCCTGAGTTGAAGCCATCAAAACAATTTAAAACAATGGAAGCCAACAGAAAAATAAATCACAATGTATCTGAAAATGTGCACAGGATCATAACAGAGAGGGCATTTCCTTCCACTTAGCTGCTTGCAGGTTACAGGAACAGAGAGGGTGTATAAGGGAGTTCGTATTGACACTGAACACATGTCTGTGGACAAAGAAGACAACGTGGCGTGACCGACTGTATCCTGTGAACTGCAGCACCAGCTCTGTTGTGGCAACATTCTTGACAAGTCAACAGAGATGATCTTAGTTGATTTGGTCCAAGTGTAAATATTTTTGCTGCAGGCACACATTTCCAGAGAATATAACTTGAGAGGGACAGGCCATTTACACATGCACAGAATCCACAGCAGCGAGGCCGTTCCCCAAACATGGCAGCGAACCACAACTAATTATCAAAACACTCACCATCAGGTGACAGAGCCAACACATTTCATCAACACCTGAAGTTGCATAAGTGACACTGGCTCTGGGTAATTGAGCCATCATAATAATACTAGAGTAAGGGACTCTGGCCAAGGAAAATCCCTCCATGAAACCAGTAATTAATCCCTTGTATTGTTTGTGTAAACAAGTTATTTCAGTCAGACGGAAGACCCTTCCCTCGGCTCTCTTTGTCCATGCAAATGGTGGCCACAGATTTCCCGGGTGTGGTCAGGCTGGGGAGCCGCCAGGTGATGAAGAAGGAGTGAAATTTGTTACAGAACAAATATGGCCTCTAGTGAGTGGCCTTCATTTGAATCCTAATTTGATTTCCAATGTAAAGTACACACTAAGTCCCTTTTTGGCTTTCCTAAACAAATGGCCTCCTGACACAAAGCGAGGGAAGAGGGGGGGCAAGATGGACGTGTGTGTGTGTGTGTGTCTGTGTGTGTGTTTGTGTGTGTATGATTTGTCTTTCATTTTCATAAACCTTTCCTTTTTTAACAGCCTCTATCCATCTGGAGAGCAGCATAATACTGACAGAACTACACAGACAACCTATTAAATAAACAGGCCCATAACAGTATAAAATATTATAATATAATATAAATAATCAGTTGAGCACAAATTCTGACTTCTTGACAGTGCAAAAAAAAAAAAGCCTTTTGAATACAATTATTGTCAGCAGCAGACTTGATAATTTTCACATTGGTGCTGTGAAGACATCCATGGGAAATATGAACCTCCAGGGAACATTTTAACACGTAAACAACCGGCATGCTTCATCTGCAAATATTTTCCCTTTCCCAGTGTCTACTGTAACCTTGACATTGTCACTGACAGGGGCGACAGAACAGAATTTCCAGTGACAAGGTAGAGAAGGCATAAACAACACGTCTGCTTTAGGTTTATGATGCATAACATGAGATAAGAATGATTATTAATTCACATATAAAGTAAGCAAAAAAAGTTTGATTAAATGTGATATGTATGGATTTGAATTGATTATTGCAGGAGAACTTATTTCCTGCTATGACATGATGAACCTATGGTGATAAAATGTTTATTTTGGTGAATTTGTTGCAATTTGTTGAAGATTTAAGTTATTTATTTACATGTTTTGAGTGAGGTTATACTGTGTGTGAAATAAATCAAATAAATTAAATAAATGTTCAGTGTTCTTACTGGTTATTCCAACATTTTTTGCCATTAAGTTTCTCTCATTGCCCAGATTGCTCATGCTCATGCTCATGTGACATCCAGTTCCCAAGTGCATTGCTGTCATGGCAATGCACTCTGCCATTATCTTTGTCGGTATTCTCTGCTGGCCTCACTTCATTTTACTGACGATTTTACTGACAAAGAGGCATTTTATAATAAGAAAAACTAAAACTAAACACTGAAACTAAACTAAAACCAAACATTCTAAAGAATAGTTTTAAGATTCAAAAACTAAAATGAACTAGAAAAAGTAACTAAAACTAACTGAAACTAAACTGAATTTATAATAAAAATTAAAAACAAAATAAAAATAAAAACTGATGAAAACTACAGAGATAGTAACTCTGCTAGAAAATCTGTCTACAAGACTCTCCAAAGCTCACAAATCAACATGCTGTATCTTGTGTAATCTGTGTAAATACTGATGTGAAAAAAACAATGCAACTCTTGGCAAAGAAGCAAATAAACGTGTTTCCCAAAATGTCAAACTGTTCCTTTAACCTGATTGTTGCTTTATAAAAACCATGCCTGTGTTACTGTGGTGAAACACATGTAATCTGGTGGACACGCTTATCTGCACTTCTTCATACTTCCATGAATGTAGATATTTTTTGTATGGGTGGTCCCAGCTGGAGTCAACCCACCCCCATCCCACTCCCCGCCCTCAACCCTGCACTAGTTCCAGGCATTAGTCATTGATCTACTGTACGCAAGCCAACACTCTCTGCTGTAATGCATGGACCCTTTTAATATTCTTGTGGCCGTGCTTTGGGTCCCGACCCAGTCTCTGGATACCACACTGGTAAAGAATGCTCGAGAATAGAGTCTTTTTGTTTCCCTCCAGACGGAAACACTTAACACATGCTCATGCTGCTACACCCACATGCAACAGAAAAACGGAGCGTGGCCTGTAAGGCAATACACCAACCAAGTGTTGGTGAGCATAGTTCACACTGTCACACACATATGAGCACAGCTAGAGGATTTCATGCTATATTTTCCAGATTTAATAACAACCTAATGTAGAATTTGGAGTTTATAAGAAAAATAACCCACACTATAACAGTCATTTCTTTACTTCAACTGAGTAAAATGTTTCTTTCTGCTACATAAAAAGTCAAGCCTATTACTTATTTTGTCCAGGCTTCAAACCGCCTTAAAGAGAACCTTTTATGCTCATGTCCAGTCCTGTATTTTCATTCTGAGACTCTACTAGAGTAGCTTTGCATGATTCACAGTTCAAAAACATCCTAATTATTTTGTACTGGCCCTTTATGCAGCCCCTTTATTCACCATCTGTCTGAAACAAGCCATTTTAGACCCAGTCTCTTTAAGGTCGCCCTCCCTACAACCCCACCATTCACCAGTTGGCCAACTTCCTGGAAGCCAGCTGAGGGGCAGCACCCTCTACTTGTGACCTCTGCAACTGCAGACTCCGTAGGAAACGGAAAATATTTTCTGGTCTTCCCCCATGTTGTCCTTGTGCTCTGCCTCAGTGTTCGGCTATTTACATTGCAGAGTTTTCTGATGGATAGAAGGTTTTACTTGTTAGTGGTTAGCTACTTTAGCCACTAGGCGGCTAGTTACTAGCTCAGAGATTACTCTGGTGATACAAGACTACAGCAATGAGTGCTTCAAAACACCGTCATAGCATGGAGCACAGCAATATCGGCAAATGAATGGAATTAATGCTGTTTATTTACTGTTTATCATACCACAAACGAGACAAGAATTATGTTGCAAAAACATGTGCGAGTGAAAGTGCTCCTGCTTCTTATTACTTATTACTTACTATAACTTCATTCACTGAATTTGGTAAAACTGGATCATATTTTAAGCAGAAAAAATTTTCTGTTTATCTCGCTGTCTTCCAGCTGCTCTGCCTCAGCTTTAGGTGATTTACGGAGTTTCCTGACAGACAAATAGCTACTTCAACTGCTAATTGCTAGTTAGCTCAGTTAGCCTACATGCATTTGATTCTTCCCAATCAGGGAAATCAAACACAAGGGGAGCGCACAGCTAATTAGCTGTAGCAGTTACTTAAGCAACAAGTAAAGATATCTGTCAATCAGAAACTCTGTAAATCACAGAGTTGAGCAGCCACAGGCCATCAGAAAGAAAACCCGACAATATTTAACTGCTTCACAACCGAAAAAAACACTTTCTGTGAGACAAACTAAACAAGAACATAATCCTGAGCAGGGAAAGTCAAGGGGAGACAGACTGACTGGTGGGCGTGTTGTGCAGGCTGCGTGTCTGAAGGAGATGACCATATAAAGAAAGCAGAAAAAATGTTGGAAACAGTGCATTCAGAGCAGTCTGAAACCTGAGTGTTTTGCTCAGAGGGATTACTTCTACATACATTTACCTCGTTATTTGACACAACTATCAATCTCTCCAAATCGAGCAGACTCCTTGGGCAAAAATTTTACCTCACAGAACAGTGTAGTTGCTGGTCTACCACTGCCTTGATCTGCTAGTTTGCTTGTGCTTGTGTGTGACTTCAGCGTTTAAAAGCAGTGAAACTAAACCTTTTTGATTTGTGACTCCCCAGAATAATCAGCTTGGTGTACCTGACCATCATACAAAAAAAAAAAAAAAGCTAATTTTTGTGCTGGTTTATGGTTTTAACCATTAGTGAGGGGGCTTTCAGGCCAGCTGTATTTTGTATATATTTGAGCACTTCCTCCTTATGATGAATGTCATTAAGGGGCTGAAAAAGATGAATTTAAATAGAAAACAGGGAAAAGCATTAGAGGTCCCCTTTAAAGATGGTGTCTGATATGTGTACATTTCCATGTCTTTCCTCAGTTTAATCAGCGAGGTCGAGCTGGGAGCTCAGGTTTCCTCCCTCATCACCTCAGAGAGAAGTGAGGCCTGGTGTTAGCTCGGTCTTGCCATGAGCTGACGGGAGATGTTTATTTTTAATAATAATTCTACAACAGTGGGGCCTAACACTATTTGTATAAGTTATAACTAAGTGGTTTGGCCTGGAGGTAATCCTCAACGTGCTACTGGGGAGTGATTACAGCCTCAGCAAAAATATACTGTAAGTGATAATTGGTCGACAAGAAAGTGGATCATCCGTCTACTGGGACTCTCCGACACATACCACGGCTTTGTTAACGTGAGCTTACAGTCAAATAGCTGTCATAGTTGATGGTGCAGATGCTGTGTAATTTGGCAAACGTTTTATTGTGTCACATAGTTCTCTGGAAATTCATGTGGACCTACTCCCAAAGGACACACCCAGAAAACATGCAGGCACAAAGGCATTAAATTTCACCGTGTGTGAGAGTGTGCGGGTGTGTGTGGGGTGAAGAGGGCACAGCTACTGTAGCAGGATAGCCGTGTCTGTTGAACTGCCGCCAGCGTACAATTTCCAACTGTCACTGGCCGGCCTCTCTCTTGCCGCGCACTCGCTCACACCTCGCAGCAGATCAACTTTATATCCGCTGTAAAGCTGTCGACTCGCCGTAAACAGAGCGAGTGGCAGCCACTTTCTCCTGCACCTGCACTGTCTCACAGTCCTGTCACTGGGCAGGCAGAGGAGGAGGGAGTGCGGCCGCAGGACTGTCTTCAGTTAGTTGTGAAAGTTTTAGATTTGTGTTTTAAGCTAATAACAGCTGCACTCTCATCCAATGTGAGGTGCAATGAGTGATAAGGCATGTTCAGCGGCTTGCTGCAGGACATTTCTGTGGGCTGCTGACAGACACAACGGCTGTTTTAAAGAATGCAAACCTGTAACAGCTTCCACCAACTAGGCCACCAGCTGTTAGTAGCATTTGAATAACAGCAGCACTAGTTATAATATTTTTAACTACAGACTGTATGTATCCACACCTGCACGTTTTCCACATTACTCTATATTTGACAATAACATGAAGGTGTTTAAACATACATTAATATGGAAGCTACACCATCAGCAAATACCAGCTAAAGGGAGGTTGGTGTTGTATGAGGTACTTCATTGTAAGTGTATTACTTCCAGTAGATGCTGGTTGGCTTGCTCCCAGTTTAGAGAAGCAAAGGGAAGTACCAGCACAGAAAGTAAGCAATGTTGTGATGTGGACAGGGTCAGCAGCAAAACTGATTTAGACACTTAAAAAGATCAAGTGTATGCTATATTTAGAAAATTTTCACTTATTTACCTTGCTCTCTGACAGCTTTTTTGTCGGGAAACCACCATTATATAAGCCAAATATTGCTCAACCAGACTCCATTGGCAAAATCGTTCATTTTACATGTTATTGCATAACATAGGAGCTGGTGGTCTACCGCTGCCTGAGTGACTTCCGTGAATCAGAGCAAACCATTTAAAACACAGAGGTCACACAGTAACGTGAACAAACTAATGGACGGAGGCAGCAGTAGACCAGCAACTGTGTTCTGTAAGGCAAAGTTGCTGATTTTGCCAAAGGACTCTGGTGGCTTTGGAAAGAGTGATACTGGGCTTACATAACAGGGGTTTCCTGTGAGAAATGGCTGTCTGATGGAAAAGTAAAGCGGTGAAAATATTCTAAATATAGTGTGCACTTAAACTGACATTGATTTTTATTATCCAAGCTTTTTTTTTTAGGTGGTTAAAATATTTGCTCCTTCCCTGCACACGGGAAACAGGACTGACATCATTGGTGCTTTGAGGAAAATGTATGACTAATTTTTGACTCTATTTTGTCCTGTTGCTGACAAGAACTTGTGTGGATAACCTACCCCTCGTTGCGGAAGATGGTCCTGAAGCAATCACCCAGACTCTTGTAGCTTGTTGGGTCACTGGTTCCCCTTTGGATCTGAAACCTGCAATAAAAAAGTAACCATTAAAGCTTCTATCACTGTAAATATTAGCAGCTCTACATTCAAACTACTTTTAACCATATACATTGTGACAAATGTGTGTAAAATACACTGACAGCAAATTTGATCTTATTATAAATGACCTAATTTCCCGCCTTATTTTCCTCCCCTTTCCCTTTCATCTGCCGTTTTTTCTTCCTCTGCCGAGATGAGAGGCTCCTGCCACCAGGTCCCCCCAGCGCAGGGGAGAACTCAAACATTTATTTAACCCAACCGATCCAATTAGCCACCCAACTCCCCAGGACCAGGCCTTTTGCAGGAGGCTTTTCGGCTGCTAACATGCTAGTAAGCCAATTGTAACAGCTCTTCAGTTACGTGTAAATTTTTAATATGATGGAGCCAGTCGAAGGACTTTTTGTTGTATAGCAAACACGCTGGTACCTCCCTAATAAAGACTGGTGAGCTGTGTGTAAATCTTTTACATGAGAGACCGGTTGGGGGTGAAAGAATGAATATAAATGGTGCCTGTTAGAGATGAAGAGTTTCAGGTATTGAGACGATAAGAAGAGATCTCATTAGATGCTGCCACATGGCTTAGACGTAGTTCCTGAATGCCAACAAAAAAAAACATTTTAAACCAAATGGTCTGATGAAATTATGCAGTGATTTTTGACCCACCAATCTGAGCAAATAAAAAAATAAATGAAAACATGGTATTAGATGAGACCTGAGGAATTTGACTGAAATAGTAAAGGCCATCAGGTATTCTGGGGGGAGAAACAGAGGCAGAAGTGAGGAGAGTTGGAAGGAACGGGACAAGAGAAAGATTCCCTCCTCATATGGCTTCAACTGCCAGGTCACAAGGTCAGCAGTAAGTCGTCCATGCGGGTGCCTGATGGGGCCATAAAGGGCCCCCGGGTTCCAGTGGAGGGGGGGGGTTTAGTGGGGTGAGCAGCCTTTCATATCGCTAACAGATTAACATCTTAGAGGGGTGTCCCTCAAATCCTATTTGGTGGATTCCCAAATAGCTTGTAACCCGTTCCTGAAAACCAGTTAAAACAGCATAATAAATAGATGTCTGACACCATATTAAAGAGAAGAAGAAAAAGAAGGACTCAGGGTATGAGGGGACGGAGAGGGGGCGAGCAAAGACCCGGAAGATTTAAGACTACTGGGGCTTGTAAACATATTCAAATCTGGCTTAATTAAAGGCATATGATGCTGAGGTCAAGGATGGAAGGGACCCTGTCCCCGGTCTCCCCCGTCTCCTTTGCTCTGCCTGCCTCGACACGAGCCGGCCTTGAGAGAGTGGGGTTGGCAGGGCTGTGGTCCGGTTCCAGCCCCCTGACTCCACTCGTGACCCTGGGGTCACCTCATTTCCTCATGGCCCTCTCCTACCCCGTCATAAAAACCAAGGACCAAACAGCAAGGCCCAGGGAGTGGGAGATAATAGGGAGGACCAGAAGAACTTGTGGCAGCAGGGGAACCATCAGGCCCCTGGCTAAGAAGCTGCTAATGTCGCCTTTCCAACAGTGGAAAACTAGAGGTGTGTGGATCCCTGTGTGGCAACAGATGGTGAAGAACCTACTGCAATGTCACCTTCACTGTCAGATACACCCATACAACCAGCAGAGGTTTGCAAAGTTCCACCAACATTAACATGACCCCCACATACGTCATCTCCAGCTGAAACAAGATTTCAAACTATGGCTGCTACAGGGGCAGCAACTGCTTCAAAGAAGAGTGAGACGTCAACTGTTAATGGTTGTATAAAACAGAGCAGTCAAAAAATAGAATTACTGCCTCATAGTTGTATGTCTCTGCCAACCAGTCAAGTTGCATCCATGTCTGTTCATACTTTATATTAGAGATGGACCAGATCACGGTTCCCCAAAAGTGGAACCAAAACATCTTTGTTGCCCCCTAATGGAAGGCTGTAGTACAAGTCATAAATCCCGCCTCCCAGTGTTAATAGATAGCAACATGACTTTATGGATATAAAAGTTTATCACCTTATCATTAACCCAATTAGATATTTGTGTGGAATTTTGTCATAATCAGTGTATAAATTTGAGTTATTGCCAAAATGTGTTTAGTGAGGTCACTGTGACCTTGACCTTTGATCCTCAAAATCTAATCACTTCTTGCTTGAGTCCAAGTGATCATTTGTGCAAAGTTTGAAGAAATTCTCATCAAGGTGTTCACAAGGATTGAATGACCCACAAACATAATGCCTCTGGCCATGGCCGTTACTGGCATGAAGCCATAGAAAAAGCTGATACCGACTGGTGCAGTACTATATGAGATTAGCTCCGGACAAGATGCAGGTCTGTTGATCAAACAGACTCAAAGGTTCAGTCAATAGTTCTGTTTCTGAGGTACAGACAAAAAGCTCTGGTTTCTTTTAATAAGGCCTCAGTGACGATATATTGTTTGGCTGAAGAAGAGCACAAGATATCCTCTATGGCTCTGGCAGATTCACTCGGCCTTGGAGTCAGCCATGCGGATCGTAACTCTGCAGACAGCAGACTCAAGGAAAACCCTGGGGCTTCTTTAAAGCACACTGCTCCAAGCATCTCCTTCAATCATCAGTGAAAAGCTAGTGGAGTTACAGTATACTCAGAGGTGATGAGATCTGTGAGTTCATCAAGAGTACCCCCTCCTTTCATTTCCGTCCCATATCCAACTCTGCCTGTGTTTGTGTTTTACAGGCCCAGAGCTGCCCAGGTGAGGGTGAAGGCGAGGGCAGGTTGGTGCTTCTGCGAATGAGACAACGGGGTAAATAATCTTGAAGACCTCGTTCACCTGACCCCCACTGCCTATAAAAGTGCAAACTCTAGGCGTCCACAAAGAAGTCAAAAAGGTAAATGAGGGTGGAGTAGCAGACTTTGTATTTTTATGGACAGGAGCGCGGTGTTCGAGGGCGTTACAAGGTCCGTGTCCGCTCCCAGACCCCAGTGGTAATGGGCTCGAACCGGGGACCAACAAGACAGGCTGTCACCTCAGAGAAGACGAGATGTTGAGGTGAGGCTCATTAATGACGGTGTTAAAAAATGCCTATGGGAAGGGGGTAGGGGGGTTATTGGGTTGATCAAAAGGTAGGAGCTTGATGGGCCTTTTTTAAAAAGGGGCAGGCCATGCTTTTTAGGAGATCTCTTAAAAAATACGCCCTATTAAACGAGGGGTATTCCCTCAGTGGCACTCAGCAATTTTGATGACTTGCTCACTTTAAAATTTAGGGTCTAATAAGGCTGATATGAAATCCAATTTATAGCCATTCAGACAGATCGACATGTAAATTAACACCCTCTCTATAGAGGGCAAAGTAATTACCTAAACTACAACAGGTATGCTATCTATTATTGTGCAATATTTCAAATCGTGCAATTTTGTCCAAGTTTGAGCATTATGATTTATGTGTGTTTCTGTGTATTCGGACTGGTTGCTACAGCAAGAGCCTTGATCTACTCATGCCTTCACTCCAGGAATGCCAAGTGCTTTGACAAAGAGAGAGACAAAATATATGACTGAAGAAAAAGAAGAACTGAATCACCAGGGGGAGAGGATGAAAGCAATTTCTCATGTTAGATTTGAAGTGCATAAGACAATCCAGAAGGCAACATAAAGGGGAAATCTATTTTTTACAGCCAGACAATTAATTTTAATGAGCGGGATCATAAAGATGGTAGAAGTCCATTGCATTGGTACATGAGGTTAAGAGCACTTTTCCGACCTAAGTAGTCCAACATGGCAAATGCGTGACTGTAGCCATCCAATTGTGCTTTAGGGTAAAACAGTGTAACCAAAAATGAAAAGGGTCTGTTGGGATCAAATAGTTGCTTGTTTTGACAACTCATTGTTGATGAACAAAAGAGTATGAAAAAAGAAGTATCATACTCGATGTCGAGCATTTCTGCTATAGCATGGAACATGCTTTTAGTTGTTTGTTTCAAAGGGATAGACTCACAATTTTAGATGATAGCTAGCTCTTTTGGTCCTACATGATTTACACTTTGCTTTGGACAAAAGCATAAAATGCAGTGTAATAGTGTTGATTTCAACTGCACAAGTCCTATCTTCCAGAAATTGTTTGAATATTACTGAGTAGTTTTCATAACTGAGCCTCCCAAAGTCCTGGCCCTTTACCCTGTGCTCCAATAACAGTTCAGCAACCTTAGTATTTTGGTCAACTTTCTCATTTTCCTGTTGTTGTTTCTGTCCTTAAATATTCTATGTACTAGGCTCATCTATGTTGAAAAGAATCGTTAGCTAGCTAGTTAGCTAGAGTGTGCTAAGTTGTGTTTTTTAAAGTTTAACCACACTTGCGACCACTTTTGGTGGGCTTTGCACCCTTGCACTTGACTCGCTCACTCCACTATGATATAAACAAGCTGCACAGCTGACAATGCTCTCTCTTTTTCCTCTATACTCTCTAATACACACTCACCCAGAGATGTTTTTAGATATTGAAATTTGGCAAAGACTGATTCATGTGAAGTGGTACTCAGTAGCACCGACATAATTTGGCCATTACCTTTAAAAGTACAGAGTTGGGTACCCAACTGTATTAACAAAAGTTCCTCATCATACGGTTCCCTCAAAATGTATTTGCCACTTCAAATGAATTGTTTATAAAAGCAATTTGCAGGAGACAGGAATGCTGTACAATAACATCAATGAAAAACAAGAAAGCAAATATTGATCGATTGAATCTATGACAAAACTTTTAAAGGAAAAAGTGTTTGAGCGTGGCAGGAGAAGGCCAATAAAGACAGACCTTTGGAGAGAGGAATAGGAAAATAAAGTCAAGGGGAAGAAGATGCAACATGGGAGTAGAGAGGAAGTGATAAACCTTTGGCGCTTGTGACACGGCAGGCTGCCAGAGCTTGATCTGAACCAGGCCAGGTTAGGTTACACCAGCACCACAAACTTACTGTACCTGGGACAGCCCAGGTTATGGAGGAGGCTGTGGTGAGGATAAGGGAGAAAAAAGCGGCTGTTAAAGCAGCTACGACATCCCCCTGTCACTCTGTATCCTTTCTCACTCCGATAAAACTGACTCCTCTGATTCCCTATGGTGATGTTGGCTGGTCCAGATGTCTGCTCATATACTGTGACCTCTGTGACCTGAGATCAGGCTGTGTTACCATAGAAGAGCAGGAAAAGAGCTGCATAAAACAGCACGAGGACAGGCTAGGCAGGGCCAGGCCATGACTGAAAGTCAGATGTTTTGAGCATTACAAACATCTCATTGACTGACAGATCACTCTATATGTTAGAGTGGACTGTAGCAAATTTAAAAAGCCACTAATGCTGAAGTGGAGCAGATAGGTGGAAAAAATGAGTAGTCTTACTGACATTTCCAGTAAGTGGTTGCATAACAGAAAGGATTTCTTGGGTGTTTAAACTGGGATCTCTTAACCTCTGCCAAACGCTGTTAACTGAAATTATGGTGCTAATGTCTGAGCTATAATTTTGATTATAGCACGTATATAGCAGTCGCACAGATTTAAAAGTAAAAGTAACATAAAAACTCCCTTTTCAGCAGTTCTGCAAGTATTCCTCAAGAACCTCTCTTTAGAGGTATAGTATAGTTCAAATTATTTAACATGGGATTATACGAGGTACTTATTAATAATGAGTGTATTAGCTACAGTAGATGCTGGAGATGCCGGCACGAGAGGGTTACCACTTCGGAAGCTAAGCAATGTACTGCTGTGGACAGGGTCAGCAACAGAGGGTATTTCAGTCATTAAAACTGCCCTTTTTGATGGAAAACTGCTGTTAGGTAAGCCAAATATCACTCATTCCATCGGCCAAATCAGCAATTTTACCTTTCAGAGCATAATTGTTGCTGGTCTGCCATCACTTCGATCTGTTAGTTTGTATTATTGTGTGACTTTTGTGTTTGAAAATAATGTTTTGGATTTACTGAAGTCACACAATAACAATAACAAACAGATTGAGGCAACAGCAGACCAGCAACTGTGACTAAAATACATTTTGCAGCCGACCCCGTCCACAGCAGCACATTGATTGGCTTCCATGCTGGTACTAATACTGCTTCTCCAAACTGGAGGCATGCTGACTGGAATTTATTGTAGCTCATGCAATGATTATCAGCAAGTACAACCTCACAGCAAATAATCGGAACTATCCCTTTAACAAGAACCGACCTAGATTGGTTTGCAGTTTCAATGAAGCAGAAAGATGCAAATCTGTCTGGAAGAGCCAGAGGAAAATAGAAGCCATGACAGATGATTTCAGGCCAAACAAGCTAGGTCAGGAAAACCCGCTGATAATAACAGCCACTTTGATGTGAGGAGATGCTGCAGGATTGTGGAGGCTCCCCTGACAGCAGGTAACCACTGGCTGTAACACAGTGTGCCCCAGACAGAAGACAACTGCCCTGCATGCTTCCAGAGGGAAACCCGAGAGTCACTATTACTACACTGCATCTTGTCTCAGCCCTGTCTCAAGACGCCAAGACACAGAGCTCTGCTGTGGGCGCCACTAAGCGCCCCACAAACGCTAAAAACAAATGAGATTTTACAGAGGCATTTATTGTTGCTTTAAAATGGGCAATTTCAACTCCCTGAAACAGCCTTTATTCTGTTTAAACTTTGGTCATTTCATGAGTTTAAGTGTTTGGGGACACTTATTTTAGACCGGAACCATATGATAATGACTGATGACTAAATTAAATTGATGAGCAGAATGTGGGGAAATGTAGAGAAACCACTGCCCTATCATTCATGGATAAAGAGGGATCGAAGTTAAAGGCTCTCATTATCTTTATCTTTCTCTCTGTCCTCTGTCTCCATTTAGCTTTCCTTTCATCATTTATCTGACATATACATCTTTCTCAGACAAACTGGTATTACTGAGTAAGATCTAAGGACTTAAGACCAGTACAGACTATAGCCACTTTTACTGGACGCCAGTTAGATCCTGGACCTTGGATCCAGTTCTTTTAAGAGTTGCATGAGTGACATGAAGTATTATGAATCCAGTCAGTGCAGCTACGCAATGACTTCTAAACAAGCTTAAAGTGCATGAGCACTGGACCTACAAACCACAATTCTAAAAAAGTTGAGATGCTGTGTAAAAGGAAAACAAAAACATAAAGCAATGACTCGCAAATACTTTTCAGCTATATACAGTACAAAGACAAGATATTACACTCGTTCTAAATTTGATCAGGATTACCATTATGATTCATCATCTCTTATTTTAACAACACTCAGTAAGCCTTTGGGAACTGAGGACACTAGTTATTGAAGTTTTGGAAGAGAAATTCTTTTCCATTCTTGCTTGATAAAAGACCTCAGGTGTTCAACAGTCTGTGGTCTCTGATGTCATATTTTGTGCTTCATAATGCACCACACATTTTAAATAAGAGACAGCTCTGAACTGCAGACAGGTAAGTCTAGTATCCAAACTCTTTTACCCATGTTTTTATAACACATGTAATATCATAAAGGTTCAACCTTGTCCCCCACATGCAGATATTTCTCCAGATTCTCTGAATTCCTTTAATGATATTATGGATTGTAAATGGTGAAATCCCTTAATTACTTGTGATCATATTTTGAAAAATGTTCTTAAACTGCTGGACTATTTGCCCATACAGCTTTTCACAAAGTGGTGAACCTCGCCACATCCATGCTTGTGAATATCTGAGCCTTTAATTTATTTTTTTATCTAGTGTCCCAGCTTTTTTTGGATTTGGAGTTTGTAGGATTTTGAGGGACAAATTGAGAAATTATGGAAGAAGTGTAAGGTCAGCTACAGGGTTCTTGCACTGGTCATTGCAGTATTGTTCATGCCAGCAAACATCTGCAATTACGAATATATTTATGGGTGGCCTGTGAATCTGGCATGTGCCTCTCAAAATCTGATGTCATGGTATGCAGCTCTGATGACAATGTGCAGGTCATTGGCGATGATTGGCTTATTTGCCTGTGGTACCCCAGACCCTTTCACTTTCTCTTCTGTCTTTCTTCAAAAAACATACTTCCAACCAAATAGCCCATGTATTTTTAAAGACAAGAAGAACATACTGTGCACCTTGTACTTCAAACGACAAACTGTAACAATTCTGTTTGTTGGGATTGGGTGCAATGTTTGCTACATCAGAACGTGTTCTGAAACAGGGTTTCCATCCCACATTAATTGCATTAATTCTATTCTATTAATTTGTTTATGTAGAAAAGAAAACCAATTTTGAACATGGTTAAAAGAAGTTGCTGCAGGACATGTTCAAGCAACATATATAGTCACAATTAGCAAAACACTGTCTAACTGGTTAGCTAGTTAGTTTTACTCTGTAGCAAATCACAAGCTAACTTCCTTGCTAATCTACATAAATCATTAGCTAAACAGTTAGCTGGCATTTTGGTAACGTAAGCTAACTTAAGATGTGGCAGCAAAATGGGCAGGATTTAGGAAGGGTCAATTATCAAGCAACTGCAGTCACCGACTACTTCAAGTAGTAGTGACACAGCAACATTTTTTGTGGCTTCATGAGTGACTCAAAAACTGCTTGCAAGAGGCTGGTAAATGAGTGAGGGAGGGGGGATAAAACATGAACAGACGTGTGATTTTTGAGAGTCAAAAAGAACGAGAGAGATGGGGCAGCAGGGGGGCAGCACTGTGGTTGCAGCACAGCCAGGGTCTAGTGAAATCAAAGCACACAATGTCTCCACTCTGTAATTAGTGTACTGGAATGTGAACCCCTTCACTGATAATGATTACAGGTGCTCCAGTACGACACACACACGCTGACAAGCACATCTGCTCTTTATGTGTACCTCTATCTATTACTGAAATCTCTAATTGGGTAATCCGTTTGTGACTGAGAGCTGCATCTCTGACATCTGTGAGTAACTGCAGCAACATCTGTCACAACATTAAAAGTAATGGGGTAAGGTTTTTAAACTTTATTTCTTTCTCTCTACGCATTTTGCTTTTATTAGATAGTTGACAAAGAAATGACGTTACAGTTACATGACATGCGTCATATACTGCCGGGACCACCTGGATGCCCCAATTTTAGGTCCCAAATTTCACAAGAAATGAAGAGAGTCCAAACTGTCATGTGAATCAGAGCATGGCATAGGTTTCTATCACAATTTTTCTGATATTTTCAACCAATTCAAACCATTTATTTAATTAGTTTAATTAAAAACATCTTCAACAGACAAAGGGAACAGATGTTCCTGATTTTTGGTAGCTTGTGACGGGGGTGAGGGGTGGGGGGGGGGGTCTTTTGGAAGAAGGGAAGTAATACATAACATATAATACAAAACATATTTAAGAGCCGACGACCCTCTTTGAATGTGGAGTTGCATTTTGATCTTTATTGTTTTTTTCCTCATTTGATGTTTTCTTTTATACATTTGACTTTGTGATTTTGTTTTAATTTGTTTTGTATATAGTTATAAAAAAATTAGATCGAAACCCTTAACATCAAGGAAATCAAAAGGAAGGACTTAAGGGCCCCAGATTACATTAATGATCCAACATCAACATCTGTACAATTCTTGCCTCGAGGAATATCTGTTCATCGCAACTTCAGTGTAGTTCAGGTTAAGGAACAATGGTGGTAATGGCATGACGACAGTTAACAAAAACACAAGTGTTAATTGCAACTGAGTTGCAAAATCATTTAATATGTGTGTAATTCTTAAGGGTAATGGGCTGATGGGGAGGCTGACTCACAAGTCAGTTGCTAAATGCTTTCTTTAATGGGACTGAAGAATATCTCCGTCTTTGCCATCTCCTCAGCTTTCGTTGCTAAAACTGTGTGGAAACAATTAGAGGGTTAAAAAAAAAGACTGCCCTGCAGAACCAATCCAAAGTCTTTAAGGCGGCCCTTCATATTGGGGCGGTGACATGTAGAAGTGTGCCTACCCCAGAGGAGAATGAAGTAAGAGCATCCCGTCTGCTAAGGTGTGTCCTTAAAAAACACTAGAGGCGCGTAGGCTTGTTAGAAGCTGATCTTGCTGCCTTATGCAATATTTTGCATTTAGAAATCCCCAGACAATCAGTATGTGTCTCATTGTCTGGTATCGCGAGATTAGTGGGTAGGTAGCAGAAGGTGAACCAAGTCATTGTTTTACAAGTCATGGGTAAGTCTCAAGTCTTTGCACTTATGTCCCACGACAAGATAGGCAAGTCCTGAGTCAGTATTTAAGTCAAAAAGCTCAAGTCCATGTGAATTCCTGATTTATGGATGTTAAAGTCCAAGTTGAGTTGCACGTCGTCTTTTATTCTGTCCATTTGAGTCATCAAATATGTGCCTGAGTAAGATTTGAGACCAAGTCATGTGACTTGAGCCAACACCTTTGGTAGGTATTTATGTCTATTCATCTGTCCATCTTGAACATGATCATAATTTTCAACAATTTCAGTCTGATTAGACAAATAATTCAACTGAGCCACATTCTTCATACACAAGACTGAGGCGTTACCTCAGAGAGAGTATCACCGGAATGGGAAGGCATAACTTTTAATCCGGTCAAATATGCTGCTCTGCTGTAGTCATGAAAAGACTTGCTCTCTACCTTTTGCTCTGCACTCTCCCCTACTCACGCTCATGTACTGAAGCGATGCACAGACTGAGCGTGGTTTGTCCTGCACGAACGCGGCATGTGTTTGGCTTTACACTGTGAGTAAAGTCTTGCCCTGCAGTCTCACAGCGCCGGGGGGATTAGGAGCCGGCTTGACGACCACTGACCTGCCTGCTCCTTTACAAGGCAAGATCAGCTATCAGGCTGCTGCTGCTTTGTGCCCTGCTGTTTGAGGGTTGTGTCAGGGATTCCTCCAGAAGTGCACCGGGGTTCACCAAGCAGTTGGGGGCAAACGGAGGTGGAGGTGGGGGTGAAGCCTTTGGGCCATCCTCAGCGCTGTCACATGTCCCCTGAAAAAACTGGACGTCATCTGTCAAAGCCCTCATCAAAGATCACTTTCAAGCCCCCCCGAGTGGGACACACTTTCATGCGTGCTGTGACCAAATGGAGGTAGTGTTGCCATGGATACTGCTGCGAGCAAGGGCCAGTACCCAGGTTTTTCTAATCAGGCTTGAAACAGGCTACTGGCAGGCCTAGTGGTTTGCAATGACTCTGACAGCCATGTCATACAATACAATTTACAGAATTGCATAATTCAATACAAATCTTCTAAAACACATGTACAACAGGGATTTAAAACAAAACATTACATAATCGCTCAACAAGCTGCAAATTCAGAAGGAATGAAAGAAGTTTAAACAATGTATTCAACATGTTGTTGATGATGTTGTTATATAATATGGTTTATATTAACAAAAAGAAGTGACTGATTCAACAACAGGCTGACTGAGATGGTTGTTGAAAAACTAAAACCACTGAAGACAGAATGTAAAACCACTAGAAACAATTAAACTGGGTTACACCAAAGATTAATTTAATCCAAGATTAGTTGTAATCAGAGTTTACCAAAAACAAGATTTAAAACTCAGCAGAGCTCTGTTACATATTCTAAAGCTAATCTCAGTTTAGTCAATCGAAGTTTATTAATTTTATTACTGAAAAAAGAGCTTATTCAATAGAAATCTTTGCTTATAAAAAATAAAATGAATTAATAAATAGATAATTAAATGAAAAATAAATAAATTTGAGTTTTGTCGGAACTAGTAGTATAGTATAATATAAAAGAGTGGGAGGGAAGCTGTTAACTTCTGGCTGCTCTATATTCTTTAACAAAACGTTATATGGTTTGCTATCTAACATTAACTAAACAGTTAAAATGTGTCATTATTTGCTAGCTAACATTAGCTAAAATGTTAACAAAATGTTACATTGCTTGCAAACTTTTTTATTTTTAAATTTTTTTTATTACAGTTTTAAATACCATTTGAAAAAATTAAACCTCCTCAAGTGAAAGTTTAAAGATACCACTGGATCACATTTTAAATGGGAATTTAAAGTTTTCAGTACAACAGATTCCATCTAGATTTAGAGTTGAAACTAAACTGAGATTTTAAGACAGGTCTGAATTTAATCTTTCCTTTGAAAAAAAAAACTTTATTTAGTTCAAATGTTTGGTGCAACATAATTCTAAGTCTAACCATGATTTAATGTGGTTTAAAAATGTTGGTGCAAGCCAGCCTTAATGTTTTGTGGGAGGAGTTTAAAAAATGGATGAAGAGTTGTTATCGGAGAGGAGAAGAAAATATGACAAGTAAGAGAAAAAGGAGGGATAAGAGAGCATAAATGAGAGTGACGGGGAACACAGAGGCAGAGAAGGAGTGGCTCAGTCATGACTTATTGCACAAAATACATCTTTAGGGCTCATTACGGCGAACATATCGGATCAAGTGCATGGCATAGAAAGGAGGAAGTTCATGATGACAGGAGGAGCTGTTCAGGGAGACAGAAACATGAGGAAGGTGTGGCTTCACTCTTTGGGCGGAAGTGGAAGGGGTGATGGGAAGTTGCTTTCAGATGAGCCGGAGTATGTTTAAGGGTGGAGCTCCATGTAACAGGATCTCAACATGAAGGGAAACGCAGGCTCAGTCCAACTCTCTAATGAGAGGGAGAACCTGATCAGAGTCAGATGGGGTGCCCCGAGCGCACAGCCCCCTGCAGAAAGTGCCGCCCGACACCCTTTGTTACCTCCAAGTGAGCTGAGACCAGCCCATGAACCATGTAACTAGGTGGTTTCCAGGTTAATGAAAAGCTGTAACTCCGGTCCCACTGTCTCTCTCTGCTAAACTGACGACTGCCCCCACTCCCCACACCGCACCGAACCCTCCAACTTCACCCCCACATTCCTGCCCCTACCGATGGTGGAGGAGGGAGGGGGGTCAGGGTCAGGGGCAATTAACGGTTTACTTTGTGTGAAGTATGCTACATTTCCATTTTGGACTGATTATTATCCAGAGTGACTCACAATGAGAAAAATGTTTCGATTTCTGGAATCACTTTAATTTCTGGATTGCATGTATTTAATGCAGCACAGAACAAGAAACAGGACAGTCACAGCTGCAGATGTGAAGTTACATGTGTAATAAATAGTTGTACTGAACTTTAAATAGTTCATAAAAACGAATCATGGCACGTTTTTCCAACATATGGCCACTGATGAAAGTATTGCAACATTTCTGGCAATACAAATCAGAAAGATTCACAGAAAAAATGGTCTGTAAAGTTATTGTAAATGTAAACTGAGCATGTCCTAAAGCTGCAGCTTCACAGTAAAAGCACTTAATTCGCCAAACGTGATAACTTTTATTCTGAAGCAGTCACAGGAAATACAAATGTGTTTGGCTGTAAGCTTAGATTTACTGCATTGTTCCTCAAAAGTGCATCTACAAAACAATTCAATGGTCATTTTCAGCATTTGTGACAGTGGATCAGATCAAGATATTGCAGGGAGTAACTGAATAAGCGGGAGCAGCCACAGTTAGCTGTTGGATGAAGAGCTGCGGCGAGAGGCTACACAAAACCAACCGTTGTGTCTTCCAGGCTAGAGAGGAGAAGGGCCATCCAGGCTGTCACATCTGTGAAGGCCTCATTAATGCTGAAAGGTTCTGGAGCAACATATGCTGCCATCCAGACAACATCATCAGACACATCTCTGCTTATTTCAGCAAGACAAGACTTTTTTTGGAACAGAGGCATCAAATTCAGTACATTTACAAAAAAACAAGTCTCAATTTGAACATCAAATGTCTTGTCTTTGTACTGTATTAAATTGAATGTAGGTTCAAAAGGCTTTGCAAATTATTATATTCTGTTTATTTACCCTTTATGCAGCATTTCAACTTTTTTGGGATTTCTGCTGCACATGCCTGCATCCATTTGCCTTTCTCAGAATGGCTAATATACATTTATACACGTTCAGCTCTTTCACAACGATGAAAGAGGCAGTAAGTCACACTGATGGAAGGTGGGCCCTGCAGGAGTCCCTCAGATGTAAGATAGATGTACTTGTTAGCAAAGGTGAGTGAAGGAGGTCATGGCTCGACTGGTCAGTGAGCAGCGCAGCGGGGAGTCAAAGTGCAACAACAAAGGCAAAAAGACACACTGTGAATCATCTGACAAGACTTTCACTTTTACGTCCCATTTCTAAAGCAAAGTCCAGTGTGGTCGAGTCAAATACTTGCACTTCTTACCCTAAAGAGTTTGCCTATGAGTATTTATAATCCTGAAAAGTTTTGTCATAATGGGCGTGCTTCCCTACTCTGCTTTAAAAATATTTCATCAGCAGCCCAAATTTTACACCATCAATCATGTTGGATGTTATGTCACCTTTTTTTTATTTTAAATCTCTGGAACAAAGCTATTCATTAATCTACCAAAACAGATGAATCAGTATTTGTTTAAAGGAAAAAGTTGCCAAATGCTCCTTTTTGATTCATAGCAGCTCCACTACTGTTGGAGTGTTTCAACACCAACGGCTGCTAATCCTGAATCTGCCCCCTCCTCCTCCTCCTCCCCCCTCAGAGAAAAGGGAAGAAAGATAAACCCTCATTTGGAAAATAGGTAAACATCGGCTCCAAGGCAGGTACGCATTTAGTCAAGTTTACCTTGCAAAAAAAAAAAAAAAAAAAGGAAAAGGGAGAAAGAAAGAAAAAAATCCCTTTGATTCTGAGTTGGTGGAAAAAAGTAAATTTACTCCAGTTGCTGTTCAATTTGGACCGGTGGACATTAAAGCAGGAGCCGGTGCCTAATAAGAGCCATGCCTGAGCGTTAGAGAGGGAGAGACCCAGTGGAGGTGTGTCTGTGTCTGACTCTCGGCTCCAAGGTTCCTGCTAATAGATTTCAGCTCCCTCAGTGTCCCAATTAGCTGGTATGTATGCTTGGTCTATGAATTCATGTGTGGATGTTAAGTGTGTGAACATGCATGGATGGTATGTATGCATATCTATGTGTGCACCATATGTTTCTGCAGAAATACAAAGGTTAATACATTGTGTACTCAAGTAGGAGTACAGATACTTGTGTGAAAAAATTGTAAAAGTAGAAGTCCAAATTCACTTTCTTTATTCAAGTAAAAACACAAAAAGTACAGGCTCTGTACTCAAAGTATCAAAGTAAACCTCACCTTTTCTCCAAGGTCGAGTCTCCCTCTGTGTCTGTTTCATCTCGTTACGTCTTTTACGTCGTTTTTCAGCTTTTTACGTAACTTTTAGTCTTATAAATCTTAACGACTTATGTCTTTTACAGTTTTTCCTCTTGCTATAGCTTTTTCATCTTGTAAGATTTTTTTTATTGTTGCATCTTTATGTTGTTGTTTTTTGTCTTGTTTTGTCTTTTTGCGTCTTTTACAGCATTTTTGTTTTTTTCATCTTGTTACATCTTTTTCATTGTTTTTCATCTTGTTGTATCGTTTTTAGCTTTATGACATCTTTTTCATCATATTCTGTCTTTTTTGTCTTTTTATGACTTTTTTGTCTTGTTGCATCTGTTATGTGTGATAGGCATTTATGGATGCATTAAGAACTCAACCGTTCTGTGTGTTATTCTCCCATCCATTTAGGTTGAAATCAGTCTCCATAGTGGGAAGGCGGCGCACAGTGACGCAAAATAATTCCCCTCAAATGCATTAAGACTAAAGTAACAAGCCTGTTTTGAAAATATATGGAGTAGAAAGTACAGATGGTTGTGTTAAAATGCAGGAAATAAAAAAGTACTCAAGCACAGACGCCTGAAAAATACAAAACAAAAGGACAATAGCAAAGTATTTGTTACTCCCCACACTTGTGTTTCTATGAGTATGTCTGGCATTCAAATGAGGAGCAACCTGCTTGTTGTTTAAACCTTCCTGACTTTGTCTAAAGCTCCCAATTAAAACAAAGAAAGACTCCTCTGTTTCTTGCATTTTCTGAAAAAAAAAAAAAAAAACCCTGAGCCAAGACCAAAAGGATTCAATTTACAAAGACTTGTGCTCAGCAACAGAACACCTATCAACACAAACACATGGCGACACAAACAGAGAAAACAAACAGATAAACCTGTCCAGTTTTAAAGCGGCTTTTACCACTTTTTAAGGAAGAGCATTACAAAGAAAATAGTGCATGCACTTTTAACCCTGACCCCGCGTGAGGACGGACAGGCAGAGCTCAAGACTTACCTGTAATAAACCCCCATAGCTTCTACACGTGACCATAAATCACACGGTGTGCCTTCAAAGTATCAAATATCGACTAATACAACACTGCTTGCCCCTGGCTTTTATCCCTGCGTTTCCTTCTCCGTATTCTGGTGGTGGCACTGCCTTCAAAGTGCAACCATCTCACTTTTTTAAAAGGCACGCCAAGCAATTTATTTACCAAGAAACTGCTGCCGTAAATGACAGAAAAAGCAGTACAATTTACTGACAAGTATGGGGTAGGGGGGCTCAGAACGAAGCCAGAGGTCTTGGCTGGGCCTGTGAAAGACTATAAAGCTTTAGTAGTAGCCCACGACCTGTTTATGGCTGGCTGAGACACTGCGGTGTGAGGCTCCTGATCACTCAACAGCCCAAGACTGCTGCCGCTCTTGCATAACACACAAACAGGAGATGGTAACGGAAAACAAGCTATTAAAAGCAGCCAGTGCATTTAGTGGCATCTGATTTATCCGGCATGTCCCAGTCTTTCACATGAACCACAGGCCATACCCAAAAAAAGTGAAAAAATAGTCTGATTCTTTTTTCTTAAATTAAGTAATAAGGTAAAAAATTTAAGTGATTTGAGAACATAAAAAGATCTAACGTTAGCATTGTGTGGGGAATGAATGGGTAAATGGTGCATTTCATTTTCCACAAAATGGCTAAGGCTCTTGGCATTGGTGCCCACTTGTGTGGAGAATGAGCACAGAGCTGGCCAGGCCTGCGGAGCTGGGGAAAAAAGAGCTGGTATGCTCAGCACTCCACTACACAGACGCAAATACCCACTGAGAGGATTCAAGGCAGATGTGGACTAAAAATTGCTTTCTTTTAAGTAGATTATACATGAAGGTTACACAAAATATGACTGAATGTAGAATTCTTGAGGTGGAGCGGGTGGCTTACCTCGTCTTCACAACATCGAGGGGATGCATCAAACAGATTTCAACCAGACCTGAAAGGTAGAAACAGTCAGAATAAGTCACTTTAATAACCATGGATGTATAGGTGAATGCTGTTTTTTTATATTCTACATTCTCAGTTCTAGGAGATTTCCTGCACACTAATATCTGATATTGTGAATGTATTAGTGCCAATAAAATTAATTCATTAAACTAAAGAAAGCTGAAGTGAAACCAGCAGTTCCAGGTTCTGTTGCAGATTTAAAAAAAAAAACCTCATTGAATTCCCATTGACATTTGTATCTATGTGATGATCCAAGGATTTTATCTATTTAAAGAATTGTTTCAAGTCACTTCTTAAGCCAAAACCTAAACAGTCAGTTGTTCCAACTTCTCAAATATGAGGATTTACCACTTCTCTCTGAGCCTGTTGGTCAGACAAAACAAGCAATATGAAGATGTTTTTAATAAAGAACACATTTAAGCTATTACAAAAACAATTGCTAAATAATTGCCAGGTCAAACGATATTGAAAGTAATCATCAGGTGCTGCAGTAGAGGGCTTATTGGTCTGTCCTGTCCAGTCTTTTTCACCCATTTTTTCCATACACTTCCTGCTTTTGGTTTTTTACAGTGCACACAATGCACATCTGTCAAACCTACCGTATACACCCAATGTGAACTCATGTTAAAGCCCTAGAGGATCAACGTTAAATCTGATATTTTATGTCAAGTGTGACAGCTCACCTTAAAATAATCTGATAAGAAAGTTGCCTCACTGCTTGCTGAGGCAAAAGTCAGTGGATGTTGGCTCATGGGATTTTTCCTTTCATTTTTTTGCATTGTACAAATGCACTTCTTGTTGTCACCAAATAGTTTTGACAGGCAGTCATTGCTGACGCTTGCCAACCCTCCATGAGAACCTTATCATCACTCTGATTATCACTCTGCCAGCCACCTCAGTAATTCTTGGTGTTTTGAGCCTTGTGCCATCTTTGCAAGAACATGGGTCTGTATGAGTGATCCAATGAGACTGCTTTCCAAAATTCCTGTGAGTGACTATAATCGTCTGCACTTTGAAGGGCTGAAGCCACCAACCATATCATCCATGCAAACCCAGTACATCAACAGTGCGCCAGCAGCTGGAGAATCGATGCAGCCTGGGTGATCAGTGAGGGACTCTGAGGTTTCACACACACGCTAACTACGTGCATCTGTGTTGAAAAGCCACTGCTTTGGCACGGAGGCCGTCTGACTCAATCAGGTTTTTTTTTTGTAAACTCACAATTCTCACTGCATCCCGTTCCTGGTGCTCTGAGGGCTTCCCCTGCAGATTCCACTGTGTGTGTACACAGCTGCTGTGCAATATGGACTCTTTCTAATTTGCTCAATTAAACATATTGTCTATAAAAGAATGTGTCTTCTGGGGTTTTTCCAGGGAAGTAATTATCAAGTGAAATACCACAGGAAAAATGACTGAATCTCAATGTACGAATGGGAGAAACAAGAACTATTGAACCAAGCTACCGGCGGGTAAGAGTCAAACAAAATTCCATCTGTCACGGCTCAGTTGACCTGACTGTGGTTGTTAATGATACTGCACTGAAAAGATAAATATAAGACTGCTTTGGATGCGTCATTTTCTTGACCTTGCTATTAATAGGTCTGCAGTGACGATGAGGCGCTTCGAATCTTTCAGCAGGTAATCAGATTACATGGTGAAACCAAACCTGACAGCCTGTCTGCTTGATCAGCCTGTGCAAACATGAAGATGCTGGGAAGTGACCGAACATGCTCCAACAGGAGATGGAGTGGTAGGAGTCTGGAGAAAAAGAGGACTTCAGCAGCCTCATCCAAACAATACACTTGGACACTTCAGTGGGAAACAAAAGATGAAAATAGCATCCAAATCTCCGAAAGACTCCTGCAGGTTATGTATGGTACATGTTAAAACAAAGCAATGTTCACTTTATAGAAGAAAAATTAAGTTCTCTTTAGAGGATTCTCTGGGGGGAGTCTGTGGAAACTAAGATAATATAGTAATTTGCAAAAACCTTAAGTTAGTCAGTAAGCATTTGCAGGTTTATAAAATCTCCAAGTAAACATTTCCAGTTTGGTCTCAGTAGGATGATTATTCATTGTACTGTTACGTTTAGAAAAATGTATTAGTTTGTCCATTAGAATTAGCCTTGGATATGTGCACAGGACTGTCATACCCAGTAATGAAGGGGCGTGACAAATCCGCCATAACAATGAGTATAGCCTGGGATGGGATCTTTAAGTTCATTTTTGATTTCCAAGGGGTGTCGAACAAAAAATGTATGTGAATGCAATTGGATCGACCTAAAACCAATCACAGAAAATTACATTTGTAAGCTGAAAAGGGTATCAAATGGGGTTGATACCTTCTGGAGAGCTGGCTGATTGGTTTGCCATTATGATTTTGTCTTATCAAATCAATCCATTATTGCCAGGGGACGAGACATATGCAGACCTGATGTATTATTTATTTATTTATTATTGGTGAGAGTCTATTTACTGAGCATTTACACAGCTCCAAAGTCACTGACACCATGTCAAAGTACCAGCACAAAACGCTTCATCAGTCCCCAGCCTCACAGGACACAGGAGCTGAGTGGATAAAAAGTTTTGTTTTTGATAACGACGTGTGTGGAACTTACTCTGCTGGACTGCTTTAACAACGATGGGCGATATAAGCTCAATGATGGATCGTTAGCTGTCTGTGACCTGACTGCTATGTGTTATGTTGTTTTAGTGTTTATTTGTAGGTTATCCTGTTGAAGCTGGCACTAGCTTGCTGCTAATGTGTCCTACTGGCTGGGTCGATGTTGAACTAATGTAATATTGAGGGACAGTCAAGAGAAACCGTGTTAAGTTACTGGCATCCTACACACTTACTGTCTTTAGTTGACTTCAAATTAGGCTTAACTGTTTTTCTTGTTGCTTTTTGTTTATGTCTGTACGGCAGTGCGAGCGTGTTTATATAAGGAAGCTGGTGTGACCTTTGTTGCTGGTATGCATGTATGTTGTTGCTGTATGTAAATTTAGTGGTCTAACATGCCCTGGAGGTAACAATATAGCTACATGCAATGAAGAAATTGTCAAACCACAGATTTGTTCTCCACCAACCATTTGATGGGTTGAAGAGTACATAAAATTTCGTTGACTACAGCCCTAAATAATACAGATAATACCACTGTAGAGAGGCGGAACTAGAAACAACAGCAGCAGAAGAAAACTCATCCCATGTTATCATAGTGGAAGTAATGTGTTTGATTTTCCATCATCACCTATAAAATAAATGAAATAAGTGCACTGCCTCTGGTTATTTGTACCTGCAAGTGACCAATGCAGCTGTGCACATCTGGATACCTTACTTAAAATGGATTCACACTAGATTTTGGGCCTCATCGTAAACCTCAGATTACAGGAACCCTAAAGGATACAGGTTACCAAATGCTTCATTAACTTAGAAAGGTAACAGTAGTTAACACTTTTACTAATTAACAGGCCTGCCCCACTGAGCCATTCATATACAGTGATTAGTTCAGTGTGTTCAGTTCAGTTTGCAGGCTGTCAGTATTTGCTCTGTAAGTGCAGCATGGACTAGCATCTTTAAATATGAGGTGAGCGTCAGTTAGCAAATGCACGTAGTACCTCCAAGACGGCAGTTGCAGAAGGATTATGTGATGACAAGTGTCAATGCAAAACTAGGCTGTGTTTATTTAAGCACGTGTTTAAAGCTCTTGCAGATGAGATACTTTAAGAACAGCTGATGGCTGATGAGACGAGGGGGTTTTCAAAGGAAAACTAAAAAAAAAAAAAAAAAAGAACGAGTTTGACCATAATCTTAAATTGACCTTTGTTTGACACGTAGTTTGGCTCTTGTTTCAAACCAGTTTAACATGACTTATTTCTATTTGTGTTAAAGGTTTCTTATGCAACAAATTAGGGCTGAGCAATTAATCAAATTTTAATTTTCAAATTGCAGTAGGCACAATATTAAAGGCAAAATGTGGGTGAAAATACCATTTTTAATTAAATATTTCAGCACAGATGTCGTAGCCTGCACGTCATATTCTACATACTTTAGAAAACATCTTTGTCTGGCACAGATCCCTGCAAAAATCACCCCATAATAGGGATGTTAATGATTATAATTATCAATTAATCGCAGCCCTAAAACAACATAATAATTCACCCTCAGCTGCTCTTAGATAATCAACAATAAATGTATAATGACTAATCCAAATGATAAGTAATTTTATCATTAAGTGTTGTTATTTTTTGGTGTCTTGCCACTTCACTTAGTGATTTCCTTTATGTCCCAGAATGCCATTTGACAACTTCTAGTCACAAAGGTCCTCTGTGCTCTATATGTTAAAGGATTAAAGAGCATTAGTAAAAGTTTTTCCAGTCAAGCAGAAGTGACAGTCAAGAGAACAAAAGTTGTTGTGTGCCCTGTCAATCAAATTACAAAAAGGAAACAAAGAAAAAAAAAAAGCTGCAGAACAGGGTGTGGCATTTAACTACCGACAGCTCCACAAAAGATTCAACCTGTCACTGTGCAACATTTTGATCTGTTGAGACTATTCTTAGTGAAGGAAATTAAATGCTGATATTTTCAGGAGATGATTTGTTTCCTGCTCCAGTTCAAAAAATGTTTGATGGTTTAATATTACACAAAGCCTGCCAAGTGTGATCATCATTTATTTTGACACATCATGGAAAAGTTTGCATCAGGGCCAAAGTCAAGATACCTAAGATGTAATTTCTTCAACACCCAGAGATGGGAAGTAATGACTTATAAATACTCAAAAAACTCTACTTGAGTGTTTAGTAAATTGACAGTTAAACTTTAGTTAATAGTTATTTTACTGTAAACAAACAGTCAATTAATATGTATATATGCTTTGTAATCCATTTATTGAGAAAAGTTTTACAAACATGTTGCAACTTTATAATGATCATCCAGAAAATGTTTATAAAGAGCACAATCTCACTCCCAACTCATCGAATACATCAGTTTGGTCAAACTATCCTTCTAGGGTCAGTTTTGTGTGTGCAGAGCTCTGCAGTCGAGTTTGCAATAATAAATATGCTACGTCCAGGCAGCCTTTGAAAATTAAGGCACAAAAACTACTTGGGTAGGCTTAGGCAACAAAAATTGCTTCCTTAGGTTTTGGAAATAAAAATACTTGAGTAGGTTTGGGAAAATTTCACGCTTTGCATTAAAATAAATATGTTACATGCATAAGTTCATGTATGTAATGTAACGTAAAGTAGCATAACGTAACCTAACATAAACACCAAAGGTATTATAATCATCAGTTGCATCTCTAAATAATGTTTATGAAATGAAAAAACTAAACTAATTATTAAGCATTAACAAAGTGTTACAAATATCTGGTTCATCTCTGTTTGTAATAATCTCTTAAAGGTTTACAAATCAGGCCATAATCATTAACTTTCCACTTTTACTTAAAGAAGTTGAATCTGTCCTTGTAGTTTCACCATGGTCTTTTCCTACACAAGTATCTGTACTTCTACTTGAGTAAAGAATGTGTGTGTACTCCTGCCACCTCTGTCGACACCGCTGAGAGGCAGCTCCTCGCTGCACTGTGCCCCTGTGCATCATGCTCTTCTACTCCAGCTGTCAGCACGTACTACTGTTTAATCATAGAGCGCGGCAGCAGTGAACCCACACACTCCCGGGAGCACTTCACACCCCTCTCCAGCCTCTGATGCACTGCAGTCACTGAGCCTGGTAAGGGCAAACCAGAGAGATGATGCGACTGAGCTGCTGAGTTAGCCCTCATCCAACCACTCTTGCAGGCACCCACCTCCTCCAGCTGCGAGGAAGAGGAGGAGCAGGAGGAGGAGGAGAGTAATATTACAGTGACCTGCCATCTGTTTGACGTTTATGGCTTTGCTACGCGTCACTGAGTGACATATTGGGAGATTCCTTTATTTGAAGGTTCTTTTGTTTCCTGGACCACAATGGTAGTGACAGGGCTTGTCATCCAACGCCTTGCAGACACACACACTCAGACACAAGTGCTAATGGCAAAGGAGTGTCTGGAGCACAGCCATCAAGAAACACTTTTTCATATACAACACTGCTATTTGCCATAAATTCATTCTAAGCCAAGACAGAGTGTAAAAGCTAATTATTGTGCAGTGGAAACTACAAGGACATAGCGAGATATTACACTTATTTTATACTGTGACAGTATATAGTTTTGATTCAGCGCCTGGTTTTCTTATTGCACACAGCTGACGTCATATGCAGCATTTTAACAGCCATGGAATTTGGCTTTTGTTTCAGGCGACTGGATAGGAAGACCATATGGCAGAAACAATGAAGACGAGTGTTAAAAACTGCTGTATCATCCCTTACTCTCTGGGACTGACCCAACATCACTGGTAGCACTAGTATTGCCACCACTGTATTGGCAAGACATTCCAGGTTGTCTGATGACTTGTCTTCCAACGAGAGAAGATCATACATCATGCAGATGATTATCTGAGTTGGTTTTGGCTCGGGAATGCACACAGTTTGCTCCCACGCAAAAGTGAGAAAGGAAAACAATAGTGCGCCAGGGAGCGATTGCTCAACGGGTGCAGGTGTCATCCATCATGCCGAGACACACACACTGAATGACTGTAATTCCCAGCAGCCACAGGGAGAAGGTCACTGCCACAGGAAGCACAGCTCCCCGAGTTAAATGGACTAATACATGAGAGACATGCTGGACGTTCATTTCACACGCTTACTTGACCCGGTAAATGCTACAGTCCCTAATGATCGCTTACATTCAACTCTCTTAAACAGAATAACAATAGTTTAACTACTCTCATAAAACCACATTAAAATTATGGCTTAACTTTATATTATGTTCCACTAATCTTAAAAACTAGCTTAAAATTGAGAAAGATTTCATTCGAGAACAAAACAGACCGTGCTGAAAACAGCAACAGAAGTGACACTGTACCGTGTTGCACCACCAAACTTTCGTAACACGCAAGTGTGGAATAAGTTTGGGTTATATAAGAAAGATGAGAAACACTGCTGCAAATCATTTATGCAAAACGTGTCAGACAGCAGAGTACAGAGCCACGAGACTGACCCACAGAGACGTCATGTCACTGTGAGAGCAGGTAACACAGAGCATCGCTGTGATGTCATTTTGCAACTAATAGCACTCTACAAATGTAGCATTAGTTGAATCAAAATGATTCACATATGGCATTGTCTTATATTGCATCACATCATATCATGACAGAGCTTCTGACAAACCATCATTAGTAGACTTACTAACAGGCTTACAAAATTGTAGCTAACTAGCAAACAATGTAACTTTTTGTTAACTTTTTACCAAGCTAGCACAAAATGTAATGTTTTGGTAACTTTTAGCTAGCTAGCAAACAAAGTAACGTTTTATTAACTTTTTAGGTAGCTAGTAAACAAACAAAGTAATGTTTTGTTAACTTGCAAGCACAGAATTTAATGCTTTGTTAACAAATAAGAGCAGCTGATCTATATGTGTGTTCAGTCTATGTGTATGTTTTATCTTTGGTCAACAAAAATAACATTAAAACATTAATTAGGTCACAGAAAAACAAAACTTGTTTAAATAATGTATTTCAGAAATTAACATATTGCTAATTGTTTTAAAAACATGATACAATGCCATATTTCTTGGTTCATTGGGAGTCAGAGCAGAAAATCGTAGCTCGTTCTGGTGTTTTCAAGGCGTGAGATGAGGCATAAGAGTGTCATGATGACAGAGTTTCACCTCACAGGCCCGCTCTGGTTTTGACATGAGCTCCTGACTGAACCTGCATGGTGATATCTCACGCCTCCATGTCCTCCATTAATACTTTTCAAAACACATCAGATCTGGAATGCTAAACAAACCTGCTGGGAGTTGCTGCTCCCCTGCAATTTGTCATCTGCACTAACAAAGCCAACGTGATATCCATCAGCAACTGGGCCGGGAACTCTGATATAGAAACTCTGATTAATCTCAGGATCTTTTAACGCTCAGGTAGAAATACAGGTGAGAGAATGGAGAATGCCATGCCAATGAATGCGGCGATAAATGAAAAAAGATGCACAGGATGGGATTATGATCATTAGACCACATAAATAACCAACAAGAGATAGAAGAATTAAAAATAATTCATTTTTTATGTGACTGCCAAGAGCGTATTTTCAGCTGAAGACTTGTATCTCTTAAATACGAGGCCACTTCTCAAACACAAAACTTGGTTGTGTTTATTTTAGGCACATTTATCTTTCACAGCAAACAATCAGAGCCTGCATGACTACATTTTTACTGGACATTTATTCTGTGAGTTTATTAAAACGTAAACCTACCATGACAGATAGCAATTAATTTACACTGCAGTTGTAAGAAAACACTTGTGGTTGCAATAAACAGGGAAGTCGGTGAAATAAATGTAACATAAAGGTTCCCAAATAACATGAGGCCTGCCTGCTTAGCTAGGTGAAGCCAATAAACCATAGTTACTACCAAGTGAGGCACACTGTAGTGTTGAAATACTGCGGCAGAGCCAAACTTGTTTTTAGAGCAAACAGGCAGTGTAACAATTCCAACCTGATCACATTAAAATTGAAATGGAGTATAAACCATTTTCACACAATACTGGCACAAGTCATCTGTCATAAGAACATAGAATCACCTCATGGGGAGTGGGCGGTTGTAGCTAAAGAAATGCCTCTAGTTCCTAAATATAGTAAACGGATAGTTTGGATTTTCTGAAATTAGGCTGTAGCAGTTTTAATTTTCACAGCACATTCATTTTAGTCATAGTCTTTTGAGTAAAATGCCAGTTATTTTAGGGTAGTTTTAGTCAACTATATATCATAAGATTGCATAAGAGTTTATAAGTGTAATGCATTATATAAGTGTTTCTCTGGAATTTCAAAACTCATACTCCTGGAGGAAACATCCATTAACCTGATATTAACATTAAAATGATAGTTCACCCAAAAATGAAATTTCACTCCATATCTACTCACCCCTGTGCTGATGTGAGGATGGGTGAAGATCTCCAGTTCACAAGATGCTCCTGGGACGCCATTTACAGGTGTGAAGGTATCGCGAGAACTCATATATCTCGTGTCGCGCCGCTTGGGCGAGAGCCTGTGTACCCGCTTCAGGTGTCTGCACACAAATCCAGTCTCAGAGGCTACAGTTGACATTTAGGCTGTAAATGGCATCTTTTTGGGTCAACTTTTAATCTTGTGGTTTACGAATAGTTGGATTACACCACACGACAGTTTGGAGACATTTTGTGGGTTTTTCGTGTTCTTTTTTTACATTTTAAAACTGGTCACCGTTCACTTCAGTTGTACTGGATTTGGCTGCAACGCTGTTTTCCGCTGAAGCTCCGGGAGTGTTTTGTGAACTGGAGATTTTCAGCCATCCTCTCATCAGCACAGGGGCGAGTAGATACGGAATGAAATTTCATTTTTGGGTGAACCATCGCTTTAAGTATACTACATTTCTGCTACTTTCTCCCAAGGTATGTCTAACATTAAGAAAACCACATTTCTTAAGACGTGCTTTGTTCTTTTTCTTAAACACTTCCTTCACACAGGCAAATTGCTAATCTATGGTTATATTTATTGGGTCAAATGTTATGTATTATAGACCTGCCCTGCACAGGGCCAACATTATTTTATGAATAGTTCCAAAACTAAACTAAACTTTTACTGACAGGCCATTTCCACTAAAACATTACTCCAGCTATGCAGTCACTTTTTTTTTGTCAGGGGTGTTCTGTTCACTATGGGCACTCTTATGTTCTCTTAATTTACAGTGGGAGTCAGTATACCTTCTATTCAGCATTATATATAGTTTAGAAGTGACATGTAGCGATTGCTAGTAGCCCCATGCTCTTTAGCCATCAAATTAAATTAGGTTTTAAAAGCACCAAAGCAAGACCCTCAAATAACTGTAGCTTAATGTTCATGTTGTTAGCAATATTGCAGTAAAAGTTGAAAGTGAGAGTTGAAAATATTCAGTGAAAACATTGCATTTATCGCAGGAGGAGGGCTAGTCCTGGAGCGGAGAGGCAGAGCTGCTGCTCAGCCACAGACAGCTGCTGAGCTCTAGGAAGTTCTAGAGGAAAGAGTCGTGGGCAGAGGAAGAAATACCCCGATTCGTATCGAATTCTGCCCTGTTCCGATGTACTTTACTCCATGAACACAGAGAGGAGAGAGAAAAGAAGAGAGACAGACAGTCTTGAGTGTGCAGTTCAGTCAGAGGCTGACCTGAACATAAACACACCCTCAGTGCCGCCACAGAGATAGGATCTTCTCTCCATGCGTATCTATCTAACATTTTTAGCTTGTTTTTATTTGTCGATGAAAGTTTCGACAGATTTCATCATACTTTTACTTTTTATTTAGTTATCATCTCGTTTTTGTTGATGGAAAAATGTCTTTGATGCAAACAATGGTGAAAATTAACACTGGGTTGTATGGAGTGCGTAATTTATAGTCTGTGTATAACAAACAGCAGATGGCAAACAGTACAGCCCCAGTTTGGAGAAGCAGCAGGAGTACCAGCATAGGAGGCTAAGCAATGTTCTGTTGTAGACAGGGTCAGCAGCAAAATGTATTTCAGCCACATTAAAAAAAACAAAAACAATATCAGTTTAAGTGTATGCAATATTTTCACCACTTAATCTTGCCATCAAACAGCCTTTTCCAACAGCCACCTGCCTCCTTTTGCTAAAACAAAAGATTTAATGTCGCAGAGCATGCGTCTTAAGTGAAACACAAACAAGTTCAATGCTCAAGGCAGTGACAGATGAGCACCTTCCACGTTCTGCACTGTAAAATGACTGTTTTAACATTGGAGAAAGCAATATTTGGCTTAAACAATGGTGGTTACCCTTCAGAAAAGGCTGTCTGATGACAATGTAAAGCAGTGAAAATATTCTCAATATCGCAAAAGTAGGTAGCAAAAGTACATTTTCCTGTATGTAACACATTTGCCATGGATATGCCTCATACAACCCCACTCCAGAAAATCCAAACTATCCCTTTAAAGGCAATTAGTTTTTTTAAGTTAAAAAATGTCATTAATGCGGAAGCAGGCAGCCATTACTAAAAGTGATTTATTCTCCACATCCTCTGTCAGAAGTGGATGAATCTGTTCTCAGCAAATTAGTGGGAATAAAAATAACCATAACCAGCAGGAAAAGAAAGAAAAAAAACAACATTATATCAACTCTATCTCCTAAACCAAACACTAGTGTGGAGGAACTGATTATGTAGGAATTTACATATTTGAAAAAAAACACAGAGGATAATGCCTCGAGACATCTGGAGAGAGAGAGTGCGCTATTAATCACGGATATCACCAATCAGGCTTCCTGTCTAGAGAGCACAGAAGCGTCCCAGTTAACTCCCCAAACAGTCCCTAATTCTACACTTGAAAAAGCTCAAAGGGTGCTTAGAAAAACAAGCGGAGCCATCTCCAGTGACAGCAGGGGAGTTTTTAACTGAGGGCCCCTGACCAGAGGTGCAAGCATCCCAGCATTCAGGAGGCCTGCGTCGACTACCGCTGCTGCAACTGATAATATCACCTCCAAGGCCACACAGTGGGGATTATCCACACAATGTGTCGTTTAAAAAGGAATAAAATAGTAAATCTAAAACTAAAAGAAAATTTGATTTTAATCTTCCTCCATGCTAAACTACAGAAGCCCATTTCCCGAAATAAAAACACCCCCATGGAGGTCATAATTCTGAGATTAAAAGTTTAAATTGTGATAAAAAGTTGAAAGTATAAGATAATACATGAGAGTAAAAAGACAATTATGAGTTACAAAGTCATAATTATGAGAGGAAAAGCCATGAGAAGAAAATGTCAATTGTTATGTGATATAAAGTCGTAATCATGAGATTCTGAGATATAAAGTTGAAAAGTCTGATTTTTTCTCTGATAATGATGAGCTTCCATACTAAACTGATCGAGTTCTCAGTAATAAAGACGTGTATATCCTGCAAAGCCTCAGTGTGTCCTGTTTACAGGACAGTGGTTGTCCATGCATGAGCTGAGGAGAGGATTAATTTCTTTACTTCACTTGATACGTTTGCCTTTTTTGCATAACAGTTGGTCAACACCCTCAGAAATCAAACATCTCTGTTTCTCTTCTATCAAATAACCAAAAAATAAACACTACATAATACAATACAAGGACTAATACATCCCGTTTCTAAGTGATATATTGATTTTTCAGCCGAGTGTGCTGTCTCCAGTCTGAATTTATTGTTGAAAGTCATGCGTCATGCTGCATTTTTTCCCAGTGGCTAAACTGAGACAGCTCGGGTATGTCCCTGTCTGTCAAACTCGAGATGAACTCTGTGATATTGATGGATGTGTAAAGGTGTATGTGTGAGGTGTGTGTGTGTTGCCTGGGTCAGGACCTGAGCTCCCTGGGCTGACAGGCTAATGATGAGTTAGCGACAGACTGACAGACAGATCGTGCCGACAGTGCAGCGCTGTCAGTGTCAGAGCCTCCTTCCTCCATTACTGTCACTGTTTTCTTGACACCTGTGGTCACGTTTTTTTCTATACACACAATGACAATGTGATGCAAATGCACACGCCAGCAGCGCGGAAGCTGGTGACAGGGGGAGAAGAAAGGGGGACAAAATGGATGCAAAATCTGGTGTAACTGATGTTTGAGAGGAAGTGCCCCGTGTCATCTCAGCCTGATTCTTTCATGAGGATCGCTTTTTAAACAAATTGTCTCCAACTCCTGTAGGACACCTGTCACCATCTAAATAAACTGTGTAATCCTATGACAAAAGCTGCAGCGAGAAACCCTTCAGGACATTTTAATGACAAATGCTTCACTAAACCCAGTGGTTCTCAAACTGGGGATGGGATAATTACTTGGAAACACTGTAAATACAAACATTGTAGAGCCTTTAACTTAATTTATACAAGTTGGTTAGTTTATTGAGTGACTTTGGTGTTTAAATTGGTTGGTCTGAATCTGAACTAACACTACTTGTTGCCGATGTAGGCAGTAGATCAATAACTCCCATGGCCTTTGGGGAAAAAAATTTGTTTTGTTTTTTTTCAAAGGAGTCGTGGGTGTGAAGAAAGCATAGACCGCAGCCTCAGTTTCCCATCAGAAAGGCATAATAAATTGGTGAAAATGTGCTAATTATAATGTACACATTATATTGATCTCTGCAAAGCAAAATTATGGGTTCAGCTCCCCGTTGTTGAGATCACTCAGTAGCACTAGAGAGGTTATTGCCCGACAACTTAACCACTGACATCAGTGTTTTTTATGATTGGATTATGGATTTAATGGTGTTTTTTTTGTAATAAATGCCTGAGTGCATCCATGCACAATTCAATGTCAATAAAGGAAAATGAACAAAAACTCAAATGACAACATTTTGAATTTGTAAAGAACAAATTTGTAATACTTCTTAGATGTTTACTATTATGTACATTACAACACTTTGATGTATTATGCAGTTTTTTTCCATATTATCTGCGAAATCAGCAGCTAAAGACCAAGTAAACTCGACTAAAACCTGACAACACTGCAGTGTTAAATTTACTTCACTCACCTTGCAATAGCTTCTTAAAAATAATACTAATACATTTTATTTGCACAGCGCTTTGTGTACTTTCCCTAAAACTCACCTGTCTGCACCGTCTCAACAAGCCTCTACACATACCTACTGGTCAAATCCAGTCTGAAAACCACTTAAGTACAAATCTCCTGGCTGTTGGCAGCAGTGCTTTGATTAGCAGACTGCAATTACATGAAATTTACAAAAGAGAATAAATGGCCCTGTTGCAACATCACTAAAATATTAATCAAAGATGTATTTTTAAGATCAGTCAGTGCAGCTGAGAGAGATCACCTGGAATCCATTTGAATGGAGTGGAGTGAAGGAGAGATTACAGGTAACCAGAACCTACTTCAACTATCATCCATTGCGCAATCAGAGATCCAACAGCCTGACAGTTACTGAGAAAAAGTGATGTTTGTTTTCCGCATTGCCTGGAAATTTGCAGTGTAACTTGATTTAAACTGATGAAAAAGATACGACACTGACATGGAAAACACTCAATGAGTCATATTAGTTCACTGTAACAAGTCATCAATTCGTCAGAACAACAACTCAATCATTGTCCTTCTTCTGTGTGTGGGTGTGTGTGTGTGTGAGCGACCAGGTCTGATTAAAATGGCGTCATTACAGTCATTACACCTTATGTTGTTATTATTGGCGTCAGTTTACAATTTTGTATATCCTTCCTGCCACACACAGACAAGGTTGCTGCCTTTTTTCTTGGCTTCCAAGCGACTGTTTCAGATAGTTATCTGTCACTTCAAAAGTACTTCTGATTCTGAAAAACAGTCCTGACTTAGACTTTGTTGAGCACTCACAACAAACAAACTGTATTGTGTTATCATTCTCAACCCAGTCGTATGTTTTTATATTTATACAAGCCCGATAAGGCAACTGGCTGATCGAATTTACTGGCCAAACACTTTTTTTTATAGGCCCTGGGCCATCAGGCAATCCTTGCTGTTGGACACTGGCGTATCTATACTATACATTAGTGTGGTCAAGATACTGGAATTTCTAATTTCAATACAATACAAATATTGATATTCGATAAGATTTTCAACACAACAGGGAAAAACTGACTCAACACCAGAGGTATACAATTTTCGATAAATGAGAGTCATGTGGGATGAAAAAAAGACAGCACTGTGAGCAAGAGATAGGAGAATGGACAATGTGGACACTACAGTGGTGTGTGTCAACTTGCTGGCTGAGAGAAGAAAGAGCAAGAAATTGCAGCTGTTACCAGAGTATTCATACTGCAAAAGAAAGCGTATTGAAAGCATTTCAAACATCAATATTTATCGATACATCAATATTTTTGCCAACACTACTATATATTTACTGTCAAAATAAACAAACTACCAGCTACAATAGGTTGACTGTACAGTAGTTGTAGCACCTATACACCACCCACTGTTTCCAGGGGAAATTTTACATGACTCACAGTTGAAGCTCTCCTACTGCTTGGATTGGCACAAAACTCTCCTGGTTAAATCTTTAATGCAAATTAACATTCTGCTTCTCTGATAAAAAGGCACAAGCCTGTGCAGATTGAGAAGATGAGTCCCAAGGTGCAGTCACAGATTTTTTAATCCTGTGACATGCTCTGCTAACTGCAGGCAGGAGTTAAAATTTATGCTGTTTCACAATGTAAAACTTAAAAATGGTTCATTTTGGATTTCTGGGTCAATTTTGGATGGCAAATTCGCTACAACTCCGATTTGCATCTCTGACTGGTGTCTTCTCCATAACAACAGCAGCTAACGCTCAAGGGTATTTTGAGCTGTCTGCATGGACGAAACCTGACTTTTCAGAAACAAAACGGAAATAATTACAGCTTCTGAACACTAACACGGGTGTTTTCAGTAAATCTGGCTGCTTAGAACTCTTCTCAGGACTGTGTATATTTCAGTGACATTGTCCTGAGTTTCCTGTTAGCTTTGTTGTAGCTGTTAGGGAGGGACAAATTACACCTACATTCTTATTGGTAGATAGTAGGGATGTGCGATATGACGATATTAGATTGTGAAGGATTAGAACATGTAGACAATCTGCCAAAGTGAGGAGATCATATGGATCGTCTAGGCCACATTCTATAAATTGCAGTTCTATGCTGATGCACTGAAGCACCAGACGTATTATGTCGTCAACCTGACCGACCAATCACAGCAAATTACGGGCAGTGACACAATTTCTTACCTGCCTCCTTGTTTGTGTGTAGCGGTAGCCGCATGGAGAGCCAAGGCTGAAAGCCAAACGGAGGAGTTGGTCGCTAAAAAAAACTCCACTTCCATTATATGGAATTGGTTTGGCTTTTCACCAAATGACAAAGCGCAAACAAAGGTAATTTGCAAAGTTTGCACAGAGACAGTTCGCACGTCGGATGGCAACACAACAAACTTGTTCAATCACTTTAAGAGAAAGCACCCTAAACAGTATGCTGAGAGCCGCCGGCAGCACTGCAGCCAGAGGCTGCAGCTAGACCCAAACAGACAACGTTAATACAGGCATTTGATAAGGGCTGTCTGTATGAGAAGACAAGCAAGCAGTGGAAAGAGGTAGCAGAAGCAGTTACCTTTTATCTTGCAAAAGATATGGTTCCGTTCAAGACTTTTAAGACTGTTTTACATACAGAAATAGTTTGGTTGCACTGACCAGAAACTTGCAAATTAGTCTCAAAAATACATGTAAGATCGTGATAAAATCGAAATTTGATTTTATAATAAAGAAATCGTGATATGATATTTTTGCCATATCGCCCACCCCTAGTAGATGGGATTTGTGACTAGAAGTCCCGTCGAGGCTGCAGCCCACTTTCTACCTGGGAAAAGATCTAATCAGTCCGAATAACCAAAAACACCTGTGTGGGTGTTCAGAGGCTTTAAAACTGGTAGTCATAACATATATCTACGATTGTTACATCATCTGGGGCAGTCCCGTGTTTCTATGTTGAAGGACCAGTATGTTGGATTTAGTGGCACCTTAGCAGTGAGGTTGGACTGAAAACCAGACACCTCACCCTCCCCTTCCCATGTGAAAAACGTGGAAAGACGTATCTAGAGCCAGTGTTTGGTTTGTCTGTTCTTAGCTACTGTAGAAACTAGGGATGTGTATTAGCAAGAATCTGCCAATACAATACATATCATAATACAGGGATTACAATTCAATACATATATATGCAACACTGTAAGCAAGGTGATTGTTTTTTCATGTAAATTTAGGAAAACTGTCATAAGATAAAGAACACACCACCATATGCATAAAATCTGAGTTTTAAAAGTTTACCTTTAATGCAGTAACAATACTGCTATCTGGTAGTCACAACACAAAATGAATCTCTGCCATGAATCTTTACTTACTTTTATGTATCACGATATCATGAGACAGGTATTCTGATACTGTATCAACGCAGTGATACTCAATTTCTTCTGACATTCCTAGCAGAGACATGGCAGTTCAACATGGCGGCCTCTGTGGAAGAGGACCTGCACTCTTATTCTCAGGCAACGAAATCATGAATACATTATACACCAGTGAAAATATACTTAGGAATATAACATTCTATTTCTGTTATAAACTGATAATAGGACTCCCTAAATCCCAGACACTTAACTTTGATTTTCTGGGACAATTTTGGATGAATTCAGCAACCATGGCAAAATAACCACACTCTGATTCGGCCCTTTTACTGGCTTTGTCTCAATAGCAACAGCAGTTGAAGATTACAGGTATTGCAGTATTTTTAACTGTCCAAAGGGTCAGAATGATGGACAAAACCTGATTTCACAGAATCGATGTTGGAAAATAATTAAAAATTGTCATTATAACATTCAAACCTACACGATCGTTACATTGGGAGAGTCTTGTGTATCTACATTAAGTAACATTGAAGATACTTTTACAAGAAAAATTTGAAATGGTAATACCTGAAGGGAAAAACACTTATGGTATCAGTGCAAAAAATAATTACTCTGGATGAAACAAAATCTACATTTATATTTAATATTGTTAAATTACATTCAGTTTAACAGTTTAAATATCTGCAGCATGACAGGCACACTCCAAGTTCATCTGACAAGAGGTTACGTCAGTCAAACAAATGTACTACATGTACCACTACTACCACTACTCCGATCCAAAACAATCAAAATAACAAGTTTCTATGTTCTATGATACGTTTTTGAGCTTTCGCAGAGCACAGCGAACGGGCCATTATGGTGAACCTTTATATGCTGCTGAGTGATGTGAGGCAGAATAGTACATGGGTAGTAAGTGGACTTCCCACTGCAGACACCACCATCATTAACTTCACCACCACGTCACCACATCACTACAACATCACCACTGCTGCTGACACACCCACATAGTCTATAACCTCTAGTCTTCAGTCAGTTCACCTTGTGTAAACAAAGATTACACCTAGTCCCATCCCCAGTCCCCAGAGGGGAGAGCTGTGTCGTTACTGTCACCTAGTGGACGGAGGGGAGACAGAGATTGATTAATACATGAAGAGGTGAGACCCAGCCAGAGAGATGGAAAGCACATGTGGTAGCCACACAAAAGATGGCTCTCTGCCGGAAAAAGAAGAAAAGCAGCTGCAGAAACATATTCCATTAATGTGACAAGAAAAAATAGCTATGCAAATCATCCACCAGTTGAGCGTGTCACTTTAGAAACAATAATCTCACAGACTCCAGCCACTGAGCTTCACGATTGCTCTGAATCCGGTTACTTTAAACAAGGACAGAGCTGACCACTCAACCAAAACAAGCACAACTTTCTCCGGAAGCTCACCTGAGTCCATAAAAGCTGATAATAGAGCCAATAATTGGGAGGGAACAGCAATAATGGAGTTTTAGTGAGGCAGTAAATTCTTTAATTAGTTGTTAACACCCTGTGTCTATCTGTACGGGTTGAAGCTTCCAACATTGCAAGCTGCTGTCTGGAGTGGACTTGATGGACATTCAGGCAGACACAAGTGACTCATCTCTGAAAAGAAAAAAAAAATGGTCAAGCCCCTGTATGTCATAATAGAAAACTGCTGGGAGACTTTTAAAACTACAAAAGCTGTCATGTGAAAGCTAACTTGTAACTTTGCAGCCTGGGGGCTGGTTGCACCAAAAGGACTTCCGCCTGGTCTTAAGCTAAACTGGCCTAAGTCACAGATACCCTCTGTTCTGTGCCATGAATGCTCAAAGAAATTAGCAAAAGAACTGTATGGAAAACTAAAGCAATAAAGGTGGGAAATTAACCATATTTAGTCAGACACATGTGTGCTACCCTGATATGTCCAGCTAACTTTTATGTGAGAGTAACAAGGCACATTTATCGAGAAATGAGGTTAAAAAAAGAGTTGCTAAAACACAGAATTAAATGAATAAGAAACTTATAACAACTGCTGAATTTACAAGAAGGCCCAAATAACTAAGAATTTGTTATAGACAGCATTTCAGAGTTTATAAAGTTTCTCCTGACTCAAAATTTAACATGTTTTTAAGGGAGTCTGGGGATATTGCAATTACTAGTTCTTATTTCTTTATGACGTTGGACTGCTTGGCAGTCAACTCATGCAGCTTTGGTAAATTTCTTACCTCAGTGCAAGATGAAATTGCTTTTTCTTTATCCCGGATCCTCCATAATGTTGCCACAAATTAGAAATGATCAGCTACAAATCAGCAAGCGTGGACGATTGTTAGCAATGTATCCTAGCAACACACTCTGCTTCACATGAACATGCATTGCTAAGACTGTGCGTAGAAAAGACTAGGCTAAGTTGGGTTGATGCAAACAATGTAAAGTCCATTTTAAAGGCTGGTCTTAACAAAGACCAATTTAGCAGTTAGGACCAGGCTGAGTAAATCCTCGCTGGAGCCTCCGGGAGCTTGGGATCTAGCTTCAGGCAGGGGTAGGCAAAATCTTGTATCACAGCATATGTAATTTTATATAATAGTAACGTTGTATATTTCTATACCACAATACAGCAATTGTTTTGTTGATTCAATTAAGAAAGGGTTTAAAATAACCATAACATATTTTATCACATCTGACTATTTTCTTCTTCAGTTTGAAACTGACAAAAACGACTGCCAACTCTTGAATTTAAAAAATAGTTCAATGTTCAGTCTATTGTAAAACGTTCAATAGTTTCACCTGATTGCATTAGATGCAATCCGCGATGAAAGCACATAATGAATATGCCCCAGCTCACAAACAGCCCGAGATGCTGCTCCTTTGCGTCAAAAGGAACCACCGGAGCTGGAGGAGCTGAAAAGCATTGCATGGGAGATGGACATCTGAGGCACCTTGCTTATCGACCGCAACCTGACCCTAGATAAGAGGAAGAACGTTGATGGATGGAGAACTACCAGAACACTGTTGTGTATAAACTGTGCAGCAATAACTTCCCAACTGAGACCAGTAATACAACAAACTTATTTTATCACATCAGCCACTTAGCATTAGCACTCCAAAGGGTGGGAGTGCGTAACATTTTGCCAGTCATGACCTACAAGATCAATAATTATCGACATCAACGGATTTAAAGCTTCACTACAAGCTTCACAATAGACTTTTCAGCTATATTGCCCAGGTCTGTGAGGAATTTAACAGGTGCTAGTATCAGCTACTAAATTTCTGGTAATGTGACATCCCTAGTAAGCGTACCCTGAATGTATACAGAGACACAAATGATAGTGATTGGGCTTTCATCAACAGTAACTGAACGCGACTCCTATTCAGCTGAATGATGCAATAAAACAGTAAAATAAAGAAGATACCTGAACATATAAACTAGGCAATGCAGGAGAGAAACTAAACCTCAATCTACAGAGATTCAGTTAGAAGCTACTAAAGTACTGAGAGCTGAACACAGACTATTAAAAACACCTTTTTCTCTGCTGTCCTTCTGCACAAACACAAGGCTAAAACAAAACAGGCAGTCTCTACTGGCAATGGGAAACAAGTCAACTGCTTATTTTTTTAAAACCCACATATACATGCTGATTTTGGTATAAATAGTATTAGTGATAGCTCCCACAGTGGAAATGATATGACTAAACCTATCAGTGCACACATTTTTACCATTGCATGGTATGTACCATCATATTGCCCAACCCTAGTTTGAGGTTGTTGAGGTTGGTTTCTTGCCGCCTGGAAGAAAACTCTCGTTGGCTGACATTTTGGGATGCATCACGGTAAGGACATTCTCTAAACATACAATCCTTTGTGGGTAAAGAAAAAGGCTGCAAGGTAGATAAATGCAAATGATGCAGGGACTGAAAGAACCAACGGACATTCCTGAGGAATGATACGATCTTTCAGTCCACAAACTATCCGTGGTAGGAGTGATACAGTTGAGGAGAGAGTGAATAATCTGACAGGGTGGTCCGTCTTTTCTGTACTGGGCTGCCTGACGAGCTCAAAGGGGGAAAGGGAGAAGAGCTGTGAGGCTACAGTGGTAGTAGTAGCAGAGGCAGGACTTGCCGCAGTAGCAAAAGGGAAGTACTCGCATGGTTCACTCTTGTCCTAAGCCAGGAGAGTTAAAGGCAGGAAGCCATTACCAAAGTGTAAATGCACTCAGCCATCACTGCTTAAACACAGTCGAAATATGTTCCAGCGCTTGAAAAAGTGGGTGTGGGAGGAGGTCCGTCCCATGCAAACATAACATGGCTCTGTTGTCCCCTTTAAATAAAAGACTCTACGCTCTTAAAAGCAAGGGTTCCAGAAGGACATTTGCTTCTGAAGAACCCTTTTTTTTTTAAGTGTTTGTCAAGGGTTCTTTAGTGACAACCTTTTTCATTCAAAGAACCCTTTTTTAGAAGAAAGTTCTCCAGGGATTGTTAGAATCCTTGAATAAATCTTTCATCAAGAGTTTGTCAAGGGTTTTTTGTACCATAATATAAAAGGGCTCTCAGTGGAACCCCCTTGTTGGGTTCTAGATAAAACCCTTGTAAAAGAAAAATGTTCTCCATAAAAGCCCCTGAGTGTGTTCTCAATAAAACCCTTGGAACATATAAAATTTCTCAGTAGAACCCCTTGCGCGGCTTCTATAGAAAACCTTTGGAATATAAAAAGGTTCTTGGTAGAATCCCCTCTGTGCATTCTCAAAAAAGTCCTTGGAATATTAAAAAGTTCTCAGTAGAACCTCCTCTGTGTGTTCTCAATAAAACCCTTGGAATATAAAAAGGTTTTCGGTAGACCCCTTTGAGTGTGCTTTAGATAAAAGCCTTGGTATTTATATTAAAAAACAGTTTCTCAGTAGAACCCCCTGGATGGGTTCTTGTTAGCACCCTTTGAAGGTGGAAAGGGTCACCGGATCAAACCATAGAGTGATTCTGACAGGAACCAAAGAGGGTTCTCCCACTGGGACAAGCCGAAGAACCCTTTATAGTTCTTGTTAGCACCTTTATTTCTAAGAGTGAAGGACAAGTTAAGACCCTACACAAACCTATCAGCCTGGCACATATTGTTAGCGAGCTTGCTGTGTCTCTTTTCAAACATTGTATAACGCCGCTCCAGATGTACGCCGGTGGTTTGAGCCTGATGAGAGACCATGATTATGTTACATACGGCGGCGGTTTGATGCAATAATTATGCAATCAGCAGCACAGCTTTGTGTTATGTCTATGATTTATCAACATTATTTGAATTGGGGTAATTAATTGTCGCAGGCAGGCGGGCTTAATGGCTCACTGTGTGACAGGGCATCTCTGACGGCTTTTGTTTTGGCAGATGGCTGTGTGCCACGTCGCTCACGCAGCACCGGGGAAACCATACTCAGCCTTAATCACAATACAGGCTGCCTTACCCTCTGCCTGCCTATCAGTGCTTTCTAAGTCATACACAAACAGATCTACAGATAGGGGAACAGATGCAGAGAAACTGGCTTTTCATGCACTGTATGCATAAACTGCAGGGGAAAAAAAGGGTCAAACTAGGGAAATCCAGCATAAACCAGAGCAAACATGGCATTATTCCTGCAATCTTAGACAGTTAAGTCAGGATTTGTATACATGATCACATGTCACTCAAGCTGGAAATGAGAGGCACGGCTCTCTGGTTGTTGTCATTAAAGAGACAAACCCTGGAGCTGCTCCATTGGCACTGAATGAGAGTGCCGACTTTCTGGACTGACTCAGTGTCCGAGGTGATGCAGAGAGAGAGGTCAAGCAAACATTCTTTGAGTCCATAAGTCTCTGATTCACTGTCAATGGAGCAGATCGACGTTTTGTCTCGGGATGGCATCAGATTATAGCCTCGGGTCTCTGGTTTCTGGCTTTGTGAGAGAAGGTAGCTGAAGGCACCAAAGATCACAGAGGTACAGATGTACTCAGCTGCATTTAGAAACTATTTGAAAAAAACTTGTATATTAAAGGCATACTTCACAAGGTTTTTCTAAAAAGCTTTTGTTTTTGTACGTATACTCATAAAAACAGAGTTGGGAAAAATACTGAAGTTAAAATACTCTGTTACTGTATTTAAATAGGGCTACATCTAAGAGTTTTTTTCCTTATTGATTAACCTGTCAATTATTTTCTCGATTAAACGATTAGTTGCTTGGGTAATATACTGTTACTGAAAATGATGAAAAATGGTGATCAGTGTTTCTAAAGGCCCAAGATGATGTCCTCATGTCTTGTTTTGTCCATGACACAAAGACATTCAGTTTACTGTCAGAGAGGAGTAAAGAAACCAGAAAATGTTGACATTTGAGAAGCTGAAATAGAAGAATTCTGGTTTATTTTATTTAAAAAAAAATCACACAAAATGATTAATTGATTATCAAGAGTCACTGATTAATAATCAATTATTGACTGATCATTGCAGCTCTATACTTGAGTAGATTATTTCAGGTATCTGCATGTTACTTGAGTATTTATTGTTTTACTTCTTTTCCTTCTTTTTTTTGTCATTTTTTAAACTTCTTTTTGCTTCTACTCCCTACATTTTAACACATTTTTTAATATTTGTACTTTCTACTCCTGAATTTTTTATAATATTCTCTTTACTTTGTTTTAATGCATTTGAGAGGGATAATTGATTATTTTTATTACATGGTTTTGTTAAATACTTCATTCTGATTGGTCAGCTACAGCTTTTTAAGGTTTGTGTAGCAGACCGTTGCTATGAACAAGCCGTTATGGACGTAGTTCTGATCATAACCCTCGTCGGGGTCATGCATCACCCTGTACATTATCCCTTACTTACTTTCTATTATTGCGTGAAACCTTTCCAGCATCAAGAGGGATGGAACAATAACATAACAACTGCTTAGTGTATAATATGCATGAACACATCTGGCGTAACAAAACAAAAACAATGTAAAAGACGTAACAGACAGAGAGGGTGAGTTGCGCAGAAAGGCGTCTGATGAATCTGTCACACCTTGAACTTTGACAGCCAACTTCTGCTGAGACTGAACAAAAGATTTCCTGTAGAGATGAGTGAATTTATAACACACACACAAAAAAAGGCTTAATTAAACCTGAAATGTCTTCTCATCTTGATCATAATGTTCTGATAGTCTGTTGCTGACACTGATTAGCAGATTGAAGCAAAGTTAATGTTCACGATTTTCAGTATATTTTAAAATTGGAAGTTAGAAGGGTTTCATTTTAATAGTCTTTAAATCAGATTAATTTGAAATAAGGTTCAGTCAGCTTTGCAAACAAACAGTCAATAGAAATGTCCTTCAGAGGACTTCCTTTTGACTTTTACTTGAGTTAAGAAGTTGAAGCAGTACTTCTACTTTTAACTCTTGTCTTTTTTACAAAGGTGTCTGCGCTTCTACTTTACTTAACGATGTATGTACTTTTGCCACCTCTGTATTAAAATAATCCCTTTCAATCATCACTTATGTCCCATTAGAAGTGTGTGGTGGTGTCTGTGTCTCCGCAGACCCTGTGCTCTGCCCGTATCTTCTTATTTTTTCATTGCTTTGCTGCGCTCGGGATGCCTTACCAACCCAGAGTGCCTGTATTTGACAACATGGTAATGAGACTCAACAATCAACCATCTTTCTGGTATATTTACAAAAAAACTGACAAATCCTGCATATTCTGCCTTTAAAGGAGTTTTGGATAATGCACACTGTGAGAAACATGCAAATGTTAGCATATCTAAGGCAAAAAAAAAAAAAACCCTGCAGAAACTGTAAAAGTAAAATTCAAAGCTCCACTGAGTTCATTTCACATGTGTGGATGTGAAATTGTTAATGAAATTCAGCAACACGCAAAAGAAAACAGCTCCATCATCTTGTAATTGAGGGGTCAAGATCTCCTCGTTGGACAAACTCCAACTGAACCGTGCGCGGATGTGGTGGTCGCTTTTATCCTGCTGTTTGTCAGAAAAAGCTGAAATAACTCCAGACTGTCAGCAGAGAATTATGAATGAGAGCCAGCTTTTGGAAAAAGTCACACAGTAAGCAGAGCAATAAAATCAAAAGGAGGTGTTTGAGAAGTTCCAAAACGTAATATAGATCATTTAAAAAACATCTGATTAGTAAAAGATTGGGAGAATCTAACTATGATTTTATGGGAGTATTTCTGAGGTTTTAAGCCATTTCATTTAATTACAAAGCAGTAAAATCTTCAAAAAACGCAATTAAATCCACTGTTTAAGTCTTGGGTTATAAATTTCAGGGGCCATTTTTATTTTTGCGTCAAATGGAAATATAGTATTTTCATTTGGATTTGGATATGTAAAGGTTCATAAAAGGAACAGATGACACCTTGGCTCGGACTCACTACAATGTGTGGGGGCTCTTGCGCAGGAGCCAATCAGGCAACGGGACAGATCCTAACATGTCCTAAAAGGATCCGTCAGTTTGCTTATGTTTAGCCATCGCTGAGGCCAGTTTGGCGACAGTAGTTGCATGGCCTGTGTACATTTGAAGCAAGACCGAGGCGCTGCGGTGGTGTGAGAGTAGCGAATGCTTTCTGGGCACCGGCTTTGCTATGACAGATGCTGGCGATGAACTCTTGACACTGACTCAACCGGTTTATGTTCAACATGTGTGTCTCCGTTACTGTCTCTGGTTTCCAGAAGGCTGCCCTGGCTGGTTCACTGTGGACATAGGTATGTGTGTGTGTGTGTGTGTGTGTGTGTGTGTGTGTGTGTGTGTGTGTGTGTGTGTGTGTGTGTGTTTGTTGAGGCCAGGCAGAGATGAGAGGAGCAGCAGGATCTGTAGCTATCTGGGAGGTTGAACGTAATGACACACCGGGGACAGATTAGGTTCCTGTCCATCAGGGTTCCATCAGGAAGACTCTGATTTACAGCCATGCTGACCAGCCAGCGAGCCCTCCACCCAAAGCAAACACACACGGAAAACACCACCGCCTCTGTGTGGTGGCAGCTGGTGGGCTCGCACACATGTTGCATTTGGCTACTGCATACACCCGGTCAGCTTTTGACGTCAACATCAGTGCAGGAGTAAGCATGGAAGTCCTTTAGAAGCAAAAAGACAAGCTTGAAATTACAATTAAGGGAATTATAATATTAAATTTTTAAAGTGTGTGCATATGTCTGTTTAGATTACACAACCCCAATTCCAAAATAGCTATGACATTGTGAAAAACTTAACGAAAAACAGAATGCAATGATTTGCAAATCCCTTTCAAACTATATATGGTGCAAAGTGGAGATATTTAATCAAGGTTCAGTGTTAATGTTTTTTTATTTGCCTGGTTGGGCAAGTGGGTCAGAAATCTAACTGTCCAAAGATAATTTTTACTTCCTCCTGTACAAATTGCTTTATGCACTAGCAGCTATCAAATAACAACAAGGACTGAAGTTAGTTGTCATGTTCAAATCCAAGGTCATGTCTTTAAATGTCTCATTGCGTCAGTCTAATACCCAAAGATATTCAGTTTAATATAGTAATAAATTAAATAAAGCAGGAAATCCCCATATTTATTAGGCTGAAAACAGCATTTTCTGCCATTCTGCAGGAAAAATTACTTCACCATCAACTGATTATCAAAATATTTTTGCAGTTGAATTCTTTTGCTCTGCTAGGCAAGTGAGTTGCAACATTTACTTTTGCCTGACATGGCATTTTACTTGCCCCAGGCAAGCCGACAATCCTTACTGTTGAGCCATGTTAATGTTCAAACTGATGAACTTTATTGTTTATATACACTCATTCTGAATTTATTGTCTGTAACATGTTACAAAAAAAGTTGAGACAGAGGTAACAAAACACAGAAGTGGAAAAATGTGCTGTGGTCCACATTTCAAACTGTTTTTTGGAAATCATGGTAGTAACGGCCCTGTGTATGCTGAAAGGTACATACAGGTTTTGGAGCAACATATGCTGCCATCCAGATGTCTTTTTCAGAGACTTGCTTACTTATATCAGCAAGACAATGCCAAGACACATGCAGTCCAGACCTGTCTCCTATTGAAAATGTGTGGTGCCTTATGTAGCGCAAAATACAACAACAGAGACCCCGGATTGTTGAGCACCTGAAGCCATTTATCAAGCAAGAAAGGAAAATAATTTCACTCCCCATGTCCCTGTTTCCCAGACATGTTGTTCAAAGAAAAGGTTGCGTATCACAGTGGTAAACGTGCCCCTGTCACAAATTTTTTGGAACATGTTGAAGGCATCAAATTCAGTACAAGTGCATATTTACAAAAGAACTATAAAGTTTATCAGTTTGTCTTTGTACTGTAATCAGTTGAATATAAGTTGAAAGGGACTTGCAAGTCATTGCATTCCGTTTTTATTTACGCAGCGTCCCAACTTTTTTGGAATTGGGGTTGTATAATACTATGCATGCTACTTACTGCCTACCTCCCCAGAGCTGTGAAAGAAGGGAGATGGACAGATCCATTAAACAAGATGTCACCCCCAAACACAACAATGATTAATCACATGCTGCAAATTATAAGCACCTGTATGAATGAACAGCAAAGCAAAGCCCTCTCCCTCTCACTGTCTGACTGCATGCTTTCACTCTCTCAGACAGCCGCCCCGCCGCCACCTCGGCCCCCACCACCACCCTGGCCCCGTCTCTCTCCTTCGCTGACCCTCTGCCCCCCTCACTCGCACCAAGAGGAAGTCAGCCTGAAAAGAAATAACTCACCACGTACACAAAAGGCCATTTTGACTTAAACTCTCCATGAAGTGATAGATTTTGATGTTTTATGCAGAGCCGACCTACAGGAGCTGTGACTGAAAAGCTACACGCAAAGCAAATATGTGACACTTGGATGTGGCACAACTTTATATCAAAGCTTTGGAAATTAATGAAGGCAGTTCAGTATTTGTTTGGCTTTTAGGTTAAAGTCTTAAAGAGGTTTAATTGCAAAAAAGCTGAATTTTAAAAAAGCACGTGGCTGCATTAAAGAAACTTTCTAACTTGCAGATCCTATCTTAACTGTTTGGTAACCAGGGTAATGAGTTTACAACATGATTTTGGAAAAAAGTAATTACAGATGAAAAGTTCTTAAGTCAATGATCCTATCCTGAGATTAAGGTTGTCAAAACTATTGAAGTATCAATAATTTTCAATACCGAGCGTTTAAAATGATTTAATTATACAATCGAAGAGTATCTCGAAATTATCTTAGTGCTCATTTAAGACTTTGCTGCATTTCAGTCTTTACTGTCCTACCTGAAATTTGGCTTGCAGCAAAACCAAGACAGACAGCACTTTGCGCGTGTTATTATTAAAATGAAAAGAAAATACTGTATTTTGTGTGCCCAGGACTTTTTATTTTTGTTGTGGTATCAAAAAGAGATACCAAGTATCAGTTTTATACTAGTACTGAACCAAAGTTTGAAATTCTGGTATTGTCACAACTACACTTAATATAGAAAAAAAATATTACAACTTCCCAAATTATTCAGTAAAATGTCCTTACATTAAACTGTGTGTTTCAGCGATGTCTTTTTCCAAAATAATTTGGATTTCTCTACAGATGCAACCAAAACCTCTAATGCACCTGCTTGTAGTTAAGTGCCCAATTTTTTGCTCCATTTTTTGTAAGTTTCAATGTATGCTTCAATATGAATCAATGAGATACAACAGTTAAAAAGTTGTTCAGCTCTGCAAAATGAGAAAAGTAATGTCACATCTACACAAAAGTAGATAAGCAATGATGGATTAAGATTAGATAGGAAGAAGCAAAATAAGGTGGAATTCGTAAAGTTAATTACAATTTGCTTATGTATCACAATCTTTCCCCCCAAATTAACTCTGGTTCTTAAAACAGTTCCGTTTGAGATCCTGAGAACGGCATTATCTAGTGAACTAAACCCACATTTCCACCAGTACTAAGCAGAACCACTGTTATCAATGATCATCAATAGACGGTGTTGCACAATGCACAACAACCTGTAAAATATGACATGCCCCCTTTGGTTCCCGAGAAGAACATATTTTTGGGTTCCAGCTGGAGCCTCAGAATGGCTCAAAATTTGGTGCACGAAGCAGAACAAGGCTGGTTCCATGTTGGTGGAAGACGTCCTTCTGAGAGGAACTTGAAAGTCATTGCATTGCAGTCAAAGGAGTTACTCTGTAGAGTACATGCAATGATGAAATGAAAACATTTTCAACATTAAATAAGTTTAAACAAATGTTTAAAAATAACATAATGAATGCATGTGGAATGGATGATTGTGAGGGGAACTAGCACTGTAAGATGGGACAGGACAGATTTTGATTTGTGCTGTTTTGTTTACTTCAATCTGCTTATTTACTCTTGTTGTTGCTGTTGTTATGAATGTTTACTTTTATTTGATTTGATTGAGTTGTATATGATGAAAACTGGTGCAAAAAGCTGGAATATTCATGTTTATTGTAATGCACTGTAGGACTTGATAAGTAGTCACATCTTCCTGCTCTTCTTTTTTTTGCTGTTCAATTCTTGTTAGTTTTGCTTATTTTTTACTTGCATGTTTTTTTTTTTACTTAATGTTCAAAATAAAAATCCTATCTTAGATTCTTACTATTCTCAAATTTCTGCAATATTCCCCTGGTGATAAATGGAAATTCAGCTTTTAACTTAAATATAGTAGCAAAAATAAAGTTCTTGTTTTATTCATCTTCCAACATACTGAGTTTGCTTTTTGAAGACTGTGGCCCTCTGTGTAAAACCACCTGAATTCATTATGCTAACAAGCCAGCCCTGCTGATAGGCACACGGGCTGATGTGAGGAAATGTGAGTTTGATTAATGTGGGCAAAATTGAGCTGTGCAGACCGCTCCCCAGCCCCAGTTAAAGGAGTCGCCTGCCATCAGGCTCAAAAAGCTGCAGAGCGGCGGCCTCTCCGGCCTGCACCGCTGCTGCCCGACACTTCACAGCAAATCTGCTGCAGACCTTCCTCCTCCTGCCTGCCTGCCACACAAAACAAAAGTGGCCCCTGCCTGGACCTGAATAAATCTAGCTGGCACACACAGAGCCCTAAATGAAAACCATATTCCTGATAGCTTACACAATGAGGGAGATGTGCTTTGTGTTCTGTGTTCATGTATATACATATCAAATAGACCTGGGCTGGCTTGTCTCTGTCTGTGATCCTCCAGTGCTCTTAAATTAGCCAGACCACAGCAGGCAAGCAGGCAGCACCGAGCTGAGCGGACCAATGAAGCAGACTCTCCTGAGAGCCTGTCCCGGGAGACGACGGACCATCTCACAGAGCCCAGCCGACCAGCCGGCTGGATCCAAGAGCAGCAAACCTGGCAATCTCTGGCCCTTAGCGGAGCGTGGCCCACCACCGCTGCACATGAAGACGGCACAGAGGTAGAGAGGTAAAGAGGGAGAAGGGAGGGGGAGGAAGGGGAAAGCTGAGCAACTAACAGAGCCCCCAGGTACCTGCCTGTACAGTCGCCTCTCTCCAAATGTTTACTTTGGACCAGACTGGCGGCCAACTGGTTGCAATTGACCCTCTACCAGGACGAGTTAGAGAGTGAACATGAGACTTTTCCTTCTGGGAAAAAGATGGAGGAAAGCCACACACGTACACAGACTCTAAAAGCACACACGCATACAAATGCAAATCAACAGATGAAAAGCAAACATAAAAAAAGACAAATCAATTTAATAGCACAAAAGAAAAAAACATACTTAAAGAAGAACCTGTTATTTCAGCCTAATGCATCAGTGTAAAGAAGTGAGGACAAAAAAAAATATAGAACTAATCTGGAAAGAGACCAGAAGTCAAGAGCAGACCCAAAACCTACACAAGTCCACCTGCCACAGGTGTTAAAGCTCAGGCCTGCAGACTCTCTGCTATCCGGTGGAATACAGAGTGGCTGGCACACAGGACTGGGCAAAGTCAGACACTGTCACCACCAGAAACCCACCCTGTGTTGCCATTCCACATGTTAAGGGGACAGCTGGGATTATTTGATGTAAGGTTGTATGAGGTACTTATCCATTGTCAGTGCATTACCAAAGAAAAGTTTTTTTTAGTTACATAAAAAAAGGTACAATAAAAAAATCAACCAGTTTAAAGCTAGTACAAAGAAATTTCATAATTTGTTGAATTCGGGCCCATGGAATACATTAGTAGTGTTTTCACCATAATAACCGCAACATATAACATCAAAAACAAAATTGTCTAAAGAATAATCTCCTCCTGCTTCTTTTTAACTGGCTAACATACTATTCTCGGTAACTTTACCTGAGAAAATGTACACAGGCTTGTATCATTGGATTTCAGAGAGAACCTGACCCAGTGGCAGGCATTAATAATAACTCTACAGAAATCGCTGATCTTCTTGTTGATGGTCTCATTAACATATGTAAGTCATATAAAGACATCAGTATTAAATTGAAACTGTTTCATAACCTGTGAAAAACTCCTTGCAGTAGTTTTGTAAGGGATAACGTACAGTGAGCAGGTCATTATTGCAAAATAAACCCAGACAGGGTAATGCAGGACTTCACATAGGGGTCTTGAATGATCCTGAATGGATTTATTTTGCAATAATGACCTGCTCCCTGTACGTTATTACTCATTATGTGGTTACTTACCAAAATAGTCAATAATTTGGCACAAAATATTAAATAAAAAATGATTTTATGGTTTTAAAAAATGATTTTATTGCCCCTCTAGAGTCTATAATTAGAAATGAGTCCCTAGCAACAGTCTGTTATATGTAGCAACAGTCTGCTATACAGAAGTAACTTCCACAGCAGTGGACTGCTTAGCATCAGAGCTGGTACCCCTCAGAGCTGGTACCCCTCAGAGCTGGTGTCCTTCTCTGCTTCTCCTAATTGGGGGCATGTCGACCAGCATCTACTGTAGCTAATACACCGACTATGGGAAAGTACCTCATACAACCCCACTTCAAATAATCAGAACTCTCCCTTTAAGTGGCTGGTCATCCACCCGGCAGCAGGGAGAGGCTGGGATGTGATGGAGGAGGGTTCCAGAGAGGACGCCCGCTGGCCTCATAGACTAAATAAAACCTCTTAATCCTCATAAACTGCTCCATATGAGTATTACATCCCTAACTCTGCACAGGACTTCCAAGGGCATGGAACTCATTTCGTGGGTAAAACATTACCAGGATTCCTCCTGTTGCTGCCTGGCTCCCATAATAGGTTCCGTGTTCTGCTGAGGCCCGCGCCGATGCGAACCCTCAATTTCCCTGAAAATATCGATGACAGAACGCGCTTATGATGAAAAATGCCCCGGAAAATGTAAATGAGGAGGCTGGCTAGATGAAATGATTGCTGCGTATGAGTAAGCACGTGTGTCGGGACAGGCAGAGCACGCCGCTTGACAGGGATACAAACTGTGTGCTCGAGCCGTTTAAGGATTCATTGCACCACAAAAAAAAAAAAACACCCCTTTGCAAAACGTGATCATACAGGCCTGAGTTGATATGATTCATCAATAAAAATCACATTTTAAATAAACACGTCCATGTAATCATTTCCCTTGTCAGCTGGCCTATTCATGCTCAGCACGCAAGCCCTCTGAGTGCACACCTGAGCAGTGTAAGCATACCTCGGCCCGGGCAGGAAACAAGGCGGGGGAGGGGGCAGGTTGGCATTTCACCCCGGGCCAGTCATTTGTCACAATTGTCACAGAATGCACAAACACAAATTACTGAATTATAACTGCGGATGTGTGTGTCCTGCCTTGGCTAAATCAAGACAGCGCTGGGAGCTGTCATAACAGAGGCGGGTGTCTGGGCCACCATGGGGCAGCAGGAGGTTTTTGTGATTCCTTTGTTAGACGTTAGGTGTTTATGTGGGTAAACACAATGTGAATGCATGGCTGACTGACATGGGAGAGGGAGGACAAATAGAAAATAATAGAAAATAGTGAGGTAGAGGGAAATAAAGCAAGACAGAAATATAATACTCCTGTGCATTTTAGTCTATTACTACTGTCATTTATATATTGAAATTAAACATCTTCATGCATATTAATCAAAGGTGCTACAATTAGCCAGGGTTCAACGTTAATGTGTTTTTTTTTCCCACTTGCCTGGTCGGGCAAATGTGTCAGAAATCTGCTTGCCCAAAGTTAATTTTTTACTTACAGTTATTAGATAACAACAAAGACAAAAGTTAATTGTCATGTTTATCCACTGCAGTTTTTCAAAGTCGAATGTGATGTTTTTAAATTTCTTGTTTTGTCGTTTAAAACTACAGGTATTCAGTTTAACATGGTGTAAAACAGAGAAAAGCAAGAAATCTCCATATTTGAGAGGCTGAAAACATAGTTCTGACTTTTTTCCATTAAAAATAACTTTAATGATTAATCAATTATTTAAAAAAATGGTTTAATAGTTTGGCAGGCAATTATTTTGGCAGGAGCTGCACGATGTGATAAAATATCAAACTGATTATTTTGACAGATATTGTGATTGCAATATGATTCACAATAAGGGGTGATGGTCATTTTTGCATCACAATTTTCAATTTCACTATAAAAACGAATGAAGTGGGGTCTGTACCAAACAAACATGTTTTCTTACATCTGGAGGAACTTTTTCCTTCATCAAAAAGTTGCAGCGTTTGTAAATTGGATATTGTATTTTGCCAAACTGCGACTTTGAATATTTCGATTAACTGGGCAGAACTATTCTTTACCAAGTGAGTTTTAAGATTTACAAGCCCAACATGGAATTTTACTTGCCTTGGGCAAGCAGGCAGTCCTTATTGTTGAGTCCTGTTAGCATTTTAAAACAGCAATACCTCACTGTCACTTCAACTGTGATATATTGTTGCAATCACTGTAAACAAATGAGACCATGATGTAGACAACCAGTAGCCTTTGGCTGGCTATTCTCTCAGCAGTGTAACCATATTAGAGCCCACTAATAATCTAAAACTAAAAATTTAAAGATTTATGTTTAATTGTTACATTTTAGTGAAGTAACAATGACCACATTAGTTCTGCACAGGACAAAATGTGTCAGCCATCTGAATCTATTCTGCACAAACTAAATCCCCAGTGTTACTCAGAGACTCACTGGTATGCGACTGACTCGCTCTGTTGTACAGCGAGTGTGTGTCGAGGTGAACCACACAGGTATGGTGGGCCAGACACAGGAAACGTATTAACATGGACCGCCGTTTACTCTCCTAACCACACTGTGTCCCACAGGGACATGGATAAAAAGCTCAAGCCAGAGTCTCTTCAAACACAGACACACACAGAAACACACACACATATATACAAACATATAAATTCAGATATACTAGACAGTTACACAGACAGACACACAATAATTTTAATATATGCTGCAAAAATTGAGACATAAAAATGCACAAAGACACACTCTCACACATAGTAATGCAAATTAACCCAAATTCAAACATAAATTAAAATATTTAAACATACAAACACCCACAGATTTATGCCTGCATACACACATTCACTCATATCCAGACATAAACAACATCTCACACACACACTGACACTCTCACGGACAGAGACAGGCATCGGTTTCTCCACCTCTCCATGTTAACACCTGTCCACAGAGACATTCACACACTATCCATTAACACCTACATAAAACACCTACAGGCACCCGTATTCTATTAGAGGTCAGAGCCCAGCTCCTCAATTTCATGGCCCATGTATGAGGGCAGCAAAGGTGACTGTGATGACAGAGGGGCAGGCGAGCTACACGGCTGCAGACGGACTATCACTCACTAATACACACACTAACTTACACGGGCGGCAGATGTGCATGAAACTGCGCTGTGCAGACACCTCTGTATCTCCATTAAAGCTGCAAGCAGCAGATTTTTACATTAAATACAAAATATGGGTAAATTGAGGCTCTCAAACACAACAGAGACAGCAAGAAATGCAGAATAAATTATTTACATAAAGGTAAAAATAGAAGAGTTCACTCAGTGGAGCGCAAATCTCTGCCAGGGAACAAACGGTGAAGCACCAACTGCAATGCCACAACTAAAAGATGCAACCAGCTGAGATTTACAAAGTTTTTTTGTATATTATAGTCTAGTATAACGTAATCTTAGATGTATGCAAACATCTTTAATAAAGTTTTATATTAGATAGGCTCAGGTTTCTGTAAGATGCATAGAATAGTGTGATGGTAGTCAGTGTTTGCCCCTACTACATTGCCTTGGTAGCCTGCTTCCCTAACTGGACACCCCGCCCTCCTTGAAAGAAACAAAATATTTTATTTTTTAATGTTCTTCATGTTCAAACCATAGATGTAATGCAGAGAACTAGATACACAGAGGCAGCCCTCTGTTCATTCCTATGAGAGCTGCTCAGTGGTTCATGAAGCCAACTTCAGTGTCAGTGCTTTAACATATGCCTCCGCACTGTGTGGTCCACAGAGCAAGTGTAACAGAAACTTCCTTAGGCCAAGCGGCTAACTTCCGCTTTAGCCTCTTCTAACTTGAATGAGATAAAATGATTCAATCATACAGCTCATCCAGACTTTCCAAATGTTACTGGACAGGAAGGATTTAATCATGATTGTGCAACAAGGCATTTCGCAGGGGTTCTGACACTGTAACAGGCGATGTGCTGTTAGGTTCATGTTGCACAAAAACTCAACTCTGTATTGCATGATGTTGCTCTGTCTAGTCTATGTTAAGTGTACTTGCAGTACTGCTGTAATTTTGTTTTAGTAATTAGCCTATTCGGAAATTTGCCTGGCCAAGTGATCAGCTAAATGGCTAGCACAGCTACCTAGCAGGGTACATGGTTACTACAACACACAGTCAGAATATGCTGATCTCCAAATGCTCCAACATGGCCACTGCACAGACACATAGCAGAGACAGCCGAAACAAAATAAAACAGTAATTTATTCACCCCATAATGTGCCTTATTTTAGGGGATCATCTAAGATGAAACTGTCAGTTTTTTCAGTCACAACAAGGGCCATCGACCTGCAGCAGCCCAGGAAAGCCCTGCTTTTAGCCTAGCAGTTGTTAGAGTCAGCAGTTGGTATAAAACGGAGCAGTCAATAATATAAAAATTTCAATAAAACAGGTTTCCAAGAATCTGAATTATATAAACCAAAAGAGGTCCTTGCACTCATAAATGTGGACAAAAAAATAATAGGCTGATGGGTCCAGTAGCATGCAAGATTAGCTATGGACTTTAGCACATACAACCTATCACATGATCATTAAAGTTCATCGTCATTCATCAACCACTGCTTCCTCAACATCCATTCTTATTTGCTTCTCTACGTGACAATCTCTGCTTTCTATTTCTTCCCTCTTTTTACCCGCTCTGCTCTCTTTCTCTCAGAGGTATTGAGTTGTTCTCTTTGGCTATCAGACTCTCTAAGCTCTCCTCTTTTTCCCCTCCCTCCCTCCCTCCCTCTCACACAGGAACTATGTCTCTTCCATGGCTGGGAGGTTGTAATTTGTTACAGGCGGCTGGGCAGGCAGAGAGGTCTCCCTCTTATCTGGACAGGGGATCACCAGGAAAATCATATCAGAGGGAAGGCGTGTTTAAATATAGCCGTAATTGCAGCAATCATTTCTTGCTGTCTCTTCAACCCCCTCCACCTCCCGCTTTAAAGACCCCACCCTCTCTGTTCCCCCTAACTTTCTCCAGTCTCCCCATCGGATCTGCAGCTCACCCCCTCCACAATTCCCCAACGTTTTTCCCCCTGGCTTTTCAGAACTACCTCCCCTCTTCCCCAACGTTTCCTCCTCTAGTATCCAGTTAATCCTGGCTCGTGGTGTGGGCTCGGGGGCTGACAGTTGCATGACAAGGAATGTTTCCCTTTGTAAGAGCCTACTTCCTCCTCGCGCAGTTTTAGCCTAATTGAAATGTTTCCTATTGAGCTCAATCAAGGGGGCAATTACCTAATTATTCGCTTATGCCTTACCCGACCCTGTAGAGAGAGACGGGGAGAGCTGGAGAGAGGGGAGACGGATGGAAAGAGGGGAGAGAGGAGGAGGAGGAGGAGGAGGAGGAAAGAAACAGAAATATTGAGATAAAGGCAGAAAAAAACAGACAGGAAATAAAGGGACAAATTAGACTGAGAACATATTTCTTTTACTCATGGGAACAGGTTCATGCACAGTTTCATCAGTGAGCATGTTAGGGATGTAACAATATATCGAATATCTTGATTAAAAAATGCCATGTTACAGTAATGGACTGTGACAATATTGTTATATTACATGGTTAATTCTCTTATTTTTTTATGTTTATCTTAATTCATTTTATAAAAGCACTTCTACAGACTGATGTTTTTTGTTTTTGCAATTGTACGTTAAATAATTTATAACCTACATTTACATGGGCAATATTTCTTCAATCCGACTGAAATCATTTTTATTAGAAATTCCAACTCAAGAGTTTACATGGTCGCTAAGTAGAGTTATCAGATAAAACGTGTGTTTACGTGCCCCAAAGCATTAACCACTTAGGCTGTGTATTGGCATGAATCTGGAATAGTAAAAAGAACACATCACAATATGCAGATAACGACACTGCTGACACAAAACAAACCACTGTCACGAGTCTTTGCAGGTATCACGATATTGCAATGCAGTGTTTTTGAGAATCAATGCAGCATAACAAAGCATAATATCGCAATACTCAAGTGTATCAATGTTTTCTTACACTCTCATTAATCGCAATAAAACTTCATTGAGATGTACATACTGGTTCCACCAACTGTTAAGTGTCTCATCAGCTGGAAATATCACAGAAGAAGAAGAAAACGTTCAGGTTTGCCAACTGTCACTAAGCAAAGAAGAATAAGTATTTTCCCCCAGTAATTTTTAAGATGGACCTGCATTACATTCCGAGAACAATATTAGCATCTTAAAATCTTTTAAAGGGGTAGTTCACCCAGAAATGAAAATTCAGTCATTATCTACTCACCATCATGCTGACTGAAGGTCGGGTTTAGTTTTTAGTCCACAAAACATTGCTGAAGTGAATGGTGACCAGTTTTCAAATGTAAAAAAAGCAACCAAAAAAAAAAAAAAAAAAAAACATAAAATGCCTCCATACTGCTTGTCTGATGTAATCCAAGTCCCCTAAAGCCCCAACATGCCAAGCTCACTTGAAAGACGTCAATTACACCAGGATTTACCCTAAATCTTTACCGTAGAGCCTTAGTTTGGGACTTGTTGGGGCTTTAGGAGACTTGGATTACACCAGGTGAGAACTATGGAGGCATTTTATGTTTTTTTTTTTTTTTTTTTACATCTGAAAACTAGTTGCCATTCACTTCAATTATCTGGGAGATTCTGCAAGGCTGTTTTCTACTGAAACTCCAGCAGTTTTTTGTGGACTAAATAAACTAAACCCAACCTTGAATCAGCATGAGGGTGAGTAGATAATGACTGAATTTTCGTTTTTGGGTTTACTGTCCCTTTAAGGTTCATAATAGAAAATGTGTCCACTTCTGATCAGTTCTATTTCGCTGCTGCCATGTTCCTGTCCCTCCAGAATCCCTTTTGAGACACGTCACCTACCGCCACAGAGGGAATACCAGAGAGAAACAACTGAGATAAGCATTTACATGGTTAACTGAACGGATTATCTGAGGTTTACATGACCTCTCTCAACCCAACTGAAAATTCATTCAAATCAGGCTCAATCAGGACAGTATCTTTCGACTGAGGTGTTTACACAAGACACTTTTATTCTGATTGGGCTGTTATTCTGATTAGTTGTAGAATATTAGGGTCCATATAAACGCACCTATTCATTGCCAAAGACAATTAGGAAAAATACAATTTTGCATATGCTCAGATCATGGTTGGCTGCTTCTTCTTTCTTTTTATTAAAGAATGAAGTAAGAAGCACTTTAAGTTGAAAGGGAAAACAAATTTATATAAACAAAAAATGCTGTACACATCAGATTTATTATTTAATAAAGGAATTTTTTTGAAGACATCATTTGTCTTGGTTTTACATATCAGAATAAATATCTTATTGTGGACTTTTTATCGCGGTATTTTCGTACCATGAGTTTTTGATACTGTTACATCCCTAAAGCGTGTTGAAAAGGATTAAAATATGTACACTGGAAGAAATGTCCATGTTAACCAACTTTTTAAATACATATACAGCTGTACAATTTTATTTGGCTCAATGTTAATTCTAGGTGTCAATAGAAAACTTAATTTGAAGGCAAATTATGCAAGATTGTCCCAAAAAACAATGCAAAGACTCATTCATAAATAATCTGTCTCAATTAGACTCCATCCTCCGCCCATATTTTTTTATTTTCTCATTATTTTGCTGTGCCCGGGACACTTTACAAACTCAAAATATCGGTAGCTGATGTCCTGAAAAGGAGATCTAACAATCAACTATCCTTCTGGTGTGTTTACAAACATTTGCAAACATGACAAATCCTACTTATTCTACCAGTGACATTATTTTGGCATTAGTTGGAGCAATTTGCCTCTTTTCAAGATATAGCCACTTGTTTAATAAATTCTTCAGGTGTAATTGCTTTGCAAACAAGTATAAATAGTACTTAGGATCTTTTTTACTCACTTAATGAAAAAGTAGATTTCAAGACTGAATACTAAACTAACTTAAGATGCACATTTTTTGCAGTGCACAGAGAAAAAAGGTGGTTCTCTGAGAAAGCGTCTGGTTTTATGGGCTCATAAGGAAAAGTATTATCAAAGAGAGGAGCGAGGGGGACGGGGGAGACGAGAGGGAGACATTAAAGGAGCTGGAATGTTTTGTCCCAGCTCAGCCGGCCTCCAACACATTTAATAATGAGACAGGTAATAAAACACACTGGCACACGCACCCTCACACACACACATACACACATATCACGGCAAATGGGAGGACGTGTTTTCATACGTTTTCTTCCACGCTCTCCTGACATTAAAACAGATTGCCTATGTCATGTTCTGAACCATAATAAACAAAATTTTATAGCTCATTTGAAAATGGAGTATGTTAAAAAGCAATCAGTACATCGTTAAAAGTATCCATCTTGTGCAAAGTAAAGCTTTACTTGTGAATAATTTACTTCAGCTCTGTGAATAATGTCCCTCAGCCGTGCCGTGGATGGTGTAAATATCACTACCTGTGTGAGAGGGACTGTGTATGCTCTGATTTGAATTCTGTCCTTCTTCTCTCTCATCTCTGCGAGCCTGCCCCCATCCGCGGCTTCAGCAAGTGTTGGCTGGACGACTCTTAAATCAATCATTTAAATATATGGATAAATCAGCGAGCCGTCTGGGTTTAAGCACACATGCCGTAGCTTAATTCACCCGAGCAAACGAGCACAGCAGCCATATTTCAGCCAACATGTGCACCACTGTTGTCTAAACAAGCGCTGCGAGGCAGGCCGCAGAGGAGGGTCCTGGCTGGAGGTCATGGAAAGCAGTTATAATACGCACACAAACACATACACACAGACACACACAAATATATATATATACACACACACACACACGTGGGCTGTGAAGGGAGTGAAGGCCCTGGCTTGAGGTCATGGAAATCAGTTATAATGCCGCCTTTCACCAGGGAAAATGAGAGGAGCAGGGGATCACAGACAGAAGTTGCTTTCCTGTGACACATCTGAACATGTGTACACGCACTTAAACACACGCACACACAAGCTCTGCGGCCTCAAAAACACACAAAAACAGGCAGGCAAACATATGACGACCTGATGCGCTCACGCTCACGCTCACACACACACACACACACACACACACACACACACACACACACACACACACACACACACACACACACACACACACACACACACACACACACACACACACACACACACACACTGACCTCTAAGGTCCACAGAGAGAAGAAAAATGGAAGCCCACTCTCTCACAGGGTGGGTGGGCTGGTCAGCTGGACTTAGTGGGGCAGTGCATCTGGGAATTCTGCTAAAACGCTTTGCACACACATGCAAATACACACACGTTCACTACACTAGTTTCATAATTTCATAGAAACTTCCACTTCCTATACGTGCTGAAAGAGAAACTGAAAAGCCCCCAAAACTAGGGCAAAAACAAAAGGGAAAAAAAAGCAGCAATAAAAGAAATCCACTTTTTCAATGTGAAGTTAAGACAGTAAGGCAGGATTGCACCAAGAAGGATTCATTTTTTAACCCAATCCATCTTCAAATTAAACTTCAAACGTCTCTTAAAACCTGTTTAGTTTTTCCTCTAAACCTTGATTAAAGTTAACTCTGTTGCACCGAAATTTAGACTCCAATTTAGACTGTGATCCAGCCTTTATGACATATGATTGACCAAAATAATTCTCTGCTGCGTCATCATGAGTAGGCTACCTAGGCTCACCTGTTGCTAGCTAGGATTTTTTTTAACTGTTTAGCTAGCTAAGAAATATTGTAATGTTCTAAATGTTTTACCTAGCTAGCAAACAATATGGCTTTTTTGTTAACTTTTTAGCTAGCTAGCAAACAATGCAACTTCAACCCTTCGTTCTTTTACTTACTACTAGTCCCAACATCAACATTTTAATCTGGATAAGCAAGCATTCCCATACTGATAAAACTCTATTTAATTAAAGTTAAATCATTAAACTTGTTTTTGGCAAACTCTGATTAGAACTAGTCTTAGATTAAATAACCCAGTCTAAGCAATGCGCGCTGGGAAAAAGGCAGGAGACGAAGAAAAAGAAAGGCTGAGAGCGGATCTGCGGATCATCCAGGTGGTCCTTACCCCCAGAGCCTGCATGGGCACTGCACTGACTTGAAGGGCAGAACCTGAAACCCATGCAAATGTGATCAGCAGAGCTGGCCTTGATTGGGACGGCCGCATATGATTAAATATAATTGCAAAGAACCTTTTCCAAATGCCTCGGCGGTTTTGAAGAAGTAGGAAGGAAGGATTTAAAACCAATTCCCAGCTTTTTTGGAGAGAAAAACGGGAGGTGTGCGTCTGTGTGCGCCTGTGAGAAAAAGTGAATTTTGCAAGAAGACGGTGAGACAGACGAGAGATAAAAATGCCGCAACTGACTTCTTTCAAAGCGGGGCTGGTTTTTACATGCACACACTGAGCAGGGAGGCTTTGCTGGCAGATAAAGTACGCTGGGGTTCAGGGGCAGAGCCGTCACACTCGGATGATTGATGGCTCAGTCTGAATGCTTAAGTCAACAGAGCATGAGCACGTCTCAGCAGCTCGGCCTAGGCCCTCCACTCAGCACCTATTTAAGGGTCAGGTGCTTCAGAACACACTCACTGTGCAACTGCTGCCATTATCTTATCAAAGCCCACACTGAGAAGTAAACACAGAGGGGAAATCACCTCACAGTTCTGAAAACTATGACATGTAGTCCAATGAATAGCGTGTATCTATTAATATACTTTGATTTTTAAACTGAGGGTAAATGATAGATTTACATTTTTCAAAACAACACTCACGTTTCCATATGTACATTGTTACTTGTTCCTACTGTTCATTCTGGTTGCAAAGACGTTCCTTATTAAAGCAATTTAAATGGACTATAAATGATAGGGGTCGAAATGCTCCTATGCAAAACTGTATTTGCAGTTTTCAGCTTCAGCTTGTATGAGGCTTCAGCAGTCTGAGTCTTGACAAGTTCAAGTGGATATTTTTCAGAGTTACAGCTTTTTTTTTAATGTTCCTCCACCACAGCTGAGCAAAGAAATTATTTAAATGTACATATGGGCATGTCAGTATTGCATTAAGAAAGAGGAAAGAAAACATGTCAAGCAATCCCTTACGTGATCTTTTATGGGCTGATACAATTATTGTGCTTCAAAGGCTAAAAAAACATTTTTCAAACCCACTAAATTAAAAAAATCCAAGGTCACATATGCTAACTCTACTTGCCTGAAGTCAGTTCTTACTTCTGCCATTTTTGCATGAAAAATTACTTGTGATGTATTCAAAACGCTTTTTATTTTTTATATCCCAAAGCCAAAAATCTTCAATTGACAGTGATATAAAACAGAAAAGCAATAAATCCTTTTTTTTTTGCTTGATAAATGACTTCAATAGTTAACTCATTATCAAACATGTTATTTACAATTTTCTGTCAATTGCTAATCATTTTAAAGGCCCTGAAAACCTAATTTCCAAAACAGATTTTAGTATAAAAAATGAGGTCTCGTGGTCAACCAATAATGGGTTTCTCAATGATTGATGCAGATATTTAAGCAGGCTGATTGATGGCCAATAAGCAAGGTTGATTTTAAAACCAAGAAATGTCATGTATAATTACAATAATATCATTATTCCATGCACATTACAGTCTACTATACATGGTTATCTTAGCCAGTAACATGTTGTTTTAGAAGGTTTTTTTATTGATTAATTTACTGATCAAAAATATATGTGTATATATAACCCTACACTGTTTGAGGAAGAATTTGGAAGGTTCTGGGTCGCTTGTTAAAAAGGGCAGGTGTCCACCCTGCTGATCTGTGGGCTGTTCCACTTCAACACCTTGTCACCAAACCCCCGAAAGCCTCCTCCAAACTCTCCACCCACTCTCCACTCCATCATGTCATCAAAGAATCCAAGTAAGAAATCTGTCTGTCTTTTCCTATGAATTTATAGTACTTCAACTCCCCTGTCACGCTGGGTGTAATTAGTAATGTGAACTTTCTCATCTACATCTGGCAGAGATGAAGGTGTTTACAGTTCAGAAGGAGGTGTTGCATTGTTTCAAGGAAAACCTGCGTCTTTTCATGGATTCGGCCAACTTTTCACTCACCACACACATTTTACAATGTGTCTGAGAGTGCATTAATGAAAGGTATAGTTAAGATTTTTTTGAAGTGGGTATGTATGGGGTGTAGTGTATTATCTACAGTAAATGGCTGTCGGCACGCTCCCAGTAAATTTTACTTTGAAGGGTCAATCTCAAGTTGAGATCAGCACAGGATTTTACTGTGTATTAAAAGGATCCTGTGCTTATCTCAACATGGACTGTCACACAACAAATCAGGAACACAGGCCGTCATTGGTTAACACTCAACCCAAGGAACTGCCAGTGGACGGCTAACAACATGCTAACAACAACAATGGTTTTCATGGCAAAAAAGTAGATAAGGAGATAATAAACAACATCTTATCAACTTGGCTTTATGTTAAAAAGTGACCAATGCTGTCAAGGTATAATGCAAGCATTAGCCTTTTTTTGCTCAGCTGACTGCAGGCTTCACTTTTCCAGTAGATGGGAAATAACAGACAAGACTTATCTTGTTCTTGAGAACCTGCAGCTTTTATTAACTGACACAGTGTAACCTGTACTGTACATTTACTGCCAGACTAACAGTTCACTGCTAAATTTAAGTTTCCACTCCAATATAAGCAGCACTGTCACTCACTCTGCTGCTCATTCTACCTCACTTACACACCGCAAAACACATTACACACCGCCCTATACCTTAAAGGAACTGCACTACTCTCTTGAGAGTATACTTTAATTAAAACCACCGTTATATAAGGCAAATATCGCTCCCTCTCCCTCAACTTGACTTCTTTGGCAAAAGTAGTAATCTTACCTTGTAGAACATGGGAGTTGCTTGTCTACCGCTGCCTTCATTGTTTAGTTTGTGTTATTGTGTCACTTAGTTAATTCCAAAATATCCTCTTAAAACACAGAAGTCACACAACAACATAAACAAACAAAGTAACTGAGGAAGCGGTAGACCAGTAACTCCTGTGTTTTATGAGGTAAAATTAATGATTTTGACAAAGGAGTCTGGTTGGTTTGGAGAGAGTGATATCTACCTTATATAATGGTCGTTGTCCATTAGAAAAGAATGTCTAATGGCAAAGCAAAGGCATGGAAATATTCTAAATACACTTAAACTGCCGCTTCTTGCCCAATGTCAGCTGGGATATGCTCCAGCCCGCCCCACGACCTGTCAATGATAAAGGGTTACGGACAGTGGATGGATAGATGGATGGACTTGAACTGATAGAATTTTTTTTTAGTAGTATAGTGCTTAGCTTCCCACAGCAGCACTCCTGCTCCTTATCCAAGCTGGAGGTGTGCAGACTGCCATCTACTTTAAAAAATATACTGACTATGTCCAAGAACCTCATACAGCCCCGCTTCAAATAATCCAAACTATACCTTCAAGGGAAGTAACAGGAGCAGTCAGACGAACAGATGATAATTTCGTTTGTGTAACATAGTTAAACTGGGGATTTGTTTACAACCAGACTGAAAGTCTGACCACTCCTGATCTCTGGCCTAATGGACTCCTTTAAGTGTGTTTAGAGATGAAGCTGTGACCCCAGACATAAAGTTGGTGAGTAAAAAATAAGACCTGAGTTCTAAAAAATAAACTTTACTTTAATATAAGGCTGTTGGTAGAATTGAACCTGTGCTTTTCCAACTGCATCTTGATCTCTTGGACCATCAGGCCACCCTGTCAGAAGCACAATATGGCAAGCATAAAAACAGTAAAAGTTATCAAACATATTTTGGACAATAAGAGAGTTTTGGAAAGTCACCGTTAAATGCCTTTTAAGTTGCATTATGATCTCTGCCCCCTCAAGTTTCCACATGTCAAATGTAGAAAAATCAAACACAGATGCACTACAAATACACTCGTACATCTGAGTCTTCAGTGGGGTTTGCTGCAGATTGGCGACATCGCCGAGGCAGCACGGAGAGTGTGTTTAAACAAAGTAAAATTCAATTGTGGAGATGTAGCTGGAGTTTGAAATTTGCTCCATGTGCTGTGCAAACATATGTTTAAAAGGCAGTAGATATGTACGTATACAACATGCCATGGCCATGCATGTTTGCTACTTTTGTAACCCCCCAATGAAGACAAAGAAAGAGGGAGCAAGAGAAGAAGAAATAGCCAGGAAGTAAAGAGAAAGAGACAAATCCAGACAGAAATGCTCCTGTGGTCTGAGTCATTTTCATCAGCGTGTTTGTCTTCCACTCCAAATGAATGGCAGATGCTACAAGGTGGGCTACTAACAACACCAAGGCCACTACAACAAATAGCACATACACGGTTCAGATTTATCTCCACGATACAGTGTTGTGCCAATCTCCGTCTGATTAGGAGCAGGCCAGAGTCACTGAGGAGCAAGCTGCGAGGAGATAAGCTCCGAGGGGCGGAAAGACGAGGAAACTGAGACAGCTTTGACATGCTGTAGGTCTTGGCTGGAGCAGAGCCCAATAAATCGCCTGGATTTCAGGCTCTGTCATGGTTCCACCCAGCCCTGTATGTATATATGCCTGTGTGTGGGTGAGCATGTCGAGGCCTATTTGCAGATGTCTCCCCAATAGGCTGAGGTGGCAGAAGTACACACATTCTTTACTCAAGTAGTGGTACAGATACTTGTGTTAAAAAAGTAAAAGTTGAAGCACTGATTCAACCTCTTCACAAGTAAAAGTGAAAAGGTACAGTGTCTGAAAAGTACTTTAAGTGTAAAAGTAAGAAGTCGCCCTCAGAAATACATTTCTACCGACTGTTTCTGTGTAAAGCTAACCGAACATCACTTTTTCTCCACGGCTGAGTGCCTCTGTTTGGTGTTCTTCGTCTTGTTGCATCTTTTTTGTCTTGTGACATCTATTTCATCTTTTCTGTTTTTCATCTTATGCCTTTTTGTCTATCTATTTTTAAAGCATTTTTTATCTTGTTACATAATTTATCATCCTGTCTGTTTTGCCAGTACATAATTTTCAGTCTTGTTCTATTTTTTACGTAGTTTTTTGTCCTTTCACTGTTTTTTGTCTTGTTACATCATTTTTATTATGTTACATCATGTTAAATCACCTTTTCCCATGCTGGCAAATGTCCTTGTTGTTAAATCTTTTACATTATTCTTCGTCTCATGCCTATTATAGCTGATATAGCCGATTATAGCTAACCTCTATTTTATATTTAGCTATTCTATTTAATGTCCCATTCATTTAGGTTGAAATCATTCTTCATGTTGGGAAGGCAACGCGCAATGTTGCAAAATAAAAGTAATCCAAAACTTCCCTCAAATCCATTGAAACTAAAGTAACAAGCCTGTTTTAAAAATGTAAAGAGCAGAAAGTACAGACATCTGTGTTAAAATTTAGGGAGTAAAAATAAAAAGTTGTCAGAAACATAAATTCTCAAGTAAAGTAGAGAGAACCTGAAAACTCTACTTAAGTTCTTAATGAAGAATGTGCACTTAGTTGCTTCCCACCACTGCCAATAAGCATACCCCTGCATATATGAGTATACTACATGTGTGTGTGCATTTGTGTGTGTGTGTGTGTGTGTGTGTGTGTGTGTGTGTGTGTGTGTGTGTGTGTGTGCATATGTCTTCCTGTGGGGCCTGCAGCTGTGACAGGACCTACATCACAACACAAACAGCTCAGAACACAATCACTGGATCACACAAGATCAGATTCAGTGACTCAGCAGGGGCCTGGGGAGCACTAACGAAACAATCACATGTAGACAAAACACACACACACACACACACACACACACACACACACACACACACACACACAGAAACAGCATTTAACCTTCACTCTGTAGGGGGAATCTCATCTCTGATTTCCCCAATTTCCCCCCGTTGATTCACTCCCTGCTGGAGCCAGATGAGGACGAGGATGGCACAACAAAGACTGGCGCTCTTGATCTTCCTCCTGGTCATCAGTGTCCACATCGTCATCCCTGACCAACCCCCCACCACCCGCCTTCTCACTCGCCCACCCGCTCACCCGCTGCCACCCCGCGCCCCCATGGGTTGGTTGCCTCCCAGCTGCAGCCCGGCTCGTCCTGATTGCGCCTGATTTGGGTTAAGTGATTATTACCCTGCTGCGGTTTGGGTAGGGACTCTCCCACAGGCTGGAAACAGGGAAGGAGGGAGACCTCTCCCTCTTCAACACACACACACACACACACACAAACACACACACACACACACACACACACACACACACACACACACACACACACACACACACACACACACACACACACACACACACACAGTCTGTTTAGGTGTGTATCTAAGAGAGAAGGACAGAAAGAGAGAGACTGCCTGAGGGGAAAAGATGACTGTAAACACACATGACAAAAAGACAGACATCAGAGAAATGCGCGCGCGTGTATGTGTGTGTGTGCGTGAGTGCTTGAGAGAGAGAGGAGAGAGAGAGAGAGAGAGAGAGAGAGAGAGAGAGAGAGAGAGAGAGAGAGAGAGAGAGAGAATCCAAATTTAGTACAAATTTTGATCAAATATGCAGAAAATCAGAAAACAAAATGTGAATTACTGTGCATTTCCTTACACTACTGTAATACAAATATTAGGAGATGGGCACGTCGAGATAAACAGCTGGTGGCACCAATTCTCAAATGTTATTAAACTTTTGCAGAAGAAGACAGCACAACGGGATGACATAATAAAAAGAGTCAGACACTAAACACTGGAAAACCATGTGAAAAACGTGATGGAAATACAGCATTTTTGTTTGTTCCATGCTTTGATTTGAGGAACTTTCTCCTCATCGCTCCACAGAGGTCTGACGTTTTCATCTGTTTTAACTTTTTTCTCTTCTGTGCATTGTTTCCAAAACTTAGGGTTGGGACCTACAATGGGTCAAGTAACTCAATTACTTAAAATTATTTGCCTCTAGGCTTACATTAAATCCAGCCAACTTTTCAGCACACTGTGTGTCCCATGTAGGGATGGGTACCGAGATTTGGTATTAAAGCTGCAATAATTAATCAATTAATGAATTATAAATCAATTTCTATGATAAAAAATTACTCAAACTAATTATCAAAATAGTTGACAATTAATTTACTAAGACAAAAAAATTTAAATTCTCTGATTTCAGCTTCTTAAATGTGAATATTTTCTGGTTTCTTTACTCCTCAGTGATAAATACATTTTAAATTTATGGTTTTGTTGTGTTCTTTATCAATCTATAAATGTAATGTAATGTTTTGGAATCCACGTAAGTTATGGTCACAAGGAAATTTCCCTTTTGGGTCTGGAGCTGAAAACATTTGGGTAACGCTGCTTTAGTGCATCAGAGGCTTGAATTAACAAATAACTCACATAACGCTTCATATGTGTCATGATTTATCTTCAAGTCTGTTTTCACTGGACTTTTTTGCATTGTTCTTTTTTTTATGGATAAACCAACTTTTCCACCTCCACCTTTCTGGCATTTCCACTTGCTTTTTTTCCATGTGTGTGTAATGAAAACATGCATAAAAACAGGTGGATGGAAACACACTTAATGAGAGTGAGAGAAAAGAAACAAAAGAGACAAATAGACCTCATGAGAAAAAATAGAATAGTAGCAAGCATACTTTTCATATCACCAAAACTGTAGCAACACACACTAAAGGCTCCACACAGAATAGTAACAGGGACGTTACAGGAGAAGCGCGGAGGGAGGGAAAAAGGGAAAACGTTCCAAACACATATTTACGACCCAGAGTTAAACTGTCTCTCACTCTGTAATTCTCAGAGCTTTTTACTGCAGGCTGGGGGTGAACAAAGTGCACGTTCTGTTATTCTACCGTCCGTCTCGTCTTACATCCACCCATCAGATTTAGGGCTGAGGTTTCAGGGCCTCCGCTACAGAGACTCGGGGCCTTCGCTGCATTAGGAACACCCTGAAAATTGGGTAGAGTTCAGGATGGGTTATGGGTTGCTATTCATACTCTCTCTTCCTTTCTGATTTGCTATTTCTGGAGAGACAGTGCAGTTTCCATGTCTGTGCCTTTCCTAAAATGTTATTTTTCTGACAGATATTTGGTTCAGATTGCTAAGATTTTGATTTGTGACTCATGTAAGAATAATGAAAATTGTGACTTTGGTTTATTGTGGCCTCAAAAGGTTACCTGACCTTTCAAAAGCCAAAAACTAATGTTAAAGTACTCAGCTGGTTTAAAGGAAATCTATAAACATCATGAATACTTAACCTGAAATGTTTTTGATGTTTCCCAGTTTCCATTACTTTTCCAGGCCTGAAATAAAAGCCATACTACACCTTGAATGTCCAATCATAACAAGCCAATAGGACAGTAGTTTTTATGCAACATTTTAGCCAGCAGTAAGAAGCATATCCGTTTATCTGTGGTGTTTTTAGGATATTATGTCGTGCCACTCGTAGAATCCCAAAACATTTCCCTATCTCCTTCTTTGAATCAACAGCAGAATATTTTGTTAATTTACCCAGCACCCTATCAGATGTTCCTATCGTTATGAATTCAAGGTGTCCTGAGTTCACATTTGTAGATAATGAGCAAACAGCTGCAGTCCAGCTTTGGCTGGCTGAACGTGGCCTATTTCAGGCCGCACAGCTCCCAGCTAAGATACTCGGCCCAGAAGCACATGAAAAGAGAAACAGCAACGAGTTCAAAATGAATACACACACACAGAGAACCTCAGAACGGCGGGGAGCCAAAAAACACACTATAATCTAAAACATACCAATTTAATCATGGTGGGAAAGATTCAACAAGCCCTGCACACCTGCTCCACGCAGCATTTCCACACGGGAGTGATATTTCACAAGTCCAACAATGAATTTTAATCATGTGGCTGCAGCGGACAGAATGCAAAGTAACTGTCAAAGCCAAAAATAGTTTAATCTATGGAAATATATATGAATTATGTTAATGATCTGAACACAGCTGAGGAACAGAACATATGGTGTTATTACAATAATGATCTCTAGAAGATGTAACTAAATACAGTATGTAAGGATTCATGCTACCATGTTACACTCCTGTTAAAACAACACAGTGACATAAAGCAGACAGCTTGAAATCTTAAGTTTTATCAGTAGTTCATTCACAGTTTAAACACAAACTATTCAGCTAATTTTGACACTGCAGGCCTGCAACAATATTAAATCAGAAGCAAAATTCTGTTTAAAATACAAACCTCATAGTTCAGACCAATGTAACTAAAAGGAAAAAAAAAGGTCTTCTTAAAATATTGTAATTTATCCTCCAGACATTTACATCTATTGTAATTAGGGATACACAATCCATATCAGGCCGATATTGGGGTAATTTTATTATTTTGTATTATACTGATAATTAAATTGTAGCTAATAAACAGAGCAGGCTTTTTAAAACACAAAAATGTGAAAGAGAGAAGCAGGGTATTATCAGTTCTGAGTACTGGCTGAAAAGAATCCCTATCGTTCATCCCTAATTTTAATGTTTTACCCCAAATGTATTAACACTTCTTATAATTTATTCCTCTAATATACAAACGTGCATACTGTGGAAATTACAGCCCTGATTCTTAAAAGGCTGGGACGCTGTTTAAAACATGCATAAAAACTAAACGCAATGATTCGCAAAAACTTTTCAACCTATATTCAACCGAGGAGACAAAATATTTAATGTTATTGTTTTTTGACTTCAGTTGCTCAACACTCTGTGGTGTCCATTGTCATATTTTGCGCTTCATAATGCACCACATATTTTCAACGGGAAACAGGTCGGTCTGCAGGTAGACCAGTCTAGTGCCTGAACTCCTGTACTGTGTAACCACACTGATGTAACACATGCATAATGTGTCTTGGCATTGTCTTATTCAAAAGACAGCAGGGATGTCAATAGAAAAGATAATCTGGATGAAGAATGTTACTCCAAAACCTGTATGTACCTTTTAATCAGGTGCTTTTGTGCGTTCCATAATTTTGTGAGCCTTTTGTTTCCCCTCCTAATTTTTTTTGAAACATGTTGCAGGCATCAAATTCAGATTGAGTGTATATTTGTAAAGAAAGAATAAAGTTTATTATTTTGAACATTAAATATATTATCCTTGTACTGTATTCAACTGAGTGCAAGTCAAAAATGATTTGCAAATTGTTGCACTCTTTTTTAATTGATGTTTTCCACCACACCCCCACTTTTTTGGACTTGGGGTTAATTTGAACAGACTTGTAAAATAACCCACTGTGTCACTGCGTATGTTTAGACAACACCTATAGCTGTCATTTTTATTAAGACCATTATGACCTTCATCCTGGAGGTTATGATTTCAGTTCTTTGTTTCTTTGTTTCTGTCTTCAAAAAAGGATTATAGGGAAACTACTGACCATTTTCATGAATCTTGGAAGGGCAAAAGATGAGCCAAGGAAGAACCCATCAAATTTTGGCTCCAAATCATGGCAGGTTGAGGGGTATGAATGAATTATTTTTCACTTCTGACAACACTGCAATACAGGTCAATTGAAAATGAAGTGAATTTGTGATGCATGAAAGTGAAAGGTGTGCTGCAACTAAAGATAAAACAAAACATAGCATGCATCTCAAATGTCACTGTACAAACAAATACAGGAGGTAAATAGAAAATAAGCAATGTCTAAATTATCCTTACTGTGTTTTTTTCCAGGTGGATGCACCTGCAGATTTGCATATCATGGAAGACTGGACTATTGAGCTTTGTGGAGGTCTGCACTCTCTGTGCACTCTTATAGTTGCAGGCCTATCAATAATTCAGATGGCTTACTGGATTTCAAAACTCTTTCCTGCTTGTTTCTAACATCTCAGAGATTAAGAACAAAGTCAAAAGTTTTAGTTCAAATGTGGTTTTCGTAAAGTTCAGATTTCTTTTACTTTTTACTCTAAATTCCATCACACAAGTGACTTGAATTTGATTATTTTGAATAATCCAAAGATTATCCAAAAGTCTGTCCTGCACTAAAGTAATAAATAAGAGGCAAGACATCATTACCGTTCAGTTACCGGTGACTTGATAACTCAATTGGTCGAGCATTCGCCTCTGTATTGAGGCTGTAAGTCCTCTGCAGTGGCCGTGATTTCAACTCCCACCTATGGCCCTTAGCTGCATGTCATCACCTCACTCTCTCTTTCATTCCTGTCATATCATCAGCTGTTCAATAAATAAATGGCATAAAAGTCTCTCAAAAATATTTTTTAAAAATATAGATTTTACAGCTTTGTCTTCATTAAATCAAGAATACTACACCTGGTTCAAACACAGAGCCAAGATTACAACTGATGCAATGAAGCCAACTGACCCTCCTCAGTCAGATAATTAACATCACACCACATCAAGCTCATCACCGCTCCAGCCTTGGCAGCTTAAACTCACACATTCAAACAAACTTTCCTATTACTAGACCACTGCACTGCATAAGAAGTAATCCAAATCACTTTTATCCATCACTGAATCTGTGGTATCTGTACTGACATTGCTCTCTGTTACATAGTAAAACACACGGGAAGCCTCAGTGATTCGTCCAACATAACAGAACAACATACCTTCAGACAGCGCTAATGAGTGTGATGGGGATGCATGAGATGATTCTCAGCCTTGTGTAGCACAGGCGCAGATCCTGAGGCCCATATTACACGCAGCAAAAACATGGTGTGAAGTTTTGAGAAGCAAATTGGTCTGCTTTTAATTACGTAGAGAAGCAGTTGGACATTAAGGCTGGAATGCAGGGTGTGAATGGATTCTTCAGCAGCAACTAATTTCAGATGTTTAGCACGCATGAGCTGTTTTAAAAGTTGGAAAATGGTGCAAAACATAACTGAACATTATCGTTTTGGAGATGAAGACAGACAAGAAATGAGTTATGTTTGACACTGATCATTTGGCATGCTGCTATAAATACACAAACTACACAGCCACTGTTCTGTAACACACTGTCTATTAATTTGTGTTACTGTGGCACTATCAGGCTTGAGGAGTAACAGATTACGTTATTATTGGATCGGATTATTGGGGGTAGATATATTACCATACGCAGTGGACACATTACAACATTTCATGAGTTTCACATCACCACTAAATCAAACCAGGTAATATTACTGTCAATTCATTATCATGGCCTGTGAAAAAGTGCTTCACTGGGTGGAAATTTCAACATGATTTTGTTTTTAAATCAGAAAGAAGGAACAACATCACAGTACAGTGACAGTTCTATCTTCAGCTCTGAAAGTACTGTTGTCATCCAAGAACTAAATATCTAATTTAAAGAAACATTTACAGGTAAGACAAAGCGCTAACGTTAGCTAAACAGACCAACTGCTAACCTCCAACATCAGCAGTTCCCAGACGGTGTGCTGCGGCACACTGGTGTGCCATGAGACAAGTCCAGGTGTGCCGTGGGATTTTGTGACTCCTATACATTATTATTAAATATACAATCATATAAATTGTTCTCAATTAATTCTTAATTTACTATGGCAGTGATTTTTGTAAGCAGTCATTTCCAAATACAGAGGCAAATTCAATATCAGAACAAAAACCTTTAAAAAGCTTCGATCATTTCAATGTTTTGAGAGTATTAGAATGTGACATATCAAAGGCCCTGATCGACTGATGCCTTATTTTTCCCCACACCCACACACTAGGTATTCTGCCTCTCATTAGCTAGTACTCACAGTCTGCGTTGGTTGGGTTTGTTATAGAAGCTATTTTGCCTGGATATGAAGGTGTGCCTTGAGATTTTGGTTTGACCTTTGCTGTGCTTTGGGCAGAAAAAAATTTGAAAAGCACTAAGCTACACAGAAATCCAGTCAGCTGGCTAACTTATCACCACCAACCACTACTACGACTACTGAATAATATTTTTGGAAAGCTTCTGTCAATTTACTTTGAGTGTGAAGTGTAAATATCATACTTAAAGTGCATTTAAATGTGAATAATTAATGTTATTAATCTAAACATGCATTCATGCATTACAAGGAAAGAAATATCTGGACAAATAATTAATAAACCTACAACAAACATGAAATATTAGGCTAAACAATTTCACCATATTTGGTTTTGAAGTAATCAAGAGGTAACCCAAAGTAATATTACTTTATATTATATATTACTTTAGTACTGTAATACATGGATTAGGTTACTGACTAAATTTTTTTAGTAACTATATCGAATACATTTTTAAAGCAATCCTTCCAAGCCTGACCACTATAAAGTTTTCATTCACTTAAGTCTTGACTTGGCTAAAGAAAATATAGTACAAATATATGTATGTACTTGTTTTAGTTGGATCATCTCTATGGAAACAAGCGTGTATATTGCTTCATTAGCGTATGTTTTCCTGACTCACCCCTCCTCTCTGAGTGTATCTATAGGGAGCTGCTGAATATAGCCTGAATTTATACCCGTGCATCATGAATATACGGCAGTGTATTCTCAATCAATGAAAACTACGAAACCAGGCCACTGGGGAAATGGCACAACACTGCACACTGTTGTCCAAACAAGGGCAGAGGAGAGAGAAAACATCAACTGAGAAGGGGGGAACCCAGACCACCAAGGTTATCCCCTCCCTCCGTATTTACTTAAACTTTCATGGTTTGGCTCAGGTCCTCCAGGGCCATCTTTCACCCTGCGTTTTCCCCTCCTTCACACCCAGAAACAGCATGCAGCACGAGAGGTTTCCTGAAGCAGCCGTCTGACTAACATGTACATCCTAAACAAGCCGGCAGCACATGCGCGCGCGCGTGCACGCGCGCACACACACACACACACACACACACACACACACACACACACACACACACACACACACATATAATGGGAGGTAAATAATCCTCCGTGGTCAGTCTGACCTGTGGGTAAGGTCAAGCAAAGGGGAATTTTTCCCAAAGAGGAATGCAAGCCGCTGCCATCCTATTGTAGTGGACCAAGAAGGTTTGACTTTTAAGTTTCCAATAGTACAGATGTTTATTTTGTTTCATTTAATTTGAGAGTAGCTCTGATCTGAACTTACACTTTTCTCATATAAATTTTCAGTGCTGTGACTCCAAAAAATAAAACTTCATTCACCTTCCTTAGGAAGCAGGAGTGGACTAATTCAACAAAACCTGGCCAGATAAAACCAAAACTAACTTTATAGCTGCATACTGTGCTGTGCCACAAAAGGAGACCTTCCTTCCAAGAAAAACGAGAGTGTTATTAATCTCAGCAAATGCCCCAAAACCAATGTTAACATTCAAGTGACTAAGACCTCTAGCAGCTATAGTAATTATGATGAGAGCAATGGAGGAAATAATCTGAGTGTGACATGGAAGATCGCTGTTCCTTTGCCGTTTCCAACCAGCATTCAGCTTTGGTCTCTTAACACAAACCATAAACCTTGCCTAACCAGAACCAAGTAATAATTTTAACCAGACCTGTCAACATTCCCATTTTCCCTGGGTTTCTACTGTATTTTGAGGCCATCTCCTGGCTCTCCTGAATAACTCCTGTAATTTGTATGGCCTTCAAACTTTATTATGAATAATCATCATACATAAATCCAAAAGTGTTGTCTGTCTGTCCACCACAGTTGCCAGATGGTCAATGAAACACAATCTACACATCCATACAATTCCATTCCATCTGTCACTGCAACCAGGAAATCAACAACCTGATTCAAGGGGCACGTACACATCTGCTCTTTGTGTAGGCAAACCCCAACAAAGTTATTTATTTTTTAAAAATACCATATCAGAATGGCATCAGAAAATGCTTGTATGAGTCATTTTGGTAGGCATGGACCAGTGACGTATTTTGTTGTTTAATATGGAGGACTCATTGCAACAGCCATATGACCAGCAAGCCCTCTTCACATGCAGCAATCAGCCACGTCTGCAGAGGTGAGACAGTATGCAGGTTTTCAAAAGTTCCCTTTTTTCATTCTTCACAGAAGTACTTCAATCAAGTGAAATATTATGAATTCTTTCAAGAGGAGTCCAAGAGTGTGTTATGTATATGTTATATCACCATTTCATTGATTGTCACTTCATGCTTTTCTCTATGATGGCAGGCTTTGAATTAAATGAAATAAAGAAATTACCTGTTTGCACATTGCAGTGCTCCAATATCAGTTTACTGTCAGAAGAATAAATAAACCAGAAAATATTTACATTTAGGAAGCTGGAATCAGATGACTTTTTTCTCCTTTAAAAAATTGCTTGATTAATTAATTATCAAAATAATTGGTGATTAATTTAATAATCAATTAATCAATGCAGCTCTAATACCAACTAGTTTATTTAAAGCAGCCTGAATTTTTAACAAGCACAATTCAAATTTGAATCAGACAAAAGCAAAGGCCATAAAAAAGTGGACGCAGGGTATTTGGAGGGCAGGAAGATGGACAGCCTGGCTGTCTGTCTGGGTAGGTGAGGCAGCTTACTGTTGGGAGAGGAATGCTGTGGGTTCACCCCTCCCTGGGGACCTGAGACCAGAACGTCTGCTTGTTGTTCTACAGGCCCCTGAGATTCCCCTCACTGCCTATCATAGCACCAAAATGACTAAAATCACTGAAAAATATCCCGATCATGACATCACATCAGAAACCAGCAGCCTGTGTGTTTTCTTGTGGTGTGTGTGTGTGCACATCTTTGCTCTCCCACACACTCCTCCATACGATACAGACTTCCCACAGAGGTCTTGTGCTTTGACAGGGAAGGTGAAAGGGGGGGGGGCGAGTTTTTTTTTCTGCCTGTGGAAAATGGAGGCGAGTTTTATGACCCATGTTCCCTGTCCTCCTGTAAAAATCACACCAGCCGTTTTCCAGCGTTGCAGCATCATCGGCTGCGCAGCCAATGAAAACAATGGAGCGTGTGGAGAAGAAACAAGGCAAACAAAGAGGGAAAAAAAAGGCTTCTTGGACGGAAATACCTGCAGGTCTACTTTATACATATACATCATCCTTTCCCTTCCCATCAGACTTGGAGGTAGACCTCTTACCTACTCACACACATGTAGAAATCTTTAAGAAAAGTTCTCAGGGGTTTTCAGTGGCAATCCAACCTGGCGATCTTCCAAAGCTCTCTGCAGGCACTTTGTTTTGTGGAGGGGGGTCTTTTGGGTTGAGCCAAGCAAAGATGCATCACTGTGTGGACCCACCACGTGTGGGTGGATAACTGGGCACAGTTTTGTAATTCCATATTACAAAAGGGAACGCTGCCAGGCTACTCTGCCTTCGCCCTAATTGTGATTGTCAAACTCTCTATTGAATTATGCGTAGAGAGCGGGAATGTATGTCTCTGCTAAGCCTTGAAGATGAGAGAGCAGGAAATGCCAAAGTGGCTGTCCTGTGAGGTCCTGTCTGTAGAGGTCGGATGAAGACATGCATTGTGTGTATGATTCATATGCCACAGTGCATTAGCGTACAACAAGGGCTGAGAGGAGGCAGATTGGCTTGGAACGCTGGAGGAGAGGGACAAGGCATTTGTATTCTTCTGCACTGGTAATACATGGTAACAAGGGTGATTTGCACAGCTAAATCAAAACCAAGTGATGGTGACATTGAAGTCTAACGCATCTTAAGATGATGAAGCTCCTCCTCTGTGTGTTTCACATCGAAGCCCGCTGCAATCCATTTGCTTCTCAGGAGACTCAGTCACTCGAGGTAACATGATGAGTTAGTTAACCTGCGAGAGCGTGCTTGAACCCTAATGCGCTGCAGATGTCGCCATCTTAGAAGTCACACATTTTATTGAAAGCTGGCTGCCTCTCTGCCTCTCCATCCCTTAAAGGAAATGTTTAGAAAAGAAGAACTGTATTGATTTATCCGAGGGATGTAAGGAATGATGCTGCAAACACTTTGATCAGGTCACGCGTTTTGCGTTATGACATGACTGTTTGGTTATTTGAGAACATTTAAGATAGAACAGGCTGCAAGGTATGGAGGAATGCAAATGCTATAATCAAAACTAAATAAATAAATGACACAACATATTAATAACCTATTAAAAACACAATTCTAAGTTTTGCAGCCACAGGTCTCCCTCTCACACTAAAACAACAGCAAAAGATGGATTGTGGGATTTGTGTTCTTTACTGTTTAAAAAAAAACACAATTTCAGATAAAAATCAACATTACACAGGCTGAAATCATGCTTACAGATGAGGTAATATTAAAGTTTTATTCATGTTATATTTACACCGACCTCCTTTTTCACTCTGATGTATCAGACACTTTAGATATTTTTATAGAGGAATGTTACATACTATAGATTTAAAGGCACCAAAATAAATATTGAATATAAATGTAGGCATTAATTTATGAACTGTGACATAAATTGATATTTCTGTTTTCATGTTTAATTTTAAAATGTAAATGTTCAATATCCTTAAAGTTATTTGTGAATTAAATCCACTATTTCCATTTTATTTCTTAGTTTATTTTCTATATATTTATGCATTTATGTCTGTATTATTTCCCATTTGCTTTTTCCCCTATTTTGTTTCCCTTACTTCCCAAACTCCCTGACTTATTTATTTCTCTTTTTACATTTCTTTATGCATTTGTCATCTGCTATTCAAAGTGTGTCAACTTTTCACCGATAAGTTGATCAACATCTTAATACAGATATCAACTAGTCATGCCTATACAAGGGAAAATAATACAGAAATAAACAATTAAATTTTAAAAAGAATGAATAAAAAAGAAAATTAAATTGGAAAGTGAATAATTAGGGAAATTAATACAAAGCTAAATCAATACAGAAGCAAATTAAAACAGAATTTATTTATATCACATTCTGCACATTAATTAATCAATATTTTTGATATTTTTGGTTCAGTTAAGGCCATATTAAAGCCATAATATATAACATTTCTGCATTAAAATGTCTTAAAATGCTTATGTTATATATTTTGTTGAAATTCTTTATGCATTTCTCATCTGTCATTCAAAATATGTCATGAGATCAACTTTTTGCCTTTTTGTTGATGGATAATAACAGAAATAAACAAATATATTTGAATGAATAAACAAATAAATAAAATTGAAAATCAAATGGGAAAGTTAATATATTAATACAAGTAATGTATTCATATAAAGGTAAACAAATACAATTTAAGTCATGCTTCCATTTACTTTTGATATTATTAATGGCAATTTATGGCATTTTAATTCATTTCTTCAGTGCTTTTATTTTTTATTTTATTTTTTTCATTTATTCGGGCCTCCATATAAAGGCTCTATATGGCAGCACTCATGTCGGATAGGTGAAAGATGGATGGATGATAGGGGACTTCTGTGAAGGCTTCCAGTGGACATGCCTGCCAGGCAGCCACATTACTCATGTAGTTGGAAGGTCTATTATAAAATTGGCTATGCATTACAGGGATCTAATGTGCGCTCCTGGCAGTCTTGCACACCGCCTGCGGTAAGGCTATCTAACACAGTCAGTGGGATTTATCTGCTGTTATGATCAGACCCACAGCAGACCTGCCTAAACACAGCTTATCTCCCCCTCCTGCATCCCAGATCGCATCCAGCCAACAGGGAGAAGAAAGTTTGAAAGAACGCTCAAGATGTGCGAACAAGTCCCAATCAGATGATTCAACCTGAAGTCAGACGAGAAAGCAAAATCTAGACCTGACAGGCACCTCTAATTCTTCATCAAACCCTCCCTCCCCGGCTTCAAGGCTCCTCCTCTCCTCTCCTCATCCTCCCCTTCCCCTCGCTCAGACCCCCTTCCACCTCCCTCCTTGGCTCCATTGCTCCAGGAGATCCTATCATTTCTCCCGCAGACTAGATTTCTTGGGTGACTTCAAAGCTTGTTCACTAAGTGTTTAGAAGAATGCAATGGAAACAGGAAAATAATGTTCTGATTTCTGTAAACTTTATAACATCTGCTTTTGCTTAGTGCTGCTGCAGTGTGAAGCAGGGGCTCCATACTGTGTTCAGTTTGGGACATTTTTTCCCACAGTTTAAGCGGCATCTCGCACACTGTGAATGAAAAAGTGTCTTGAGCCTAAGGAACATGTTATTGCTAATAACAAAATGACATTAATGAAGCTTTCATAAGAGAAAAGGCTTGTTTTTATGGAGGGCAGTTTAATTTGCTCCCATTTGCAACCATGTCACAGACCATTTGGAAAGCAGGTGAGGATGAATCCCACAAGAAAGGTAATAGTTTAACCCTCTAAGACCTAATTTCCATCACTGTTTGTATAACCTTCATCTTTTGAGAATTCAGAGGATGCAGTGAGTATATTTCCACGGAGAGGGGAAAAGAACCAGGCGAGGCTTTGCTTGTGTCCCAAAAGGCCTGTGAGTAATGTTGCTGGCACCGTACAAGCATACACACAGACTAACGCTACCTCCTTGTGTATACACAAGATGACAAGCCGTTTTTAGGGCCAGGCCAGATAACTCCATCACAATCTCCCCAAGCTAACAGGGCAGCATGACAAGAGAGCCGTGTATACACACACAAAACACACACACAGCATCCGACTGGCAGCCTCAGGGCTCCTGTCTCCTTTCCCCCTAACTCAATCATGCTCGGGTTTCACTCTCGCCCATCCGAGGCTAACTCGCTTCCTCTCTCTATCCCCTCACACTACGCCCCCATCCTTAAAATCCTTAACCCACATCCCACCCATATAGTATCTGTTCTCAGCCCAACATACATGCATGTAACGAAAAGGCTTTTTAAAATATTTAATGGGATAGCTTGGATTATTTGAACTGAGGCGATACTTATCTACTGTAGGTACTACACTGACTATTAATGTTGGCTGACACGTCACCAGTTTGAAGAAGCAGCAGGAGTCCTGGTGTAGGAAGCTAAGCAACGTACTGCTGTGGACAGGGTCAGTCATTATCAGTTTAACTGTACACTATATTCAGGATGTTTTTACCGTTTTACCTTGCCATCAGAAAGCCTGTTCCAATGGGAAAATGCTGTTATATAAGCCAAATGTCACTCTCTCCAGAGCAACCAGACTCCTTTGGCAAAAACAATTTACCTCGCAAAACACAGGAGTTGCTGGTTTACCGCTGCCTTGTTCAGTTAGTTTGTGTTCATTTCCACATAGTGTTATTTTTTTCCCTTTTTTGAGTGCCAGCTTCTTGTTTCAATTGTTCCTAATGAGAAGAGAGTGTTTGACAAAAGGCGCTGTGCCCAGCAGCTTTTTCACCGAGCACTCTGACTTTTTTTCATGCAGCTGTTCCAAGTGCTTCTAGTTGATAAAATCTGTGGACTTTCTCTGAGGCAACAAATCATATATTTGATGGGGATTACATTGGTAACTTAGAAAATGTGGTTTCGTCAGTGTCAGACAGAAACTATCATGACAGAAGCACGAAAAGCCCATTTGTGGATGCAGATTGGTTGAACACTGCATGGTGCTGATCAGTATTGTGCTTCAGTCACCCTATATGCTGTAAGCTTGTTGCTAGCTGAGTAGTCAGCCCAGCATGCTGCCAGAAAAAAAGCATATGAAGAGACAGGCCCTTATTATGTGACTCTGCAGCAGCCGAACAACCTTGTAAAACATCAAAGTCATGAAGTAACACAAAAAAAGAGTGACTGACTAACTGATCAAGGCAGCTGAAGGTGAAATTACTGTTTTTGCAAGAGGCATCTGGTCGAGCGAGAGAGAGCAATTCAAAATATACATTTATACAATATTGGCTTTTTTGGTGGGCCTTTTTTTAAGTGGCTAAAAGACATTTTGCTGCTGACCCTGGCCTGTCCACAGCAGCATATAGTTGTTACAATACGAGAATTTTAAACTTTAATACAATACTAGAATTAAAAAATGATACTCAGTACCTCTGTCAATATCTTGACTAAAACAAAAAAGGTCTCAGGCACACAAAATATTTTTTTTTCTTTTTTTCCTTATTAACAATCTGCACACAGTGCTAGTACAGAAAAAGTCACTGAACACTGTCTGGTTTTGGTGAAAGCCAAATTTCAGACAAGGCAAGAAAAACTGAACTGAGTTGTCGACCATCATCCACTGTAGGGTAATACACTGAATATGTATAAGCACCTCATATAACCCTACTTCAAATAATCTGAACTATCCCTTTAATATCCCAAAGCTTGAATGTAAAAATAAAAATAATATTAGGTATATTTATGAATAAGGAGCAGCCTATAGCTTGCACTATTTCCTCCCTGTATTTGTTCAGTCAATTGAAAACAGAAGTAGAGACAGAGAAGAGTAATTTTTGGCAGGATATTCAGTCCCAGGCCAACGAGGACACACGTGTAGCTGCTTCAGAGACAGTAGTCCTAAACACTGAATTCTCCATGAACATGGTTAAAGGAAAAATCCTCCCTAAATCACTCTGACACTGCTAAAGAAAAATAAGCACTGGCAATTCACCTTGCGCTTCTCCATTTCATTGTTTGGTTGTATATTTGTCATATTCCAGTGAAAGTGCCAAAATACCACAAACATTAAGTCGTGTCGAGCTATTTCCAGTGTGGCTACTGAAAGCATTTGCCAAGTCTGGGAGAAAATTCAGTTCAGCTACTTAAAGCTTCAAATGTCAGATTTTAGTGTCAGTTCACCACAATTAAAGAGCAAGAGCATCTTTTCTAGGGGCCTCATTCTGTTCTGACATATAAGAATGTAACAGGGACAAATCCATCGCCGAGGAGGAAGAGCTCTTCCTCAACCCACTGACAGCAGCCTCAATAAACCACAATGCATTGCAGCCACAAGAGACACTGACTGTCTTCTCAACATGCCAAGAAAACACAGACTCTCTGACCAGTTTTGGCATCCACACACACACAGAAGTTTTCCTCTCAGTGAGCATTAGGTGGGCTGGCCTTTTAGAGCCTGTTCATAGTAACTTAGATTTTGCTCCCCTTTTTCTGTATGCAATAGTCACTCACTGTTATCAAACTGGAAGCTGCTACTTTATATTGCCATTTAAAAAAAATACTATAAACAATTGCATGTCTCTATGACCTACATAAGTTAACAAAACCATCCACAAGAAGACTGACTATGCATATCTGTATATTCTTAATGCAAACCACAAAGTGAGATTTTAGTTGAAATCAAAAGAAATGAGCCTGTGTTTACATTTTCCCAGGCAGAGTTACAGTTATTGTGGGTAGTATGTTAGCCAGTTAAAAAGAAGCAGTAGTAGTTTTTTTATTTAGATAATTTTATTTTTGGTGTTATATTTTTTGTTTATTCTGTACCTAGGGTCCTCCAAAATCAGCAAAATATGAAAATTCCTGGTAGTAGATTTAAGGACCATGTTAGCTCAATTAAAACAAGAACTTCATTGCTGACACAGCAGTGGACTTTTTATGTACATTTATTTAAGTTTTACTTTTTGTAGTAACACTCTTGTGCAGGCTCTCTCTCGTCAATCTCTTTGTGTGCGTGCGCATGGATTTATGATATGCCCGGGGTTTTTTATGATGGCTCTGATGTTGATGCCACTATGTATAAAAGACCTTTGTTATGAAGAACAGACCGTTGCTATGGACATAGTTCTGATCATAGTCTGAGAAGGAACAATAAAATCATTGTTAAATCACTAAAATCATTTTAAAATTAATATTTTGTGTACTTTTTTCAGTACACAGCCATGTACCAAGCAGGAAAATTTACCGTGAACATGTCTCTATTGTGAAGTAAAGCCATAAAATCATTTTAAAATTAATATTTTGTCTCACATAAATGTGTGCCAAATATTTTCATAATAAATTAAAGAAAAAGAAAGGTTATTTACCTCTTCTTTTACTCTGATTGCTGTGGTATTGTTTTACTGCCTTTCAATATTAACACCTTCTTAGATTAGCAGAGGCACCTCTAAATTTGTTAGGTTACATTTTCTTTCTGCTATTTTATCCTTGATTATTGATTGATTATGCTCTAGTCAAGTGACATTGAAGTTGCTGTGATTAAAGTCTTGGTACTGTAAAATGTGTTTGACCTGACAGATAAGTGAATCTTTTTGTGTAGTATGATACTATCTACATTTCTTGGGTATGCACATATATGCACATACGGTATCTTTTGGGGAGACTTTAGTGCATATTTTTACCATGAAGTATGTTTCTATAACTAACTTCCTCTCAATATGACATACAAGTATGGTTTTGTTTTTACCTGATGATTCTGCTATGGTATATTTAGGTGGTTTAGAATATATAGTACATATGAATCATACTGACAGGGTTAAATTGTACTTACAGGGTTTAGTAATTTATGCATTTCTTTTTCTTTTTTGGCTAAGCATTTTATAATATGACCTCAGGTGACACCTGACGTGTGTCTCTGAATGTGTTTCATGTCTGAACATGTGCTCACATGGCATATTAACAAATTGTGGCATATTAACAAATGTTCATGCCAGCATTACACTAGTGCACAGACTCTTTTTTTGGACACATTTATTTTAGTGGTATATTCTTTAAAGCTGGTTGCGTTGTGATGTAGCGACAACTTTCAAATTAAACAACAAATAATATAAATTACCATTACTATTACCATTTCAGGCTATTTGCAAAACATGGAAATAAACGGTAGAAAAAATGTATTTCCTCCTAGAAGGCCAAATACATGCATTAAAAATGTAAATATTAAAGCTTCAAGATGTAGATATTTGTAGTAAAATGCATGGCACAGTGGCTCACTGGTTAGCACTGTAACCAGCACCAAGTTCCGACCTGTCGGGAGCCTCTCTGTGTAGAATGTAGGCTTCACCTTTTTCCCATGGTCACAAAAGTTTCCCATGAGTGCTGATGTTTCCTCCCATAATCCAAAGACAAGCAAGTCAGGTAAACAACAAACTCTAAACTGACCATAGGTGTGAAGTGGTTGGTCTGGCTCCACCCTGTGTAAAGGTTTCCAGGGTGTTTCCCGCTTTTTGCCCAATGCATACTGGCCCCTTAACAGGATACAGTATAGAAATGCATGATATGCACATGAACACTGACATTCTCATTTCAACAACACATATAATGATGAAGGACAAAGGAAAATGGATTGGACAGGGTGACACTTGGATATGTGGAAACTTGTTCCTTACATTTTACATTATATTTCAATAGTGTTTGGCTTACAGACCCAACCACTGGAGGTACTCAGAGGTTAACTCAAGCTGAACTAGGCCACAAGTGGGGGGACCAAATCCTTGTCAAGCCTCTGTGCCTGTGTGAGGTTGAACATGTGCTGGCTCCACCCTGCTCGACCCGGCTCTGTTCACTGTTAGCTACGACTTCACACATTTACTTGTAGAAACTGTGACAATGCCATTTTGTTTACAGCATTGTTGTACTGCACATGTTTAAGGGTTAATGACTTGCAGATGCAGTGTCAGGTTTGTAGCAGGGTGAGGGTGTTAAACACTGGACATGTTATATTGTCAGACTTGGTGCAACATGCCAGGCACTGAGTACGAGGTCCAATGTGGGACTTACACATGTGTTCACTTGGCTCTGATGCAGGAATAATCTAATTTTTCCTAAACTGAAATATTCTCAGTCACCTGTAGGTATAACTGTATAAGTTTCATGCACTGGTCAAGGCAAGCACCAGTGCAGAGTTGGCGAGCTTTACAGGCCTAACTATTTCAAAGTATTCCTGATACAGGAAAAACAGCAAATGAGAAAAAATAAACATTGGGGAGAAAGAGGCAAAAACAAATTAACATGAGCAACACTGAGGGAAGGAACGGCCTAAGTCCTGACCTGAGAAACATACAAACTACACACAGGCAGATGTAGACTTCAGTTGGCAAAGATACTAACATGTTTTGCCGATTCTGGATGCCACTATGCATTGGGCTTGATTTAAAGATCTTAAAGGGGTACTCACACACCAATTTTACACATCAAGTTCAGTTTACTAGTCATAAGTATTGAGTAACACTCAGTCTGAGAAAAGGAGGGAACAACACAATCTACCATTCTTTCCTCAAATTTGCGGTCATTTACTTGTATACTGTGCTATTATTAAAAGTATGAGTCAAATGAGAGACAAGGATAGACGGGAAGACATCAGCCAACGTCTATTCTATCCTCCAAATTCCTTAAAAGTCAAATTGACGAGAATGCTTGGAGCAGTTGCTAGGGCAATGAGCTTGTGTTCATCATAGCCTTGTGCTCACTGGGCCGTATTTGTGCACAAAGAGCAGAAAAGCTCCCTCGCGAGGGTGTTTTTCTGCTTGCAGATACTGTTCTGTGTGCTCATATTACGTGCACGTACCTGTATTTTATGTGCATGGGTTTTGAGACTAATTAAATGCAAGAGTAGCTCACGCAATGTCTCCTTCCTCTTCAAAAGCATGCCCACAGCATTCGAATTCGGATTTGGACTTCAATTTCCATGGTAACAATAGATCATCTTTCCATTCAGCCCCAAAAACTTGTGAGTCCCCCAACTTTATCGAAGTATTTAGTTACAGTACTGAAGTACTGGAATGACCCTTTAAGATTTTTTCTCATCAAATCATCTGTCAAGACTCAACTAGTGATTGATTAAATTTGGTTTTAAATCTGTTTCAATCTGTAACACAGAGGTCAAGTTCTCTGTTTGGAAGTGAAATCTAAGGCATCAGCAAGAGGGGAGAGTGAACATGACACGGTTTCCAGAGGAAACTGCATGCAATGACACTTCCCCTAATGGCCATCTTTTGCAGTTGACCATGTCTGTCAGACCGAAAGGGAGAAGTTTAGGAGCTGCTAATCTTCCCTGGTCAAGACTCGCTAAGTAAACATTAATTTCATGGCCAGTTGGACCCAGGTTGTGTCTGTTCTAATTGGCCTGGAGGAAAAAAAGTGACATCTTCTCTCTCCGATAGCCGGCTCTCCCTGTGTCACCCACAGTTTCTTTCCCCAAACGTCTCCATCCTGGTCCAGCCATTTATTTCCTGCCCTGGACGCACACTGCCATGATGAATGGGCCCAAGCTCCATTCAATTACGCCCAAAGTGCGAAGACGCAGGAACAATGGAAACTGGCCTCAGCAGTGCGGTGCAGACCCTCAGCATTCTTCGCAACAATTTAGTCTAATTAGCATCAACTCCCGCCCCATCCATCATACTCCTCAAGAAACATAAACAAACTGTCAGCTCTAGCGTAACAAACAGATCGCCCAGCTACTTAGCACAAATTATTCTTACATGAAACGCAGCAGCTTCTCAGGCAACCTTCCCCCCCTTCAGGCCATCTGGGGGAATGGAGAGCTATTAAAATTGAAGACATATGTTTCAGTCAAGTTCAACTCTCCAGAGTGCCACGGTGGACACAGTGACAGTTTCCTCTGTTGGCTCGGCTCTGATGGGCTGGGGATGCAGGACTGACTGATTCGGGTGTGGTGCCCAGGATCAGTGTATACAAGGGTGTGTATGTATTTACGTCTGTGCAATCATGTTGCAGTTGTGTGTGTTTGTAGTGTCTTTGTATAAGCATGTGTGTGCACAAATAAGAATTACAAAAACTAGATTTAGGCATGTTTTTACCATGTGAATTTGACCCCAAAAGTAGATTTTTTTGGACTGCACTAGAAATGGCAATTACTATATAAACATAAGCTGTTAAGAACAGTGCAACAAGACCATAAAAAATTGCCAGCGATTTTTATCTTGTGTAGACTTCAGTCAACAAAAAGTCAACAAAAAAAAAGTCAAGGAAACTTGACAAACTGATAATGATTTAGCACCAGCTGTATAGTAGTGTTGTACCTGACCCAGAATTTTAATCAGTCAATTTGTCTGCAATACTTATAATGATGACTTACAATGATTTGTTCCTTTTCTTCAGTTCAGTACCACGCTCAACTCCTATATCAACCTACATAAGTATGTTTTACCAATAAGTGTCTTAATGCCTTTCAACATCATCATCATCTGTGATGTGAAAACATCAGATTTCCACACAGTCAGAGAAAGAAAAAGTGTCCACTCTCCTGCTTATAGTTCAACCAGAAAATCCCGCCAGGCTCAGCCAATGCAGCACGTCACCTGCGCTCCATTTCTATCACTCTTCTCCACTTGCATCACAGTTAGTTTTGTGGTTTGTGGTGACTTAGAGACTCGGTTTGTGAAGCACACCAGCTAATGTAAAAACATTTTTTATCATTAGGATTGGACCATGTCTACCAAAATGGCATATATGATAACGTCCACAGTGAAAGCTTGCGATGGAGGATGATATCGTTGCTGAGTATTCTTCTCAGCACCACGTCTATAACATAGTTGTGTTTAAAAAGAAAATAATAAACACCACATGGAGACGTAGTGCAATGAACAGCAGCAACAGCTTCTTTTTATATTCTCTCCCACATGTCAAAAACGGAGCTTAGTTAGCCACTCTACAGCAACTGTGAGGGGACACACTATCTCACATACAGGAGCTTTTAAATAATGTTACAATGGTAGAGGGCTCAGTGGTTGATGACTGTCAGCTATCATGATGGACAACAGCACTGTCCATTAGCCCAACCCTACTTATGATTCCTCTTATTTATAATTCCTCTTGAAATAGTATTCCTGTGCAATTATCTTCTATCCATTTTATCCTGTTATTGTAATGCACACTGACTGAGATTTGAAGTTGATTTGAATCTTCAACTTTCAGGGGTGTGATGGGCACGCTAACAGCCACACACTGAACTAAACCACATGGTGGTAACCCTCATTTTATTTACAGATTTTGTCTTGTTTTTTTTTCAGATGATGTTTCTGTGCTACCTTTGGATGGAGACTTTCCTGACATCTATTTTCATGTGTAAAAGAATCAATTTTCCTGGAATATAAAGTTGTTTTCATCTTTCAAGCTTTAATACTGAGTAATGCTTGGAAAGATTTTTTTTTTTTTAATCAGTATCCCCTTAAATGCCAAATACAATACATGCTCGGGATTTTCTTCAGCAACAACAATACTTATGAAGGAGTTAATAATGAGAATGTAAATTGTCTGGCAGTCATTGCAAGCATAGACTACACAAACTGGTATTTTAAACAATCAGCACTTAACAAAACCAAACACTTTTTGATCACATTTCAGGGTTTGTGTGTGATTGTGTTTTAAGAGCCTGTCTGACCCACCCAGGAAATGCGGTAACCAAACTTAAAAACATTCTTTCTGTCCGAAAAATCCCATTCAAGACATGCTGTGGCTGCATTAAAACACAATTTAGCAAATTCTTCTCGTGCTTAAAATCAGTTATGAGGCCGCTATGATAAACAACAGTAAATAAATTAGCTAATGTATTCAGGATAAAGAAATCTCTTGTAAGAATGAAAGCAGGGCATTAAAAAAACCACAGCACTACTGATTGGTGTAAATTGGACTACAGCGAGCTTGTTTTAGAGTGACCATGTGCTGGATTGGAGCTCCACCAACTCTCCACTCCAGAAAAACCCCTCCCGTTCTACACGGACCATGCTTAATTTGTCAATTTTCCATTTCCTTTTTGATGTTCTGCAGAGTGTGAAATGCTTCGCTAATTATCTAGGAAGTTTGGCAGGCGAGGCTTGTTGTTTTTAGAGCACTGATGGCAAGCCTCACTCATCCCAGCGAAGAGGGAACTGTGCAAACTCACAATGACAAATAAACCAGACCCCCCCTCCTCCTCCACCACTACCACCTCGCCTCTCTGTTAACAGCTAAAAACACTCAACAAAATAACAAAATGGAGCTAAACGAAACGTCAGCACCAGCGCTCATTTTTCTTTCCTCCTTAAATGTACTTCTTCCACATTAAACACACCACAGTGTGGGGGAAAGTCTCAAACCAAAACCATAGGAGTTGAGGGAGGCTTTGACAGGCAGATTGCAGAGCAGTCGGATGGCTGAGCCAAGGTGAGAGTGGAGGGTTATTCTAATCAAGCTAATTCCCTCCAAACCTCAAAATGATGTCATCCACTGTTTGCTCATTAGAGATTCTTGTCAGGAGGCCAACACTAATTCTCATTCAGTCGTGAATGCAAATATGAGCTCCAGCTTCTTCTTCTCTCCTCTCACACAGGACAAATTTAAACATCTACACTCACAGAAATAAGGGCTCTAGAGGGATTCTTCCTTGAGAGCTGAGATACTACACAGAACCATCTACTTGTCAAGAACCTTTTTTTGAAGAAAGGGTTTATTAAGGGGTCTTTGTAAGACTATAATGTTGCCATTAAGAATCATTTTCATTCAAAGAACCTTTTTGGAAGACAGAGTACTTCAAGTTTCCAGATAAAACCCCTAGCATATGAAACGGTTCTCGGTGAAACCCTTGGAATATAAAAAGTTCCCTGGGTGGTTTCTTCTGTCATACGGAGTTCAGGATGAAATAACACGTGGTTCTAGTTATAACCCTTTATGTTAGGGTCTAGGTAGAACTCTCTGAACCTTTTATAAAGATTCTATCAGGAACCATTTCTCTTTTTGAAGAAAGAATTTGTCAGGCCTTCTTTGTAAGACTAAGGATTCTCTGGACCTTTTAAAAGAGTTCTACCAGGAACCCGTCTCATTCAAAGCACGTCTTTGGAATAAAGAGCTTGTCAGGGATTGTGGAGCTAATTGAAGAACTCTTTTGTCAAGGGTTCTTCAAGGGTTCTTTCTACTATAAAAGGGTTTTCAGTGAAACCCCCAGACTGGAATCTAGATAAAATCCTTGGACTATGAAAGGGTTCTCTGCAAAACCTTTCACAAGTGTAACTATTTATGACCTTTTTATAAAGGTTCCACCACGAACCAGCAAAGGTTCTCTTATGGGAACTAGTCAAAGAACCATTTGTGGTTCTACTTAGCCACTTAATTTGTAAGAGTGTACAATCTATGAAACTAGGGAGGGGATCGGCTTTACAGAATGACTAATAAATGGATTACATTTGTCATGTGCCTCTGATGAAATAGCGCTTGATTCACCTACATGCAAAAACGCCCATTTCCCTCCTCACTTTCCCACAAAGCTCAATTTTTCATGTCTCCATGCGGAGCTTTCTGCCCCGTTTCTTCCCTGATGGGAATCACTCACAAGGCGTTAAGCTTCTGAACTGCTCTCTGGTCCCCACTGTCAGTACTGTGACTCAGCTCGCAGAGTGATCTCAGATCGAATGAACAAACGATCAGAAGGAGGGCCGGACACTTTCTCTTTTTTTCTCTTTTTGTCCGTCTGTTGCCACTCCCAGATCTTTCTGCTGTCTCGTTTTTCATCTTCTCCCCTCTGCTTGTCTTTCGTGTGTTCTCTTTTCGATGACCACATCAGTTTGTCTACACTCTTTGTGGACGAGGCAGGCACAGCGTTGATGGGCAAACAAGCTAGATCATGCATATAAGTTTGTGCGCTCGCTGACATTTTAACAATCCCAACTAGGGCTGCAGCTAATGATTATTTCAAATCATCGATTAGTCTGACAATGATTTTCTCAATTATTTGTTTTGTTTTTAAAACGTCCAACAGACCAAAACCCAAAAATGTTCAGTTTGCTATCATGGCAGACAAAGAAAACCAGCAAATATTCACATTTTGGAAACTTAATTGACAAATTGTTTCAACTTTAACTCCAACAATGATTTCAGCTGCTCTCTCAACGTCTACTGTTCATGTATTTGGAAACAGACATCTGTCTGAAAAAAACACTTCTGTGCAAACGAGATGAACTTCCTCAGAGACTATACGTAGTTACTATTCCTTGAAGTATAGAGACATAGTATACAAGTTCAACTCAGTGTGGTACATAATGTGAATGACGAGAGGCTGTGAGCATCTTAAAGACCATGTGACTGCGACTGCTATTTGACAAGTTACTTCATGTGGCTCTACCTTGAGTGATGTATATAAACAGCACAAGTTAGTTGTGTTATTTTATGATTATGTTATCTTTTAACTTCTGTTTACAACTTCAAATTAAACTCAGGTTTTAATCACCATTTTGAAACATGTTGTATCTTTAGTGCAAAATTGTGTTTTAATGGTGAAAATTGAGAAATTCATAGTCTTAGGGAAATTCAAAGTTTCAAAAAAGATCACAATTTAGATTGTGCATGTGGCTGAGCTTAAATAAAGCGAAATATCTTTTTTTTGAACAGATCATCCACCCCTACGACCAACAGTCAAAAAAATATTCAGTTTTCTATCATGTAAGTCAAACAAAAACAGCAAATTATCACATTTGAGAGCTAGAGCAAGATAATATTTGATGGTTGGCATATTTACTTATGGCAATAGTTGCTGCTTAATTTTCTGTTAATCATCCAATCACTGCAGCTCTGTGATGCCTTATGGGAAATTAGGAGTGCAAGCTCACCTTTGTAATTATAATTTGCATGTAATTATATTATAATGCATTTTTAGATGTTAGACTATTGAGTTATTTTTAATGATGGTGATATACAGTAAGTAGCCTATTCATTGTGTTAGTTTGTTGGTATTATGATGTTGCCTTGTTACTTGTGAACTCATCAAGGGCCATAATGGAAATAAATCTTGAATTTATTGGGTTACAACTGACACTTTTGGAGTTGTTCTCCTTCTCATATAATGTCAACTAAACTAAAATTTTTTCCTTTATTTCTGGGATTGGTATTGTATGTTTCCTTGTGTAAAAGACAAATGATTTAAATTGTTTGAATAGTAGATGACATGATGGAAACTCTGATTTATGCAGTTTTAAAATGCAATATTAAAGATTACAGCACAGGTAATGATTTGCTGAAATAAAATCAAGCCACAGCAACCACGTTTGCTTTTCACATTCACATGTCCTCATTAGGTTGCAATTTTTTTTGTATACCACTGCCAGCTTATTTCACGTGTGTGTAATAATCTGGCAATATTATGTGGCTTGTGCATGTTTATAGGTCCACACAAACATTATCAAGCTGCCTTAAAGAGACTGCAGAAAAATAACATTTGGGGGCCTCAACCTTCAACAAACTCCCTCCGCCCTGATCTACTTCTGTATTGCTTCCAGTGTGATGAAGCTGACTAAAGGATTTCATGCACACGAGCACGCCTAACCAAGTACAGTAAATCACTCCCTCTACTGACGGTTGGCGGTGGGAGAGCTGCTGCTACAGCATTTCAGGTGCTGTTCATCTGGCAGAAGTTTCAGAGGCCTGCCTCCGGAGAAAGAAAACAAACCCTGATCCACTTCCCCACGCACGAACGGCTCCCCGCGAGCCAGCCAGCGGCCTCCAGGAGGCTGTCCAGCCGCTCCGGCCCCTTGGACCAGGATGTTTGGGTTAGAAAATGACTTTCCTACTCCCTCAGCCCCTTTCTCTAATTGCCCCAAGGGTAATTACCTTGTCTCCTTTCCACTTAAGAAAAACCAAGAGCTGTAGTGTTATTGTATCAAATAGAAAGTAAAGTTTGCTAAAATTAGCAGGAGTAATATTTTTATTATCTTTATTAGAGTTATAATAATAAATGTATTAAGTCCAAGAGTAGAGGTGATCTAAATATTAATAAACTATTAAAATAAAGTGAGACGACAACTGCTGGTTTAATTCCAGATGAACATAAATGCTCTTGTTTATAAAGTAGAAGGGCCCAACCGATACTGGATTTCTGGAGCCAATAATGATACTAGGGAGTAAATAAAATTCTAATAGTATATGACATGTATATGACAAAGATATGTAAAGAAGGCAGGAGATTTTACAGTTTAACAGCCAACTTTTCTGTCCAAAGTGACATCAGGGAATTAAACTGTAAACTTTCACCATTTTTAAAAAAATTATGAATATAAATAAAAAATACAAATATAACAAAATGTGTATTAAGAAATTAAGAAAATTAATTAAGAAAATGGGTCAAGCAGTCATAAAATGCCACCTATAATAATTAATGCAAATTAGAAATAATGAATTCTGCACAGCAATTTCATCCAATCATTGCCACATTTCTTCAAATTTGACCAATCATCATGGCTTCCCATGAGTTCCACCAATCATAGAGGTCCCACACACAAACATCATACTCATGCATGCCAATGAACTGAGTCAGTGTTTTCTTATTTACTTTTTTTTTTTGGCATTTTTATATACTGAATACTGAATACTGAAAAGAACACAAGGTTTGTCATTTTCATTGACATCAATGTTCTTTGCATTTTTATACTTTATAATTTTGCTTATAAGTAACAAGCTCCAGAAAGATTTTGCTTCTTTGTGCAATACCCTCCAGGTTCAATTCTTCATAAATTCTTCAAATAAAGCATATTTTGCATAATACATAATACCCCTAAATACCCCTAAAAAAGACTGTGAATCCTGAAGGGGCAAAAAATTTTTTGATGGAGGGAAAAATGTGTGACAAAACAGCATTAGAATAAAGTACTCTAGTGCTGCAGAGATGCTCTCCTCCAAATCTTGTTCTCCAGATGAAAACATGAAAACAACGAAACGTTTTTTGGCACAGAGCCCAACAAATGCCACAGCCAATTCCCACTATATTGCATTCAGTCAAAATAATCAAAATATGACTTATTAACCATATTTTGCAGCCCTAATACATGTGCATATTGGACAACATATATGCCACTACAGATATAGACTAATATAGCTGTGATAGGCCAATATTGGCCCGATATATCAGTCAACCGAGATATCAGTCAGGCTCTATCCAGCTACTTACAAAATGCCTGAAGAACTACAATTAAACAGCCCTAAATTTTACTAACAAAACATTTCCTCAAGTAATCACAATAAAAACAACATCTGCAAAACCGCAAAGGCCTGCATATGATCATTCAAGACATTTCCGTCATTGGAAAAAAAAACATCAATTTAAAGTAAATTTTGAATATGATGGGGGGCCTGAGTGTCATTCTGCCTTCCTCCAGCTGGGGACTGATAGATTGGTGCAGAGCGCAGATTCTCCCCTGGGTGCGATACATCAAGCTGCAACGCTCCAAGTACCATTATGAAACACACCCGAGAGTACCGCAATTCAGGAAAAGACCAGAACACCAATGGAGCTCTCGAAAGATTTCTTCTTGTGCGGTACAGGCAAGGAGAGGAGGAAAATTTTTTGACTGATAATTCCCCTCCAACCGTTACACACACCGAGTGCAAACTTGGAAAACACAAAGTCAGGCCGGAAAAAGAAACCTCCAAGTTAGAAAAAGAAAAAAAAAAAAGATCACCTGCTCTAAATACACCAGCCGAGAGGGAGACTTGTGCCATGTCTTGAAAAGAGACAGACTTCTGCTACGGTTATTGTTGGATTCACATTCTCCTTTTGAAGACGCTAACATCAATGCCTCTCTATGGAAACAGCTGGCCGCCTGTGTGTGTGTGCGTGTGTTCCTCCAAAGCTTCTGGGGGATTCTTATCGAGAAAGCATCTGTCAGAGCCTCTGATTACAGAGCTGCCCAGCTGAGAGCTTGCTGCTCGCCCTGTCAGACCGTTGATAACTTAACCCTCTTCTCCGTCCCCTTCCTCGGCCACTGCTGCAGAGCTGCTTGGCCAGCGCCCTGTGTGGTCTCCGTTCTACTAAACTCATCTCAGTGTGAACCCCTGTTTTAAAACACGCACAGGCCATAGAAAATACAGCCTGTGTCATCATATCTGAGTCATGATTTGGATCTCGGCATGCTGAATGAAAGCTTGGAGGCCTTTCAGGATAAATAAGTATCCCGTCCTGGTAATATTAACATTTCCAATGATACCTGCGGCAAACTAAACACAGATGTGAAGGGATTATCTCATATTTTGAGAGCAGCATGTCTCGGTTAAGTGAAATCATTTGCGCATACATGTGAAAGGATCAGCAAAGTTATCCATCTTCATATTACCTTAAAATCCATCCTCTGGGAAGAGTACAAACTCTTAACTCACTACATTACTGAGGTGGATTAAAAAGCAGCAATATGGCTCTCTTCTGCCCTCTAGTCACTCTGTGAGTCATCATATTCATGAAATATCTGGATCAGATTCTCCTCTAAATGCAGAACATTTAATCCTCATTAAATAGCTGTACAGCAAATTTATGTCAATTTGAAAAGCCTGTTATTTTCTGCTGCACATATGTTTTGCTCTCAGTGTCTCTATCATAAATCTAAATTTAGAACACCTGCATCATCTCAGGATTAGGGGGCTGGGCAATATATCAATATCAGATCAATATATTGATATGAGAGTAGGCACTGTCTTAGATTTAAGATAATGTTATCATGATATGGCACAAATGTTGTCTTTTCCTGGTTTTAAAGGCTGTATTAAAGCAAAATGACTTTCTTAACTTTCTAGGCTGTTCAGAAAGCTGTTAGCTGTTCTGTAATTTGCCTTCACCCACTTAGCCATTATATCCACATTACTGATAATTATTTCATAATTTAAAAATCTCACTGTGTTAATATTTTGTGAAAGCACCAAGATCCATCCATACAATGTCACAATATCAAGGTATGGTTTATTATCGACTGTACTGCTAATTGATTGATCAATTATTAGTTCATTCTATAAGATGTAGAAAAAAAACAAACAAGTAAAATATTAATCACTATTAGAGTTGAAAGTGGCATCTTTAGGTTGCTTCTTTTCTCCCCCAGTGGTTTTGATATTTCTGCTTCAAAAGTGATTTCATAAATCGCTTGTTGAAATAGTTTTCAACTAGGGATGGATATTGAGCAGTATCCATATTGATATTGGTATCAGAATCAAGAAACAATATCCACCCCTATTGGCAACTCATTTTCTTTCAGTCAACTAATTCAGAGGTTTCCAAAGAGGGAGGCAGGCCTTCCTTATAGAAAACAGCAATATTAGGCTATCTTGGCCCAATTGTTGACTGTCAGCAGGATCAAATAATATAATCATGATCCCAGAGGTATCCAAGAATTGAGCAAAATTAATCAAGTAAACTAGGGGGTGGGAGGCTTTGTCTGAGAGGAGGCCTGTAATCTCAGGTTTCAAACACCCCTACAATAATAGTTACAGCTCTACTGGATTGTTGCCCTCACCACGAGAAGAACATTAACACACTAACACACTGCTCTTTTCCACAACCCTGCAGCTTCCTTCATGTCTCCATCCCTTGCTCTTATTTCAAACAAACTAAAACAGAACTGGTGCATATACCTCTCGTCGTTCTTCATAAGTTCTTTCCAGACTGTGACATTTGTGTCTGCTTTGATTTCACTGCAGGACTCTTTGATTTCACAATGATAATGAAATGGTAAACAAATTCCTAACATGACCTTTCATTCAGTTTTGTTTCTCATTATCAAATTTTTCCTCGTCCTTTGCCAGCGTCCCTCCTCTTAAGTATGTCATCCTCCAACCACTCAAGATCAGAAATAATACAAAGTGTCTATAAATTTGAACTTCCCTAATTAAAGCCTTGCCCCGGGACATGCTCTCCCATGGCCACCAGGCACGGGATATTTCCTCTCAAACGACACAAATTGGCCCATGAGCACAACAAATTACATTATGATTACTGCACTGGCCCAAATGCTGTTCATCTTGATAGAGTTAACCCAAAGTGGGCAGGCCCGTCTCCCAACTACAGAGCTAAAAGGGGAGAAAGAATTACAGTTTTTGGCTGGGGCTTACTGTAAAAACCTGTGTTATAAATTTCCAGCTCATCCAGAGAATCACAGGGCAGACGCACACAATGCACACATCCACGCACGCACATACACACAAATACATACACACGGAAACAGGCATGTAATTCAGGGTTTTTAGTTTGTCCGGTTTTGTTTTTGTTTTTTTGACAGTACTTATTATGTTTATTTATATTTCAGCGCTTACAGCAGGAGCATGGAGGGGTTGTAATTACTGTATCTGAACTCTTGAATCGTGTATCAAATTCAGTTGAAATAACATGAGGTTTGTCTTGGCCTTTGCCTTTTTTTTTTTTGAAGATTTCCTCAAACAAAACAAAAACTATTAAACAAGAGATCAAAAACCGGTGAGGCTGAAAAATCAGCATTAGGAACGCATCCAGTGGTTACTTCTCCTACCGCAGTGCAGCAGCAGGCCCACATGTCTGACCTGCTACCAACTGTGGCTACGAGCTACAGGGGCAGGAGGTTAAATGCCCAATTCAAGACTTTTCAACACACATGTCAGTGTTCATGAAGAACAAGGTGGTGGAAGATAAACAGAGGGCTGGTTGAGGCTCTTGAGGTTCAAAGTCAAAATTAAAAAAAAAAAAAAAGGTCATTCTTGCTGTATTCTATACCGTTTTAAAGGATCAGTTGACACCAAAATCAAAAACACATATTTTTACTCTGGCCTGTAATGCTATTTATCCATCTGGATTGTTTTGGTGTGAGTTGCCGATGATATTGGCCGTAGAGATGTTTGCTTTCTCTTAAAAATGGTGGAACCAAATAACACTCAGTTTGTGATGCTCGAAGTGCCAAAAAATCCATTTGAAAAACTCTAAACTTGAGTCAGACTCATATATTGGCTGACAAATATTATTGGATACTGGCCTATTACAGCAATTTCAGTGTATAAGTTGTCCAATACGCACCAATATGGAAAGTTTTTTCTTTAGTTCTATTTGTGGGTTTTAGTTATTGTTGTTATTTATAATTATTAGAACAGAATGTATATTTGTACCCAGGTACAAAGAGGTACATTGCAGCATTAGGCTATTCACACCCAGCCCCTATATTTTATCTATAAAGAGTGACAAAAATCACTGCTGTGCTGAATGAATGGGTTAAGCACAAGGCTGGGGTCTGAATCCTGCCCTGGGATACAAAGATTTGACATTAGTGTGAAATTACACATCAAATTACACATGTACCTGTTGGTTACAGTTTTCATCATTTTCAGTTTGGTTAGGGTTAAGCAGCAAAACTACTTGGTTAAGTTCAGAAAAACATCATGGTTTGTCTCTGCCATGCGGGTGCAAATAGTCACACTGGCTAGTTACACCCTGAGTGCCAACAGCATTGTATGGATGCCTGGTTGCTTGTTTCTGCCATGCTAGACTATATACCCCTGAATGTAAACAGTCACATTGTCTTTTGCAACCCGGGTGCAAAAAGAATCAGCATTTTTAAAAATACCAGTTTCAGTGCCCTGATGTCATGCCCATGACTGTGAGATATCCTGCTCCATTACATATCTTCACATGTATCTGATAACTATATTTGACTGATCATTAAAAAGAAAATTGTATATTATATTCTGCATAATAAGAACATCGGTTGATATATCAATACTGGAATATTTTTATTCCCCAACATCGTTATAACCCAAACAATACAGTATCGGTCTGGATCTGCTCTATAGCAATGTCTCTTTCCAAACATAATGACCTTATTATTCAAGATAATCCACAGACCTTGTTGGAAGCAATTTCTAGTACAAAGTACAGCTGCACAACTAATCCCAGTACTATCAAAATCGCAATATGGCCAAGTGTAATATCCAAACGCAGAACCAGAACCAAACTGTAATGTTTTGAAAGAGAAAAAATCTGTGAAAATATCATTATAATGAAGGACTGTAGCGCTGCATAAATGCCCTGGTCTAAAACTCTTGCTCTCCAGATGAATGCAAAAATGATTGTTTCCACTAATCAGCATCACATATCTCATTTTCAGTCAAAATAACTGCAATATGACTTTTTTTTACCATATCATGTACCCCTAGTAGGAACTAGTTTCTCTCTATCAAACTACACCTACCAACAGAAACATTGAACTAGCTACCTCAGCAGTGCTAACATCACAACTCAGCCAAGGAGGACGCCATTAATGTTTACTTCCTGCACCGTCATAAGGAAGAGCCTCTCGTCCACGAGTAGATGCACTCTTCCTACTGTGTGGTGATTCGGATACTGGATGTGGTTTGGTAGAAAGAAAATGGTTTCTCCATGAACTGTTAACAGCCAGGGCTGTGGATTATATTGAGTAACCAAGTGATGATTTCAAATGTATTTTTTAGTGCTTTGAGCACCACAAGCCAAGTGACATTTGTCTCTATTACACTGTGAAGGCAGACATCTCTACAACCAATATCTCTAAAACACACCAAAACAATCTAGATGGATAAATAGCACTACAGGTAGGAGGAACACATGTATTTTTGATTTTGAGGTGGGCTGTCTCTTTAAAACAATAAACACAACAACTTTGCCTATCAAAGAACTACTAAAATCAGTCAGTGAGATAATAAGTCTGCCAGGATGACAGACAGTAGCTCCGCACAGGAAGAGCTTGTTCCTACTGTGACTTAATTAGCAGGTTGAAGACAGACGGGATCAAAAATACACACACACACACACACACATCTGAAATCATAATCCAGACGCATGCAGGACACACACACACGCTTAAATATATCTATTTCCTCGGATGCATGTTTGTGCACGCATGTCTCGCACAAACACACGCAATTATATCCAATTTCCCGGCATAAATTTCTCACTCGGATGCACACACACACAAAACAAACAAACAAACATGTACGCTTGACCATCTCGTGGCATGAAAACACAGCCCACGCACGCACACAGTCATTTTCCCTTGCACGAATACATAACCCAGACGTATTCAAAAATACAAACACACACATACACACACGTTCCAGTCTCACAACTGTAAACTTTCATTTTCTTACAGGGTCACTCTCTCGTTGCCCCTTGACTACTTAGTCTAAGTGCTCAATTAAGCATAGCTTGTTTAGCTGATTTTCCTCCCAGTTTTATTATTGTTGCCATGTGCTGTGCTACGTTCGCCTACACTTTTCACTTTTGGAATTTGTGAGTGATCTCAGTGCTTTACATCCATCCTCTTCCCTGTTTTGCATGCTTCTTTTGTGCTGAACATACCACTCTGCTTCCATAGTAAAGACTCATACTGCTGTAATGCTGACTGGCAAACTGTCATGTGGTGTAAGGTGTGTGATCATCTCATTTTCGGTATGAAATCATGCAATGATGTGATGAAATACTAAAAATCAGCTCCACTGTGCATCCTGCAGCGCAGTGTTCCTGGCTTTAATAATTGGTACCTCTAAATAGGAGGCAATGATGCAGAGAAAGCCTCCCATGTTGAGCAATCATAATTATCTGACTGAATCCGCTCTTACCATAACAGTATAATTATTATTATTATTCTAGGAACTCTCATGCATGATAAATGTTCTGAGTTTGCTGCCATGCCTGACCATGATGTTCACCATAGGCTGTTACAGAAAAAAGAGCAGGTTCTTAGTTCTGACCAGCTAAAACAACTAAAAAATGTACCTCCGTTCTACTGATATGAATGTTCTAAACCGTCATCAAATTATTGTTCTTACTGATTAACCAGTCATTATTAACTCACTAGAATACCCACAATACAGTGGTACAAACACACACGCGCTGCACCTTCTGAAAAAAAAAAGAAAAAGAGCAAATAGACAAAACACAAGCAACACATGCACATCATTTAGAAAACATGCTGAAAATATACACAGCACAACTAAATACACAAATATGCACTGACGAACTTGGTTATTATCTCTGATCATAACAGTGGTTTTCCAACATTTTGTTTTTTCAAAGTCCTTGATATTTTCCCCACTTTTCAATTTAAAAAATGCTTTACACATTTTTTCTTTAAATCTGCATGCTCCCGGGAGGTACATGCATACTGCAGATCAGACTAGATAAACAATAAATCAATTAATTGACAATTAAATTAATCGCCAATTATTCTTATAATTAATCAAACCTTTGGGTCACTACTTAAGAAAAAAAAAGTTCAAATTTTCTGATTCCAGCTTCTTAAACATGAATATTTTCTTGTTACTTCTGACCTGTACAGTAAACAGAATATCTTTTGGTTGGGAACAAAAAAATGATATTTGAGGACGTCATCTTGGGCTTTGGGAAACACTGATCAACATTTTTAACTATTTTCTGAACAGTTTAATAGACCAAACAACTAATCAGTTAATCGAGAAAATGATCAGCTTAACTGGTAATGAAAATAATCATTAGTTGCAGCTTTAAATCACACTGCATGCACAACATGGAGAAAGTACAAAACAAAATAACAGATGATACACAAACCCGAATTCATGAGTCACAAACTGTGGCAAAAGCAAGCATATCCAAGCTGTGTTCAGCCCTCTGGAAACACTTCCATTGTCATTTTGTGTATTTGCAGCACATTATTTGCAGTGTGTTTTCTAACTGCTGTGCATGTGCTGAATAATTGATGAAAATGTTTTTCATACATTGTTTTCGCTTGACTTATTTGCATGTGTTTTCTTCAGAGCCAAAAGCACCCATCTATTGTATTGTAAAAATGCAAAATGCTACTAGGACCCCAAGTTTCAATAACTGTCTGACCTCCTGCAAAAAGGGTCACTCCACCTTACAATGATCATGAACATCAATTTATATTATATTTTTTATTTATATTTTTTTAATGTCCTTTTTTTCCTCTCTCTCTCTAGAAACATCTAGCAGGCCAAACTGAACCTTATGGCTGGCCAACTTTGGCCTGTGTACCCCACTTTGGGCAGCCCTGATCTGACACAACCAGTAATTAACAAGACTAATACAACATGCAACATTTGTTGTCTTTGTGATGGACATTGACATTATGTAACCTTACATCTTCATTTTCATGAAATGACTTAATTTGTAAAATTTGTTACATCACTCCAGCAAATCTTTATTGCATTTTAACACCCGTTAGGTGCTTATTTCCACAATTGGTTAATATTTTTAGTGTATATCTACAAGACCTGAACAGCATTACAGTAAGCTGTATGCACTGAGCCAACAGTGCTAATACTGTAGCTACTGTTTTTGTGGTGAGAAAATAATATTTAAGTATTAACAAGGGCCAATTATTATCAATTAAAATCAAAGATTTATTGAACATTTGTAAATCTGTTCGCTTTTTCATGACATTAGCTCAAATTAGGTATGAAATAATGTAATATTATATGTTATGCAATAATGCAATCATGTCATTAATGATGTAGTAGTGTGTCACCTAAAACTAATAACCCACTGGACTCTCTCCTTGACTAACAACAGCTGACTCAGAGTCACTGCGGTGCACGTGGCCTCTCCTTGGCTCCAAGTTGAGCCACGCGCGTGCACGAGAGAGCTCGAGCGAGTACAATCCGGTAATTGTGCGTTACAATGAGAGAGAAAGTCTCCCTCCCTCCCTCCCCACCGGCTGGCCTCCTCCGGTCCTCCAAACCCCTCCAGTGAACCGTTTTCATAAATCATGTCATTAAGATAACGTCGAGAGCACAACTGGGGCTCATACATCACAGCACAGAGGCCCTACACTGGGACACACATCTTTATTTCTGCCCAGACTTTCAGTGCCTATCTAATGCATGGTTCTCTTACACTCTATATACAGTATCAGCATTAAATTTGGATGATTGTCTTAAAAATATCATTACTGGGAAAACAAACTGGCCAAACATGTTGCAAACTTACAACACACGCCATTTCGAAAGCCAAATTTACACCTTGGAGACTATTTACCACGTCTTGCTGTGTTTTGGGGGATTCAGTTACCTTTCTCTTGGCTAGTTACATCCAACAATGTGACAGAGACAGATCTCAGTCCGAGGCTTTCAGTGAAAATTAATGGCACTTGTCAAATAACGATGATTCACATGCAGCCTGGAGCCTGTGAGAGGCCTCACCTGTAGACACAGCTGAAACTGACACTAGTCAAATAAAGATCCTCATGCATGTTTTTGATTTTGCTGCTGGCATTACATAACGCTAAAAACTGGATTTAATAGATAAATCAGGGAGGCCATGCCAGCATACGGAGTCTTTGTGTCTGCTGTAATTGTTTTGGTTTATTTAAAAAAAAAAAAAAAATATGTTTAGATTTTTTTCAATGTAATTCTGTAGTATTTACAGGACTTTAAGACAGACACTGCTGATTTAACAGGCAGCCATTAGGGATTTGTTGTTTGACTTTATCCGACCTGGATGACTGAGAATCTTCATAGGCATATTGCTGTCAAAACGCAGTCATTAGCTACACTGATTGTAGCGCAGGGAGTCAGCCAAATGGCACACGACTGCCAGCACCCACAGTCTTTAAAAGAAAAAGAATGAGCTGAAGTTATTAACATCTGTCCCTGACGAAAAATAACTTCACCGAGCTTGATGATAATGTGTGTTTAGTGCACATTACCAATCACCAATGGCATTTTTGCCTCTGGAGATATTCTAAGACGAGATTCTTTTTCATAAAGATAAAAGTACTTTTAGATTGTCTTTTTTCCTCAGGTTTCTGGAAAGAATTTGTATGACATATCTGATGGTAACTACATATATATTAGGGCTGCACAGTGAATCTAAACATCATCGAAATCGCAATATGGTCAAATTGCAGGAAGCTGCAATTTTTTGACAAAGGAAAAATGTGTGAAAAGACAGCAATACAATGAAGTACTATAGTGCTGCAGAGATGTCCCAGCCTACAGATCTTGTTCTCCAGATGAAAGAAAACATATTTTGTTTGGTACAGACACCAAAAATTGTCACATCATCATGACTTTAAGTTTTTTCAGTGAAAATAAGCTTGGATGCAAAAACGATTACTCCCACTAATCATATCACAATTGCGATATCTGTCCAAATAATCACAATATAATTTTTTTTAAGCAAATAAGGCAGCCCTAATATAAATTGTGAATTGCTCCTTAATTTAGATTAGGAACTACAGAGTATGGTACAACTTGCCTGTAGTGTTAGCGATTGTTAAAGGTAGAGTAGGATTTGTCTGAGCTGTTCCTAAACACATCAGGATGTCAAATAACAGCATTTTGGGTTGGTGAAAAGGCCTGAGCACAGCAAAACACTAAGAAAAAATAAGGAAATACAGGCAGAGGGCAGGGTCTCTGCACATACAGCCACCACCACATACTTCTAGTGGGTCATAAGTGAAACATGTTTGTAGTCAGTCCACTTTAAGGTCCACTTCCACAGTAGGACAACAGAACACTAAGTTATACAGATGAAGTTGTGATTTTGTGATGTGATCTCTATTCTCTGATTTCAGCTTCTCAAATGGTAATACTTTCTGGTTATTTTTTTCCTCTATGTACTTATTTATATAATGTTTATTAGTATAGGGACAAGTAGCATAAACCAATGCCACACACCACAGCATTTACAACAAGCTCATTTGGAATGCCTGTCCATAGCTGCGCCTCTAAAATACATAAAACTCAACCACAAATACACACGAGACAGTACAAAACACACACTCAATAATAAATATGTACATTGTGAGCACAAAAATACAAATAGACACCAACTATAGCCCCATAAAACAAGAAGCACCAGATTATTCATTACCACACAACTGATCGCTTTTCAAAAACTGTTTCAGTTTGAGTTTAAAATGATCCAGATGAGGATCCAGTATGAGCTCTGGAGGTGAGTTATTCCACATGTTGATCCCCGATCAGAAAAAGCTGTTTGTCCAAATGAGGATTTATGTAGGGGCACCTTACATTTCCCATTAGATGCTCCATACAAACGGAATACCTTTGGGTTATTGATAAAACAAGACATTTGAGGATGTCAGCTTGGCTTTGAGAAACAGTGAGCAACATTTGCAATCATCTTTTGATACTTTATGGACAAACAACTGATCAGTTAATTAGGAAAATTAGCTTCACTTTAATCAATAATGAAAATAATGCTAGTTGCAGCCCTAATTTGAGCTATATGACAAATAACTGAAGCCTAATCATTTAATTATGGTTTAAAATATCTGTAACAATGCTACAGAAATTGCGTAAAAGCATTTTTGTGCCAGTGAACTTTTATACAGTCTATTTTGGGATACCAGAGATTAGCAGTGCTACCATTAGACCTAATGCCTGTTCACATTCAACTAATTTCTTATGACATTGTGATCATTCACGTTTGTGGAGGACGGTAATTATTTGACAGAGATAATAAATCTTTTGTGTTTATTTTAGGCATGTTGGTGCAATTTCTCCATATTAAATGGGGGGTTACTTTAATTATTACCCGCACACCCTGCCTGCAGCGTGCAATATAATAGGAGGAATTCATTCAAATTAATGTCTGAGTCACGTCTATCAAAAAATTGATTATCAGTACTTCATCTAATATTCACAAGCTTGTCAGAATTGCTGCCATCACGGTAAATCCCAGCTTCGTCCTGAAGCAGACACGTATATAAAGAGAAGCATTGAGAACAAAAGACAGATGTGTCCGGTTAAGTAGCCATCCTTCAGCACCATCATGGCTCATTTTAACCAAGCCATCCACGACCTCCATGCGTGGACATCTGTCTGTCAAGGATGGAACAAAAAAATGTTAATGTGTGCTGTTTAATGTGAGCCAAAGCACACATTAAATATGAAGGACGTGAGGCTCCACATGCCCTCCCAGACGGAGACACAAAAACTGGAAAAAAAAAAGAAGAGAGATGGGAGGCAGAGGGAGCTGATTTAGAGGCACAGGCACCCCATCCAGAATCAACATTACTTCAAACATGAGGTCATCTAAACATCTGTCTACAACATGTCCACCGGGAGTTCAATCAAAGCCCCGCTGAAACATGTACAATTGTTTCTGGAAATAAATATTAGGCCTAATTCGGCTGTGATTGGTGCAGCCACTCGGGAATCATTGCTAACTGCAGCCTCAGTCGATGGATAACACACACACACATGCACATGCACACACACTGTTTGACTTTATTTATTTGATTCCCCCTCTCTTCTTTTCTTCCTCTCCTTCATTTAGGCTAAGTGGCTTTATTTGTTCTTTCCCGACTGATTTCAGGTTCACTGTTTAAAATGAGGAGAGTCTGAGCGAGGCTCTGACAGTCTGGAGGCAAAGCTGCAGTAATCACACGCGGGGCGTCTGTCTCATGTCGTCACAGTCCATTTGCTGGAGACGGATCGATTTACTCATGGAGTTTAAAAAACGCTTCCACTGAGGAAATAACAAAGGACTTAGAGAAAACATTACAGCAACATGCATGTAACTAGAGAGATTTCCAGTTTCTGTTTTTTAGCTTGGTTTACTATGCATTTAATCATAATGACATTATTATTTTAATTTTGTTCTGCCCTACATCCATCTATTAATTGACTTTTTTCCCATAAAACATGAATTTCATTGAGTTTTTTTCAGATTAGCTTACAAATCCTCATAAGCTGTTCTACAGAGCAGCTATATATCACTTCTGCCTGCCTGTATCCAAAAGTTTTGAGTGAAACCAAACCACTAAAAAGTTAGAACAGCCCTTTACTAGGAAAAGTGATACAGTATGCAACTACTACCACCTTGTGGACAAAATGGGTAATGCCTGTTAAAGTATGGACTTTAGAGTTACTATTCAGTTTAGGCTGCTATTTCGAGGGTTTTATTCTAAGTAATCCAATGTGAGTATTTATTTATTTATTTATTTATTTATTTTTCTTAATTTTTAGGTGTGAAAATAATGAAGTCAATCAATGATCAAATTAGGATCACTGTAAATTACAATCAATGAAAAGAGCTAAGCCTATTTCCATTGAAACCCTCAGATTTATTCTGTTACTCATTAGAGAAATTTCTGCACTTTTGGTGAAAGCCCTATTATACAAAAAATTGTATTTTTTGCCACTTGGAGCCTTCCCACAGTTTCAAAGTGCAATTCACTTCTGCACCACCATGGTGAATACAAATAGTGCCTTGAAAACCTCATTCCCATTTCAGGGCGCCAGTCTCTATATTACAGCTCAGTGTAAAATGATTCTGAAGCTGCTGTGAGGTGTAACAGTTGTATGGCGTTGATTTAAAAAAAGAGATTAAATCGATTTATTAATTATCAATTTCTGTCAACTAACTTATTGATTAATCAACTAATTGTGTCAGCTCTTAAGTATGCACACAACAAAATGGATACTAATATCACTGAAACTGCACACTCAACACAGTAAAATAACTGATGCACTGCAGAATGACAAACTGTGCACAGATGACTTAAAAGAATACTAATGCAGCTTTTTTCCACTTGATTTACATTTAACTTACAGGCTCGAAAGACCAACTCACACATAAATTAACATCAATCTGTCTTCATCCTCGTTAACAGAGAAAAAAAAAGCCTCTGGAGGGGATGTGGAGTGAAGGTGTGGAGAAACACTGTGGTCATTCTGCTCAGGGTTAGAACCTCTGTCTCATCATTTTGGTGAGGACAGACGAACGCCCATCAGCCTCTGGCTGGAGGTCGAGTACAGCAGGTTGTCAGACCCAGGGGGCCTGTGAGGTGTAAACAGGGAGGGACAAGCAACAGAGCTAGAAAACATTCAGTATAGCACCTCTTTTCTCATAAAAATATCACCCGAGACAAGTTGCACCCTGAGTACTTTATAATGAATGAATGTTCATTGCCAATTTAAAAGTCTTTATCTACGAGAAGTCAACTGAAGTTCATAGGACTGACACACATAGACCCAGCATACACTGCTGATGGCAATGCAGCCATCTTTGCAGAGCACCTAAAATATAAAAAGCAAAGCAAGTGCCAAACAAGTAAACTCTTGGTCTGTAGTCTGTATTTTTCCAATGGCAGAAAATCCAGTACGCTGCACTTACTACAGTTTGGAGCCACTGTTAGTTCCTTTTTAAATAAACCATTGTACTATATGTAAGCAAAGCATTGGAGAAAATGAGGTAAATATTGGACTTTTTGAATCAAAGGGTAGTCATTCCACTGTAAAACACCTGCAATATACGGCACAAACTGTTATGAGAAACTCTTGACATTGCATGATTTTTTTGGAACAGTAAAAAGATTACATCATTAACTTTAAAAGCTTTGGAGTGGCAACTTGGAGGTGGGTGTCATACACATTTCTACTGGCTGTAACGTGGATTAACTAATCTAACTATAAAGCAAGAAATCTCTGCATGTATGCAACTTGCCTATCTCATGAACCGTTCATCTTATCTACTTCAAACTTGGCATGTGTATCTCTGGGGACCCACGGAAGTGCAATTTGAACACACAACGCAATCAATATTAATACAGTTTGAATAAACAGGCGAACAGCTGCTGCATGTCGCAAAGATGGCTGTGCCCAGTCAAAGCAGACTACAAGCTGCGGCTAAAAATCCTCACTCTTGATCATCTAAAGTATGGGAGCATTTTAGACAGAAACCCAGCAGCGTGGTTAGGGTTTGGGTTCTGTAAGCTCTGCAAAGTGGAAATGTCATCATAGCTTGGTAAGTGCTCTGCATGAACACTTTTAAGTCAAGTACTACAGTAAAAATACTGATTCTTCAGTTCATGAAAAGTGTTGCACTGACATAAAGTTACTAGACTCATCATGCATCATGTCTCAGGCATCATGGTAACTCTGGAAGTCACCCCCTCTCTGCTTCCCCCCCCTCTGTCTCCCCCCTCTCCTGTCTATCTTTGGCTTACCTATTATAAACATCCTCTATAATTACTATTTCTTTGATCAGGCATCAGGAGTATTAAGTATTAATGGGACAAGTTTCTGACATTTATTTTGAGAAAATGTTATATTAACAGAGTAACAAAAACATGATCTATAGAATAATCAATAAATTAGTCAATAGATTAATCAATGAATCAAAAAGAGATTCTAAAGAGCTAATTTGCATTTTAATGTTAATGTTTTGTTCTCAAGCTGCAAGCAGCAGCAGCACGAGGCCACGAGATCAGCCCACTGTGGATAGGCAGGTTTGGAACAAACACTGTACTACTGAGTAGATAAATTCTAGTTAAGAAGTAAACCGTTCGTTTAAGAAATGTAGGACCTACCAGCCTCTGTCAGTAGCCACAGGAACTGTGACAACAGTGACATCTGAAACACCACTTTAACTCCTTAATAGTCGCATTTTCACAACAGACAAGCAAGCTACAGACAGACTACAAGCTACAGAGATCCAGAAGCAACGTAGGAGAAGAGCAGGAAACAGAGAAAATGTTTTGGGATTCACTTCAAGGCCACAGCTGAAAATCTGTTAATAGAAGGAGGGAAAAGAACACAGTGTTCACCACAAACCAAGTTGGGAAAGAGATTTCTTAAGCATCTGATGAGTCACTTGTCCTGATTTTAGTGCATTATAGTTTGTATGATACTTTATGCTAATTTATATATGGAAATCTGACTATATAAAATAAAACTTGATTACTAAAATACTCCTATAATGAAGCCATGTGTAAAATGCAAGCACTTGAAAAATATCAAAAATGTATATTATAGGGAACTCTTAAAGAAAGATGAACAGTAACATTGTCTTATTGTGATTTCTGAATATGAAAACTAACAATACATCCCAAAGTTAGACAGCCTTTGCTAAAGACACTGTGGACAGAAAGATGAAAAACGCCCTTCGGTGTTGATCAGTGTGGTGAGTGAGCACAGAAACAACACCAAGACTACAAACATGAGGAAAGAGTTTTGTGGTCCTTATTGTTTACAGCTGTTGGCCTGATGTGCTGCAGAAAAAAAAGAGAAAAAACTGACACCATAATGAGACAGTCTACCCTTCTCTTATTCTTAATAATCCTTCACAGGCATGCTCGTTTGATAACTTCATATTGTTACTTGTTGTTCACAAATAAGATGAGAGGAACATGATACTGTAGTTGCAAATTATATTTTCTTCATGGAACATTTCATGCTCGACACCAAATCTGGCAAAAAAGAGCATTAGCAGCAGTTATGCGACTCCACAAATGAAGAGCAGAACATCATGACTCAAGTATAAGATACTTAACAATTTAGCGTCAAATAAGTACTCATTGAAATATAAAACTTTATATAGAGTCATAGATTAATGTTAAGGCTCATGTAAGATAGTGAAACAAAGAAGTAAGCAACTTGTACAAAATGATATGCAACTTGTACAAAATGATTTCCACGGGAACGGTTCATGTATCCTCAAACGATTATGCAACAAAGTCTTATTCTGAGCAGCCACATCATGCGAATGCATGACATTCATTCCACAAATACAGACACAACCACAATCCTTGACTGCTGGTCACAGAGCTGCACATGCAAAGAGCAATACAGGACTGAGATATACACAGTAACTGTTTATGACAGTTAATGAATACATATTCATTCACACTATCACAGATCACAGTGATCTTCCACACCCATATCAGACAACCACCAGCCAGTCACTGGTAGCACATGCAAATGGATGATGAGTTTGGCTCACTCACCAGCCTAAAAGGATTTGTAATCTATTAAGTGCCTGGTAAAATTAAAGCATAACTTGCCCTTTGACTGGTGGACAAAAAAGTTACTGTACCGTCTTTTCCGTGGGAATGCAATCTTACACACTGTCCACACACCTGCAGAAAGATCTCAGCTGCCTACTGCAGTCGTTCAAAGTGTTTTTCGATTAATTTGCTGCCTATATATCCTAACAATACAAGCAAAATCAAAACTACATTTTCAGAAACACACCTCATATAACAACTTTCAGACCATTATTTTTCACAACCTTGCTCAAAGATCTGAGGATTGTAAAAATGATTGACTACCAGCCTCGACTTTGGTTTTGGCCTACTCTTTTACATAAAGTGTATGACAAAAGTTTAGCACAAAATAAAGTTTAAGCCGGTAAAGGTTCCTGACTGGTCAGTACCAATATATTAATAAATAAATATATTAATAAACTCCTGGACAAATTATACCGCTATATCTATGTAATGTTAAACAGCTGACAGGACAAAATGCACCAAAGTGTGAGTTCAATTTACTAAATTTGATCAAAATGCATCTAAGTGCAAAAACACATTTAACTTGTGTGATGTCTTTATTTTTTGCACCAGATTATGGCAAGCAGTATCAATTAAAATATAAATAGAAAATGAATTGAAACTTTACCAAAATCGCAATATGGCCAATATGGTTGTAATTCAGCCATTCTCTAGGCCTACCTAACTCTATAGACAATTTACCTGTATGCTGTCCAATAAGATAGTAAATTGTGGTAAATAATATGGGTTATAAATCCAGGAGGAAGTAAATCTCTGGCACTGCAACCAAAACTGCACGTGCCTTCCTTATGTATCGTTTTGGAAGCCAAACTACTATTTAAGTTACACTAAACGTACACTGACTTTACTTTGCCCTTTTGCTTCAGGAAGCACAACTTGGCAACGTGTCAGCCGTCTTATGCAATTTTCAGTCACTACAGACAGAGTGAAGCCGGGTGTAGGAATTTTAACGTGAGGTTTAATGGCGTGAAGAAACGAGAGGGTTCACCTCTGCTCACTTCCTGGTTAGACATGATTTGCCTTCACTCTCACCTGCATCCAGATGGATGGATTCAAATTAAACTAAAGATGTTTGCACTCATGATTAAACTAATTCCACAAAGCTTGCTCTGTAAAAAAAAAAAAAAAAAAAAAATGATTACCTGTTCCACGGCTGTGCCGCTTACGCAGCTTTACTTAGCCTAGCTAACCAACAGGTGCTATGATGGCAGCCAGTCATCAATCAAGACCATTGAAACTGTGTATTAGCTTGATTAGACAGATTATTTTCACTGCCAAGGTAATATTTATTATCCTTGAGCGGAAATTTGTTGCACAGCCAGCAACAGTACAAACACCAATCAACATTCAATATATCACACAAAAAAGACAGATGTGTCCAAAGAAAAAAATAATTAGCTTAAGCTAGCAGTGAGGTTAAACCAATGGCGCAGCGCACACAGTGAAGTGTCTCTGACTGTCGCCGTTTTGTTCAGTAACTAGAAATGTCTCACAAGTCTGATATCATTGCCAGATAAATCCAGAAGCCTGTACAAGCCACAGATGTTGTTGTCATTATGCTAATCTTTAGCTGTCCTCCTTTAACAGTTCAATGTCTCAGCATTTCACAGAAGTTGTCAGGGGAAGAACATTGTAAGTATGAACTCACCACACGGAAGAAAACCTTTTGGCGACTTATAAGGAGGAAAAAACAAAGTTAGGAGGGTGCAAAGTATCAACAGATATTATTAATCCGAGAACAGATGGGGGTTGACCTCAGTAACTTTACAGGACAGTAAAAAATAAACCAAAATAAAAAACAAATATGGCGCGAAATTTCTTCTTCACTTACTGACCGGAGTCACTACCTGTGTGCTCAGTGCTGCCATTGGTGGCGGTAACCTGAATTGCAACAACGCTGATACTTGAACATGGCGGCCGAAATTTTTAGGAAATAGGATAAGAGTGTTTCTCTAACCATGGGCGCTTTCAAATCCAAGCAGTGACATTTTGGATTCATGTTAAAATTTCTCAAATTATTCTAAATATATACACAGTATTACTAAACATCTTGACAAAAAAAAACTAAATAATGTGATTTAATGTCATGTCTGAAGCATTTTACGGAGCCAAACATCACTTGTTCATGTCCTGTGATCTCAATGTTCAGATACATGAAATCGGCTAATAAAATTACATTATGACATTATTACAAATGAAATAGTTTGATATAAATATTACTTTACACCATGTTAATAGGTTAATAGGTTAATAGGCATTGTAGTAACTGGTACCCATTCGTAACTGGTCAGAACCAAGATATTGATACGCTCCTGGACAAACAATACTGCTGTCAGTATTCATGTACTGTTACATAAACATCTGACAGGGCGAAACATTAAAAAAAAAAAAAAGAAAGAAAAAAAAGAAAAAGAAAACTCATTAAACAATTTAACTTGTTACTTCTGCAAAAAAAAAAAAGTCACGATAAAATAAATGCTGAATCTTGTCACATCTTATATGTCATGCTTTTGTTTTATATACCAAATTATGAGAGCTGTATCGTCAAAAGTATTGATAAGTATCCGTATTGATAAGTAGTACTGATATCAGTATCAATAAAACCCTAACAATACCTTTTCTCTACTGAGCTGAAGACCAGCTTCAAAGTGTAACATTTGAAAAATTAATATTGGAATAATTTCCATGCACAAAAATACATAAGAAGACAAAAATAAACCCCTTTGAACCACTGGTTGAAACTTCAATATATATTTTTTAATTAATGAATTAGTTAAATACAAAAATAAATAAATAAATAAATACAAATTTATCATGTCTAGGTGGGATTCCTAGATTTGAGAAACTTGAAATTTGTTCACCTTATTTCTTCACTGTGCATTCATGTTCTATTATGTGACAATGCTGAGGTTAAAATCTGGGCAGGTTTATGGACAGAAAACACTTAGTTAGGCTCTGGGAAAGAACATGCTGCGGGTTAAAATGAACACTCTCGCGAGATTTGTCGCGGGTCTTCTTAACCAGCTGCACGCATGCGCCAACTGGCGGCTCCGCTGTGAACACACGTGAGATCCAGAACTATCTTGGTCTCACACGCATAATCTTTGTCCATGTGAACTACAGACTGTCCGCTGAAGACTGTTTATTCTGTCGTCGATTAACGACGCATGTGCGATTCCCTCCAGAAACATTTTGTACCGTCTTTTCCGTGGGAATGCAAATGAGGGGGGCGTCACTGCTGTATAGTTAAACGAGTAGCATGTAAGCTAACTTTAAGCTACATATTGTAGCAGCAGCAGCGTGCTCGCTGTTTACTGTAAACTGTTGCGTAACCTCAACGAGTCGTTTCAAAAAGATGAAGCGAAAGTATTGTCGGACTTACCAGCGGATCCACCGGCAATAATCTGATGGGAAGCCTCCCGGAGCATGCTGCGTGGCTTTGTGGCTGTCATTTTCACTGTTTCAGGTGTCTTATCAAAGCAGACATATGGGAGAAAACCGTTAGAAGTTATCTGTACTTGTAGCCTCGCGCGAATTCATTTATCATGTGTCATAAGTTGCTATAACAGTGAGCCTCAGCCCTGATGAACAGTCAGCGTACCTGCTTGTCCCTGTCCTGCTGTGTAGTGCGGTGTCTCAGCTGTATCTTGTCCTCAGGGTCTAGTTAGCTCAGAGTGTCTCCTGTAGCAGCAGCAGCAGCGGCGCAGCAGTGATATCTGTGAGTGCAGCTCTCAGGCTAGGCTAGGCTAATATGGAATCAATTACCTCCAAACTGCTGGTTCACATTTACCCTCCCATTGCCTCACACAGTCACAGCCATGAAGAGCTTGAATATTGTAAATAAAAAAAAATGATAAGCCATGACCCCTTCCTTACCAGTAATCGATATAAGGCAAACAGTTCCATTATGCGCACAAAGGTCACTTTATCCTCGTGAATGTACATTTACAGTCTGGACATTGTCTAAATGTATGTTTACTGTACACATACATTAAAGGCATCTTTTTTCTGCATTCTTACTTTCCTTTAGTGTAATATTTATATCTACTGAACTGTAAAGCAGTCCAGAGAGAGACAGAGGGAGTGTAAAACAGGATTTTCTCATGCTCCCAGATTCAGGTTCCAGCATGTTACACAGTCTGATTCATCAAATAAAACTTTCTGTCTTACTTGTTTTATAATCTGTCATTTGACAACCTAATTCAGAAGCTCAGATTAGATGATGTGTTACATGGTTTGCAAGTGTCCATTAAGAATTATATGCATTATTGATAAATGTTTTGATTATTGTTTTGATGAATTACTTAATTGTTAATCCATAAAATGTTAGACAGTAGTGATAAATGCCTGTTATATGGTAGTCAGTTTCTGCCAGTGTGATGAAAAAAAGATTGATCGAGTATTAATAATGAAAAACTTTCTTTAAATTACTTAATAGCTCAGAATAATGAGTTTGTATCTTGAAACAATGACTTCATCACGAAATAAAGAAAAACTTTCATGAAATAATGAGTTAGTATTAGAAAATAATGACTTACTTATCTCAAAATCCCCCAAAATATTGACTTAGTATAAAAAAAACCCCAGACTTAGTGTCTCAAAATTCTGAGAAACATTCAAAATAATGACATAACAGCTCAAATATAATGACCTACTCGTCTCAAAATCTCAATATAATTAATTACTTCTCTCTAAATCTTAAAATAATGACGGGGTATCTCAAAAATAATGAAATACTTTTGCGAAATAATGAGTTAAAATCTCGAAATAATGACTTACTTATCTCTAAATCTTAGAATATTTACTTAGTGTCTCAACATACTCAACATGAACAATAATGGCTCAGTATCAAAGTCTTTATTCTAAGATACCAACTCACTATTTCAAGGAATCATTACAGTGATTTCCAGGATCTTTTATTTTTCACCACACTGGCAGACGTCGGCTTCCATACTGTCACAAATTCCCAGAGCTCAAGGTGACATTGAACCTTTGTCTCACTAAACCCAAAGACACCCAGCTTACAGTCTCACGAAAGAGAGAAGAGCAGCAAGTTTTCATTTCTGTGAAGCTTGAGCCAGGAAACATTTCTTGCTAAATGCCTTTAATAATATTATCAAAATGTGTAATGAAGTGTTTGATCCCCTTTAAGAGTGTCCCTTTAAGAAAAGAGTGAAGCCTGGCTAAATAATTCAAAGCCACAACTCGTATCAGCATGCAATTTATCAAATATTGATAATCAATGGAGATTTGAGAGCACATTTCTAAAGCAGGTTATATAGAAGATTTACGAGGAGCACAGGCCAGTGAATTCTCATGTAAGTGGAATTTGCCCTTGAACAAAATTTCTAAAAATGGCCCTGGAGCTGGCAGGTTTGTGTAAGAGACGTTTACAGTACCAGGCTCCTTATATAAAGCACATACAGCCTTTGTCCCCCGTCTCGCTTATGTAATGTGAACCTCAGGTTTTAAAGACATATAGATTCCTGCTCCTTTAGCGGCTGACTGTTGTGTGAAATCAGAGGAGTATAAAGTAGGAATGTCTGTTTGTTTTACTGACGCAGCTCAACAAGTTTTATTCTCAATCATGTTTGAAAAATCAGCAGCACTTTGACAACTGACATCACAAACCTGTTACAATAAAATGGCATCTCTGTAGATTTTACACTTGTTGCAGTGGACTGAAGTGAATAGTTAACTGAAACACAGAAGTAATAAAGAGTTAACAGGATAATTAAAGGGGCAGTTCACCTACAATAAAACAATACTAGACTGATTTTTATGTTGGAGCTTCAGCGTGTTCAAGATCAAAGTTAAAGTTAAAGGTCAAAGTTATGATAAAGATAACATGTCAGGTCAAGATAAAGTGAGTCTGACATGATCAGTCAATTAATGGATTAGTTAACTGATCATCAAATAAATGAAAAAAAAGTCAATTTCAAGCAAAGAGCAAATTCACCAATGCTGGTTTCTGACGTCAGAGGATCTGCTGCTTTTCTGCAGTGATAGAAAGTAACAAAGTACATTTACTCAAGTACTTGTACTTGACATACTTATACTTTACTTAAGAATGATCATTTCCTGCTGCTTTATAGTTCCACTCCGCTACATTTCAGAGGGGAATATTGCCCTTTTTCCCTGCATCACATTTATCTGACAACCATATTTACAGAAAGCATGTGATAAGCTGATATGATACTGTACTCTGTAAAAACAAAAATGTTGAGAAAACTCTAAATTTCAAGGCAACTTACTTCAATATATATTCTGGAGTTTTGAGCCCAAATCAAACTCTTAAGTTTTGAAAAGGTTTTAGCAACTGATGTTTATTTCAGATAATATTCTTTTACATAAACTTGAACCTTTGAGTTTTAGTAAATTATCGCAACAAAAGAAGGTTATAGGTTGCCAAAACTTTGTTACGTTTATTTCAAAACTGTAAGCGCTTGAGTTTGATTCAGAACAGGTCTAAAGAAGGAAGCCGCCTTGAAATTATTGTATGTTTTTTCAACTTTCAACTCTCATCCATAGACTGAGATCACTGAGGAGGAGGAGGAGGAGGAGGAGCAGCACACAAAGTCTCTTTTACCAGTGATCATTAAATGTGTAACTCCTCCACCTTCTGCAGAAATGAAAACTGAAAAATAGGACATTGACAAGAAAAATATAAGCATACATACATACATTATCAGGGACATTCTTCTGATAATACTTGTGTACTTTTACTGAAGTAACATGTTGACCTTAGGAGTTATACTTGTATAATGTGACATACATTATTAGGCTGATATTTCTATTTTTACTTAAGTAAAAGGCCTGAATACGTCCACCACTGCTGTACTGTACTTGAGTACAGTTTTGGGTTGTGAGTATTTTTCCATTAAATGTTGTACTTTTGACTATCTGACAGCTATAGTTACTACTTTACAGATTCATGTTGGATACAATCCACATCCTCAGTACAAATAAACAAAAGAACTTAATATTATTTTTTAATTTTGTTACTTTACAGATTTAGATTTTTTGTTATCAACTAAACTGTACATGAGGTTGTTCACAACGTCCAACTACAACAGTAAAATGTTGCTTACATGTTCGTATGTAATAATATACCAGTAATGTAAAACTCTGAATGGACGTATTTTGCAAAATTAATATTTTTACTTTGTACTTTTTACTCAGAGTACATGTTGCTGGTATTTTACGCACTTTTTTGAGAGTACATTTGCAGTGTGGTATTGATGCGTATACTTTTCTCTGTTTTCTGTGATATTAAACTGAATATTTTTAGGTTTTGGACGAATTACGAGAGGTAATCATTTGCGCTTTTTTTTTTAAAAAAAATCACTATTTTCTGATATTTATAGACAAACCTGTGTTATTTAAAGTTAAATGACAAATTATTGGCATATTCATTGATAAAACTAGTAACTATGCAAGTATTACAACCTTATATGAAATAAAGATGCTTGTTTTGGTGTTTTTTATGGAAGGAGAAATAACATGCTGATATGAAAGAGCACAAGGCTTTTTACTATTTAAAATAAGTTTTAAACTACGCACATACATCCCTCTTATTTCCAGCTAAATATTGTTTTTTCAAATCGTGCCTCTGTCATAATTCACACAACATTCACAGTGACACAGTCAGCCTGTAAAAAAGTGTTAAGGGTTTACAGTCAGGGCAACATCTATTCAACAGCACTGGAATCTTTTACTTTAAATTCAATTTGATTTAAACTCTTATAAAGCATGCGGCCTGCGCTGCGTTGCACCATGGAAAAATTAGAGAAGTTATTTTCTTTTTTGATGAGCATTGAAGGCATGCAGAACTTCAGCAGTGAGGCCTATAACGAGCATTTCATTCTGTACAAGAGCAGCTATGGAACAACAAGAGCTTCAGACGAGCCATAAAAACGTGGGATTTACAGCATATATTTGGCAGGAAAACGCCATTACCACTTTGACCCCCTTGGATAAGAAAAAGCAGAACAGCTTCCACCCCTAACCTCAACTCCAGTAAAACATGCAGACTGAGCGGGCTGTGTACAACCAGCTCACAGGGTAAAGTATATAAGTTATGGATGTGTCGAATGAGAGAAGAAGGTTTTTACTGGTATAGTGTGTAGAAACAGTGTTTGGATTTTCCACGAGGAGCTTTGACTAAAATATGAATTTTCTTACTATTGCATGTACCCTGTGTTTTCTGAATAAATCATCCAGAGGCTGGCAAAACGTGTTTTGTGAGAGAAAGCCAATGAACGGTTTTGCTGCAGGACAAGAAAATGACTGATGTGTTCAAGAGCAGACATGATCATGACACTTTAGAGTCTAGAGGGGCTATATAAAATGCTGCAGAACTTTTTGTAATGACTGAAAAGTATCTTAACCCCAAAAATGAAGAACAACAGCAATAACAGCTAAATTTAGAGTGCGCTTTAAAACTTGTGCGCTTTAAATATTGTGCACTTTTTCCTGCTTTTACTCACACAGGAGTGTCACATATACAAATGCACGTAAACATTTTATAAATTCATTTGTGCATTTGCAGTTTAATTAGTGCACTATTATTTGTGTGCTTTACTTTTCAGCAAGGTTGTTCATCTGATCTATCCATGCATTTGTTTCTTTTTCCTTTTATCTTGTACTGTTTTTTATTGTCATACATGCTGTCTGTGTGATTTATGTGTTGTTGGTGTTTTTATGGGCTTTTGCAAACCATTTCCAATGTAATACCTACTGCAAATCACAAATAAATTAACTCTCTGACTCTCAGTAGACTGGACCATCATTTTTACTGCCATTTCCACATCACCTATCTCATATTAATTCTTATTAATGCTTTATAACTGAGAAATAAATGCATCCAGGTTGACTTTTTTAAATGTTTTGTAAAAGGTGTACTGCAGATATTAATCTTACTTTTCTTTCATAGACTTTAATTTATTTGGTGGCCCAAAACAAAAAATCTCCTGTGACCCACCATGACACAGTCCCCGGGAACAACTGTGACAGGCTGTAAAACGCATTGATAACTTTATTATTAGTTGTTTTTTTAACTCAGCAGCAGTGAGTCAAAGTTGGCAGCAGCACAACAACATACTGTATGTCAGACGAGACGCACAGCAGGAAACTGACTGTCTTGTTTTGAGGAGGGTTATGATAGTTTGCTGAAATATGCCTCAGAGGCTTTTCAACAACGGTACAATGTTGTCTGAAGGTAACATTCAGGAAAAACAAACTTCAGAAAAGAGTTTATTTTTAATGTTTTACCATTTTAATGGCATAGTTTTTTATTTTCCATAATTGTTGTAATAAATAATAATAAACTGTCTTTCTTAGTACCCTAAATTTTACCCCCAAAATTATTCTTTTGAAAATGTCTTCAAGTAATGTTTACTTGATCTATTTTATCAGAAATATACTACATTTTTCTTTTACCAGCTGGCACCATAATGTGTACCGCAGAGGGTTAAGATACAAGGAAACACACAGGACCACAGGATTGTGCCGTTTATTTATTGATCACACACTCATACAACATAAAGCAACATAAAGACATCACCTTTCAAACATTTGTAACATTATAGTACAGATACACTAACCAAACATACTCTGCTCTTAAATTACTCTGCTACAAAAAGAAAACTAAGGTCTTCCAAGATAAATGTGACAGCTGTGGAAAACATCACCTTTTAAGCAAAAGCCAAAGGAAAAAAAAAAAAAGTTGAAAATAAAATAAATAACTAATATGGACACAAGCAAGACAGTGGTTTGATCCAAAACAGTTCAAGTCATTAAAATATTTCGGTAGCTCTTTATTAAAAAAAAAAAAAATTGCCCTCTCTCCTTTTGTTTGTTGCTTATTAAAAAACTAACTGACCTGAAAATGAATCTGCTGTGTGTCTTGAAGGTTGAAGAGAAATTTATGTTATTAGAGGACAATCAGAAAAATGAACATACGAACACGTTGCACTGCTAAAATTTCACAGATGCATTATAGGTACAGTTTATCACCGTTATATACCTTTTTATATCCCATCCCACGTATTATGTACCTCAGTAACATTACACTGATAGCAGATCTGGACCACATTGATCACATACTTCACTTTTATTTGACCTGATTTATGCTAAAAAAAAACAAAAAAGTGAGACAAGTCTAATTAAAACAACAGAAACAGATTACAAAAGGTACCTTAAATATGACCTTAATTTCTTTGGGAGAAGAACCCAAACTGTATCAAAGAACAGCTGAAACAATAATTAACTGACTGGTCTTCTAATTTTGATAATCAGTTCATCATTTAATTCTTTTAAGCAATTATTAAGTCGCTCCAGCAGCTCAAACGTGAATATTCTCTTTCTTTCTTAGTTTTCTTTTGACTTTGGACTGCTGGTCAAAAAAAGACATTTGTTTCTATTTTCTGACATTTTATGGACAAATAATCAGATGAATCTATAATGAAAACAACTGTTCATTGCAGCTCTAAATTAGAGTAATATTATATGGATTATATCAAATTAAGATACTAGAAACAGCAACACTTTATAGTAACCGTCATTAATAAGTGGTAAATTAAAGCAATTAAACTGAAGTTTATAATTATTTCACTGTTAAACCATCAAATTATAATTATGTTTATCAATTATTAATAATGCAATAATTTATTTTATCTTATCAATAGTTTGTGTAATATAAAATAATTAATTTATAAATTATATACTGTGTCAGAGCTGGAATGAGATGATCACAATTACAATCTGATTAAATTAGTATAAATACTTTTAGAGAGAAATGGAACAAATATTTGCAACACTTTGTTAAAGGCTAATAATGAAGTTCACCCCAAAATCAATAAAACACACTTTTCTTCTTACCTGTAGAGCTATTTTATCCATCTAGGTGTGAGTTTCAGAGATATCAGCCATAGAGATGTCTGCCTTCTGTTTCTGTTAGAAAGAAAGTAGTTCTGGTAGATTCTACTGCAGAAAGAAAATAGTTTGTGCATGAAGCTGCTCACAACGAGATCTGTTGATTATCTTGAGCAAACAGGTCTTGATTTCTGGAAACAGACGATGCTGCAGAGATTTTTAAAGGTATGCTTCTTGTGCCATTTGAGTGACATTTTGTTTCATTATATTGGAGAAAAGGCAGAAATCTCTACAGCCAAAACTCTGCAACTCACACCAAGACAGTATAGATTTAGATAAATAGCACTACAGGCCAGAGGAATATATGTATTTTTGATATTGGGGTGGACTATCCCTTTAAAGTTAAATTGCTGAGTACAGTTAGGTTGCAACTGATGTTTTTAAAATTGCTTAATAATTGATTTTTAAAGCAAAAAAAAATATGATCTAAAGTTAAATTAACTATCAATTTATCAGTTATTAATGATGGTTTATGTGTTACCCTCAAAACTATGAAACTGAAGTCTCACCTGCTCTATCAGTCTCTTTCTAATTGCACAGTACCTCATAAATGAATTTAAACTATATTCCATTGTCAAGTACGAGTGATCATTCAGTGACACTGTATTCCAGTCAACCCAGCTCTCAGAAGACAACAGGTTTGTTTTGATGAGGTCTGAAAGACTGGAAAACATGAAGGTCAGAATAAAAACGGACACTGCAGGTGGAAACGTGACGAGACTTCAGAAATAATCCCAACGTCCAATTTTAACAAGGAATTCGAACGTGACCTTACATCTAAATAAAGCAGAGTTTAAACACTCTTTTGTTGTAGAAATAAATAGTCTAAGACGACTGATCCTGACATTTCTAAATCTAAATCTTCATTACAAAAAAAACATGAAAAAAATAATCTCCTAGTACCTGTTGTGTAAAAATGTAAAAACCCAGACATGCAACCCGACGCACTCCACATGAATGCAGACTAATTCGTCATGACGCCTCCCTGTAGTCCAACAGTCTCTGTGGTTCTCGTTTTTTGCGCAGTTCACAGTAGTGTGGGGCCCTTGGTGGTGTAGTTCATCGCGGGGAAGTGCCTGCTGTCGACGTCCCAGTGGCCGAGGGGCTGGTGCGAGGCGGGCGGGAGGCTGGGGTTCCAGTGGTTCATGTAGCTGGCCATGAGCAGAGTCAGCTCCAGTATCTGGGACGAGGGCAGAAACGGGGCAGATCAGAGCGGGACTGATGGCTTTAACATGATGATATGATTGTGTTTCATTTGGTTTCGGGGAGCTGGAGACCCACAGTGCCTCACAGAAGACGTGAGAAACCCAACTGATCGGCAACCAAAAGTGAAGTTACTCTCATTAAGCTGCGCCCACAGTAGTAATACGACTCTGTGTTAAAGCTCCATCGAGATTCTGCACATAAAACAAGAGAAACAAGCTGTTTTCTCCATTAGCTCTCATGTAAAAGCAGGTGAATGTAAATCAGGGCTAAATGTTGCCTCCCTTATCTTCACGGCTCCTGTATAGCACTTCAACACTCAATCCATCTACCCACATTTCCGTTACACTTCAGTGGCTGCTGCTGGTTTTGGATGTGTGGTTTCCAGCCTTTTTTTTTTAAATAAGACAAACACAAAGCCTTATCAGATGAACACAGATGCTCTTTTATCAACACCACCTGTCACGTTCCACATTTGACTTTGAATCTGTTTTAAACTGGATGGTTTTTGACACTATTAACTACAAAAAATCGCTTAGGTTCGATCACTCAAGTGATGGTAGAAGCAAGACATTTTAACCATTTATCTATCACTTCTATCTGAATATTTTAACCATTCATCATTACATCATTACTATCATCACTACTAACAAATTTCAGCAATTAATGCTTTATTCTATTGTATTATCCTATTTCAACTATTTAGTTATAACCTTTACCAAACTATTTCCACTATTTATTCATTTTAGCTATCTGTTTTACCATTTATCCAAAACTTTTAGCTAACTATTTTATCCTTTAGTTTCAGCTATTTTAAATATGTTACCATTAATATTCGCTATCTATTTCAACGACAGTGTTTTTCCATCACAGATATCTATTTAAACATTTATAAGTTACTTTTAGCTAACTAATTTAACCCTTTATTTAATTTAGGTATCGATTTTACCCTCAGTACTCGTTTATTTAGTTACATTTGTTAGTTTTAACTATTTTAACTATTTATCTGTTACTTTAGCTATTTAAACAATGTATCCATTATTTTTTAGCTGACTAACTGTTTCAACCACAACCACAAATACTATGTATTTCACAATTTATCCAATACTTTCAGCTAAATATTTTATCCTCTGAAGCCTGAAGTGTTATGACCTGCACTGCAGACTGGGGTCTCTGTTACAGTGAAAAACAGAAGATTTAAGTGTCTGTCTCGTCTCCTTCGTCATCTTCATGCAGTTCTCTTGCATTGATTGTGTTGATAATGTAGAATCTCAGAAATCAATCAGACACACATACACTTACCTTTGGTTTAGCCATTGCAAAGACCAGCTTCTCCACGCTCTTCTTCCCGACTCCAGGCTCCCTCTGCTGGCTCGTGACCACCATAAAATCGTCACGGCAACCACCAAAGGTAATCACAGACTGGTAGGAGTACGTGACCAGTGTGTGCTGAAAAATGAAAGCAGCGCCGTTGTGAAATGTGCATAACGGATAGAACAGGGAGTATGATCCGATTTTATTGCTGATCCCAAAATAGAGCCTGACAGTCATTTAGGAAATCATTTCGGTTTCCGCTCTTTTGAGGGGCAAATTGAGTGTGAAGACGCGGGACATAATTTCCAGAAAATTCTTGTGATTTTCACTTTGTTTGTCTCGCTGACTTTCTGAAAGTGCATGAGCAACGCTTCCCACCAGACCAAGAATGAAACGGATCAACATGGGCTGCTGAAAATTACAGAGCTCGGGCTAACATCGTTTACATGTTGGAACTGCTGCCTGTCAGGGTCAACAACGTCAAATCAAAGGCCGGCCGTTTTATTTTCCTGTGGATCTCTGCTGTTTTAAACACCACAGAATGAAGATCATTCCAGACCAGTGGTTCGACAAAGTCTGTAGCTGTGGCCCAGCCAGCTGAGCACTGCAGTTGCAGAAGAAGATGTCTCACTTTTTTAGGTATAAACTTAAGTAAATGTAAGAAGAACAGATTTTCTAAATTTTAAAATGTTAAAACATTATGTAGTTCTCTCTTTTTCCATGTTTTCTGTAACAACAAAGGATAGAAACAGTGTTGATGGAGGTATTTACTCTGCACAGTTTGAATCTCACCATTGTATAGTCCAGCACACACAGTCCATCTTCATTGACTGCCAGCCACACCTGGCTCTGCTCAACAGGAGAGGGCGGGACAGGCTGTGGACAGGGAAAACAAAGACAGGTCGTGTTACAGATGTAATCCAGATAAGTAAACACTACAGTGTCCTCTTTGGGTCTTCTTCTGGGTCTCAAACTGGTCCAACCAGTGCTTGAAAGCTTGACTTCAAAGCGATGAATCACATAAAGTCATACAGTCTACATCTACTCTAGTAAGACAATAAGTCAGACAAGACAGTTAATATTCAAAACTGATGAACTATTTTGTAAACATACACTTGTTCTGAATTTGATGCCTGTAACAGGTGCAACAGAAGACTGGGAAAGTTGTGTACTGCTCAAAGACACTTGTTTGAGACATTCAAAAGGTAAACAGGTTAATTGGTAATAAGTGACAGTACGTTCAAGTTGAAGACTCCGTTAATGCTGAAAGGTACACACAGGTTTTGGAGCAACAAATGCTGCCATCCAGACTACGTCTTGATCAGAGACGTCTTTGGCACGTGTTACAACAGCATGGCTTAGAGTTCTGGTACTAGACTGGCCTGCCTGCAGTCCAGACCTGTCTCCCCTTGAAAATATGTGGTGCATTATGAAGCACAAAATACGACAACAGAGATCACAAACTGCTGAGCACCTGAAGTCGTATATCAAGCCAGATATACGACTTCAGAATCATAGATCAGGTATATAATCCAAATGTCAGCGTCACTCACCCTGCACACTACGTGGTGTGCTGGGGTGCAGTGGCTGACAGGGTGTCACCTGAAGTGCACACTCCAGAGTGCACTATGGAGGAGTGGCTGACAGTGCATCATCTGTGCTCTGTTTCTATCACTCTTCTTGGCTGCCATCACTGCGAGTTTTGCCGTTTGTGGGGATTAAGAGACACGATTTGTAAAGTTAAAAGCCTACCATGCTGTTGCATTGCTCTGTGTAAAATGATGCAACTAAAAAACCAGAGATCAAACTTGTTGGCCAACCATTCATTTCACCATCTCTCACCAGATAATCACCAGTGCATGTTGTGACAAGATTTTTTTTTCAAAGTGCACCAGCTAATATAATATATATTTATATATATATATTTTGTAAGTTCTGTTTTATCCTGATATTGTAATTCACACTGACTCACAAAAAAATAACAGTGACTGGAAGAATCTCAGTCAACTGAGGATCTCTGACTGAACATTCAAATCTTCAACTTTAAGAGGGGGTTAGGGGCAGAGGGGCACCCTATAAGCAAGCAGCTGCAGAGTAGACATTCTGCTTCCTGTGTGGACGGAGATCATTTTCATTTTAAAATACTGTTTTAAAACGAAACATAGTGAGGATGTAGCCACAGAGTACAACATCAGTCACAAAACAAAGTGGAGTGAACTTTCACCTTGGCACTGAAGAGTTTGGCTCCAAACAGGGGCCACTTCCGAGCCACAGTCAGGTATATTCTCACACACTCGGGTGCACTGCACCCACGTAGCATAGACCACTTAGTGGCCAGACGCTCAGTAAGATCTCTGGAAGGAGAAAAAGAACAGTGGTTAAAGTTTGAATCTCATCTCAGCCGAATCACACGAACAAGCTGTAACAGTTTGACTTTTGGTGCAGCTTTTGTTAGTAAGTGATTATTTTGTTAAGGGTGCCAGCCAAGTCCCTCCCTTGGCAATTAAGATCAGTCAGTGAGGTTTTATTTAATTTAGAGTTCCTTTTCTTTTGTTTTAACAAACACACCTTTCTTTTTTTAGAAAACAAGAAGGTCCTGTCTGATCTTGCCTGACATAGATCAATTTCATTGATTAGTGTATGACGAAGTGCTACCACTTTGTTTGCCAGACTGTTTTCGTTGCAAGGGAATATTGCAAAACACATTAAATAAATCTGTATGAGGACATCAGGTTCTGATGTTGACGTACGTCTTTGTTTGTTTGTTGTACCTGAGCTGTTCTGAGCTGCAGTCCTGTTTGTAGCGTTTGGGGTAGAAACGCTCTAAGGCCTGCAGGAGAATCAGCTGAGATTTAGGCTGAGGAGAGCTGCTGGGAGACGAGGCAGCCGGTCGCTCCAAATCACCGTGTTCAACCTGGAAGAAGAAAAACAAAAGCAGAGAAAGTGGAAAGTGGAAGGTGGTTTAAAAACACAAAATTTTTTTGTTCCAATAAGTTTGATTCCAGTTTATATTGTAGCTTGACATAATCTTTACCATGGTTGGGCAGTAATGGATTACACAGCACTTGTCATTTCAAAGACAACTTGTGGAGAGGAATAGCAAATGAGCCACATTTCGATGCTGGCGTGTTTGTCAACAGTCAACAGTCAACAGAAAACCTCTTTGTTTAAACTTACAACCCCGTCCTGTCGGAGTATGAATGAGCCACATGTGCACTGTGCACAGCTGGAACTGTTTACCAATCATATAACACACATCTTACCAACAGACAGCTGCTGTTCCAGGTCAGTCGGCTCTCTGAAACTTCTCTTCTGCTTTTACAAACTTGGTGTCATCCTGAAATATATCCTGAAGCAGCTGTGTTACATTTTCAGCTCCTGATCCGAGCACTGAAACTCACCAAGTTCTCTTCTCTTCCTCTGTTTGGGGTGAACCCAGGAATGTCATTTATTCTTCTTTTTATTAATTAAAATGAGCACCTGGTCATTTTCTCTTGATGTTGATAAAGTCTATTTTGTTGCAGTGGAATTTATTTTGTAGGCTTAATCACTTATTTACAAAATCATGCTGTGCTTGATTTGAAAAGTCAGGCACCTCGAAATCTTGCCTCCACTTTGTGAACCATTTTCTTTGTATTGAAAATGTGTTGAGGTGTTTAAAGATTTAAAAAATGCATTAATTTTTTGTCTGTATCCATTGTATTTGTATAAGTTATAATATTTCCCTTGTTTGGTGTTGAAGTAATCCAAAACTATTCAGATAAGATACATTTTTACATTCGAAAAACTGCCATGTAATTTGTAATCTGACCCAACGTGGATCTTTACTGACCTGTGCCATGAGGGCAGCCACTTCAAGAGCCAGCTCTTTGTTCACAGGGAAGTGGCCTTGTTGAACTTCATCATTCACCTGGTATGCCAGCAGGAGGCGCTCTCGCTCCGTCTCTCCTTTCACCTGAGATCTGAAACACAACCTGTACAAACACAAATGAAGAAAAGGTTGTCATGAAACTTGTTTTCCTGGGAGAGAGGCTGGAATTATGCACACTTCACTTCAGTTCTAAGATGCAGGAAATTTAAACCCCACGCTTAAAAAAAATCTTGTGAAAAGTGAGAATAGCAGAATAAATGCCACATCAGCGTTTTATTGTGTGGTAAATGCTTGGTTTTAAAAGGCTTTTTCTTTAGGGATCGCCAAAGCTTCATGGGGAGTTGACAGGGGTCTTAACTTTTTAAGAAATATATACAGTAGGCCTAAATCTCAGCATTTTATTCATTTCTGTGAAAAAAACTGAATGCAATTGTTACTTTTTAAGTTTTAGATTATTAATCAAGATACTGACTAGTAAAATATCAACATGAGCTTTATTCACAGATCCTTCACTCTCTACTAAACAGCCTCGTCCTGCAGAAAAGTAATCCGTTTAAACAACCAAGGAGCTAATAGAACAATGGCCAAATGTTAGGGAGAAGGAAACACTGAATTTGTCCAAAAATTTGATTTGATTTTTGTTTTGTTATTTCACATTTTATTTCCTTTCGTTCTGCACTGCACATACTGTAATGCAAAAGAGTGGATAAGATGTGCGTGATAAGATGTGTAAGAGTTTCAGTGAAAAACACTTCGAAACTTCAACGTCACAAAAGGGATGAGAGAGCCTAGGTCAAATTTGAGAGCGTTGCGTCATCAAGCTCTGCTGGATGACGTTCAGTTCATAGTACAAGGTTTCAAAGCGATATGCCATACAGAATCTGGGCCACATTGTCAATGCCCTCTGGACCCTCCTTCAAGTACATCCTGCAGTTACTGTGTTCCAACCAATTTGGGTTAGTTGTAAAATTTGTTTCTGTACTGTTACTGTTACGCATTGAATATAAAAAGAAATATCCATAAAATATGTAATTAGTTTAGTCCATGACAGAAACCAAAGATGCTGAGGGCATGTGTGTATATGTATATATAAGTGAGTGAGTTGGACCCAGATGTGACCACAGAAATCCTACCTGCTCTTGTATGTTAGACGGACGATCCGTGTCCCCTCATTTTTCCCAGGATGCAGCTCTTTCAGGGCCTGCTCCCACTTGGAAATGACATCACAGATCTGGCAAAAAGGGTAAGAGTCAAACATATGGAAGCGTTTACCTTATTTCTAGTTCTGTCAGCAGGTGGCATCAGTTACAGAGACAAAGACAGTGATCTGTTCAGAAATGTTCTGCACTGTGTGAGCCAGACTGGTGGGCTGGTTACACACAATGGAACCGTTTCAGCGACCAAAATGAAAAGCAAGTGGAAGCACCTCTTTTATCCTGATTGAGTGGAATTAAATTACATAGGGAAGCAAAGTTATGCTGTAATATGGCTACATTTACAAATCAAAAAGTCACACAAAATGTTTGGACAGCTTTAATTTGTCAAAATAGTCTTCTCCTACCCACTACTGACCATTTAAAATATTAAGTAACATGAGACAAATTTGAATAAATACACCGCAAAAGCCTCAGTGGTGTTTGGAGGGTTTCTTCCATCCACTTATGTTCAGTGACCCGCGCTCGTACCTTGGCAGACGGCTGCAGGCAGTGCTCCAGGTCTTTGCCAGATGGATCATCAGTGAAGAGGGCAAACCCAGACAGCTGAGGCTTCCTCACGCCAATCCTCTGGTTCAGCGTGTTGAGAAACTCTTCCACTGTGGTGGAGCCATCGAAGCCCACCACCTACATGAGAAAACAAAGGACATGTTCTCATACTTATTGTTGAGAAGCACCGGTGGCAGAGCCGCAGCATCAGTATTTTTTTATCAAAAGTGTGTCAATTATTAGCAAGAACAGTTACAGTAGCAGATTAGAAGAGCAGATGTGCTGTATGCTGCAGCTGGAAGAGGAAGTTAAGACTGAAAACAGTCGTGTTGTTTCTAGGAACTAGTGAGATGATTAATGGTGATCCAACAAGTTCATTTTGAGTGATAGATCCATGAGTTTGAAGGCTTATTAGCTGGTAAGTCATCATTGTATAAAAGTAATTTGTGGTGCTGCTAGACAGCCACATTAATACAAGTGTGTGCCTCCCTTTATGGGAGAGCAAATGTTTTTTTTGAAGTCAGTGAAAATGTTTTTGAAAGGCTTCAGTCCAACAAATGCAAATAAGCAGCATATTTAATAAGACAAAACATGAGAGTGATTAGAAATAAACAAAACAGGACTCAAATGTCAACATTATGAATGAAGCATCAAAGCTTCAAACTATTCAGTGCAGCCCTAATAGAAAGCCAGCGGTCAGGAATATTTGATTGATCAGTGCAGCTTCCTGCCAGATGACTTTGAACCAGGTACACTTTTTTGTCAGATGCCTCTGTGTTGGCACTGTCGCCCTGCAGGTGACATTCAACATTGAAACAGCTATTACATAATCTGCCTGTAGGTGGCAACATCAACACGTCCTCACATCTGCAGGTGTAAAGTGATGCTGCTATGACTTTGTTTCCATATAAGCAGTGCAGGTTGGAATATGTGGAAGTGGATCAAAATACACAAGTCAAGTCAAGTCAAATTTAATTATATAGCCCAAAATGACAATTTGCCTCAGGAGGCTTTACAGTCTGAACAGTGTGCAGCACCCCATGTCCTATAAACCCTCAAAAGAGTCAGGAAAAACTCCCCCAAAATAACCTTTTTAACAGGGAAAAATGGAAGAAACCTCAGGGAGAGCCACAGACGAGGGATCCTCCTCCCAGGACAGATGTGCAATACATCAACAAAACAGAACAGAACAGCAAAATCACAAAATATATACTATTTGAAGACAGAGTTTGTAATAAAAAGAACTGTATTTAAGAAAAAACTGCTCGCCCTTGAAGGACAGGAGAGACGGTGTCCTTAAGATATTAATAAGAGAAGACTACAAAGGTAGACAAAGCCTGAGTCACTACAAAGACAGTGACAGTGTGCTGTTGTATTTTTGTGACTGTGTGTTACCTGGTAGGTGTTGTTCATGAAGTGTACTGGGATGCTGAATGGCAGTGAATGGTGGTAAGGGTTTCTCAGCAGGATGGAGACGATCTCCATACGTGAAGGTTTAGCCTCTCGTTCGCCATTCTGCAGGGTTCGCTCCACAGACCTCTGACAGTACACTGCATACTTCCCCACCTCACTCCTGCGTGGAAAAAAGGGATAGAGGTGTAAACAGAACACTAAAAACTGCTCATTTTAGTTACTTTGGAGTTTTTCTGATACACTTTAAGAAGCCAAGGGTCAGCTACAGGCTTCAGGCACCTCACCTTGGGTCAGCATTGCGTTGCAGGTACTGTCTCAGATACCAAAGGAAATGTTGTTGAGGGAGGAACAGAGCCACACACAGAGACAACAGCTGCCAGCACTACAGGACGAGGAGGCAGAAGAAGAAAGAAGAGATCATTTTATGTGCATATTTTTCTCTAAGTGAAAACTTTTGCCAAGAATGCAGCCATACTCTAATTATAACTCCTCTGGTTTTTTGACATGTTCCTTGTTAAGTGAAAATAAATGTGAAAATTAAACAAACATATCCACATTTTCTCCCACATGCAGCTGTTTTGCCTTCAGTATGCACCGGGCTGACCTGTGTGAGGGAGTAGTTGTGCGGCGTCCGGCGGTTTGTCTGCTTGATGAGCTGACAGAACATTTCATTCTGCAGCTCCGGGTGGGTCAGGCACACTTGCAAAGCATTCTGGGCCAGCGAGGTGTGGTAATCGACAGACGGAGACTCGACCAGCACGTTGATGAAGAGCTGACAGGACTGACAGAAGAAGAAAGACTTCTTAATATTTTCAATCTGCATCTGCTGCTGCTGCAACACCAGCAGGTGGAGGCAAACACACACCAGAGACTCCAAATAGAAAAGCATCTTAAAGGGATAGTTCAGATTATTTGAAGTGGGGCTGTATGAGGTATGACGTCTCTTCTCACTTAGTCACAGTACTATCTTTATCTCATCTCATGAAGACAGCTCGGTTGAATGTCCATCGTCATATGCCTTATTATATTTATGTTTTAATAATAATCTACAATTTTATGCCCTTAATGTTGTGTTAGTTTTTCCCTGTAGTATCGAAAATACTACTATGTAGTAATATCTATTTTTTCTTCAAGTTATTCTAATCTAAAGTTAAAATCTAAATTAGAAATTCCAGTATCTGGCTGGTTTAGAGACAGCAATATTTCACTTATAGAACAGCAATTTCCAGGTTGGAAAAGGCAGTCTGACAACAAAGTAAAGCAGTGAAAATACTCTAAATATAACAAAACACTGAAACTGATTTAAATCTTTTTAGTTGGAGCTTGTTTAAGTGGCTAAAATACGTTTTGCTGCCGTCCACAGCAGCATGTTACTCCTCTGGCAGTCCTCTCTGCTTGTCCAAACTGTGAGAGTGTCAACTGACATCTACTGTAGGCAATACAAACTAAAAAAAAGTACATCATACAACCTCTTTTCAAATCATCCAAATGATTCCACAAGACTACCAGTAGGTGGAGGCAAAAACACAACCAACATATATATATGTATGTATAAAAACATTAAAATAAGGCTGGTTTTACATGGCAAAACTTTCATGCAACTAGCTGCAGGTTACAAATGCATGAATTTCTATGCAACTTGGGAGTTAAGCTATAACTAAGCTGGGGGCAACGTTAGTCACCTGCTAACTGCAGTTTAAACAAACTTTGCCTCGCTCTGTTTGTTAACAGAATTACCAACCTTGAATGAACGCTACGACTATATCTCCCTTCTGAAAACAGTCTGCTTTATTTATTTGTTAATTTCGGTGATAAAAAGCTGGAATGTAGAATGTTTGATGTCATCATGTGACACATTATCAGTGTATTGATTGGCTGTTGTGCGAAACACATTGACAAAGTTGAGAGTTTCAAAACTGTTGCAGCTGAGTTTCAAACATGTTTCAAGTGTGTTGCCAAGGGCCTCATGCTATGAAACTCAACTGCAACAACAACTTAATTTCACCTGAGTTTCAAGCAGCTAAAGTTGCATGAAAGTTTCACCGTGTAAAGCCAGCCTGACAGAACTCCAGGTGATCATATTATTCAGGTCAGGGGAAATAAAAAACATCAAAAATACATGGCAGGATGTGGGTAAGAGCAAAAATGTTTGTGTCATTATTATTGCAAAGTAATCTTTGTTCTCATCCACAGGGATAGTTGAAAACAAAGAACCAATTTACCGGTTTTCATCAGTCCAGTCAGATTCATTAATACTTCAAAGGCATGAAGTAGAGCTTGAAAAGTGTGTCACTTCCATTCATCCTGTCTCTTTGTGTGTGTTTGGGACTGTTTTTCAAGGCTGGCTGGTCAAAGAGAGCCGATCCATTCAACTTTCAATCCTGCAGTGTAGTGACTGTAGTGGACGGGGCTGTGAAGCATGAGTTGGGCGTGGGAGGGGGCTCCTGGGTGGGCACACTGAGGTCTACAGAGTTGAAAAGAGAGGAAAAGGATCTGCCATCTTCCTACAAGGTCCCTGCTCAGCTCTGATCCCTTTTCTCCTCCCCTGTCCTGTGGCTTCCATATCCATTGCTGCCACTCTCTGAAGGCCCTGACCTCCCATGTCTCGTCTTTACAGGGGCTCCTTTCACACTGGCTGTAAACCAGAGGAGAGGTTAGCCTCAATCAGAGCAGATAATCAAGGCCATTATCTCTCTTCCACGCTTTTAATGAGCTGGGGCCCTCGTCCTCGAGCCTTTGATCTGGTTTAGAGGCAGGAGGGAGAAAGAGACGAAGGCCACAGAGCGCATCCAGGAGTAGGAGGGGATAATGGGGGGCTGGAGTAGGATGGATGATGCTTTGAACAGACGCTCGCAGGGAGAACCGGACAGAAAGGAAGGAAAGAAAGGGGTGAAAGGAAGAGAAGGAAAGTAAGAACAAAAAGAGACAGACAGAGGGGTGAGAGGTGGAGAGACCGACCTTGAAAAGCTTGAGTGCTTCAGTCTGCAGAGCTTCAGAGGGCAGCGTGGTGAGAGGCGAGCGCAGACCCTCTTTACAGAAGCTCAAAGCCTCGCTCTTCCACAAGGCACATTCTGGGAAAAGAAACACACACACACACACACACACATCAACCCACGTAAACACATGCACAGACATAAAGATTGAGTTTCAAAGCTGTAATGACTCAACAGCTGACACAAATTCACCCACAGCGCTCCAGTCGTAAACACAGTCTGCAGTGCGGATTAAAGCTGTCAGACACCGTGGATCAAAATAACATGTAGCATGCTACTGCGTAAATTAAACCTTTCAGTCGGTTATAGATCTACTGTATGTGTTACAAATACATGTCCAGTGTTGTCAGCAAAGAATACGCCGTGTGCCTAATCAAATTGGAGTAACACAAATAACAAATAACACAAACTCCATCACAAAAATTCACTGAAATACCCTGAAGCTTATGTTTACACAGATACTATTTACACCCCGGTTGGCATTGCCAGTGTGGCTATTTGCACCCAGGTTGAATTACCTCTTTTCAATATACATGAGCTGGCCTGGCTTGACTATGTTTGACTTGGCCTGTCAGCCCAGCATGACAGGAGCAACATTACTACCTGCTTGAAGGTGTGTCTTTAGACTGAAGACGAGCTTGATGAAGTTCGAGCGGCTGTAAAACGGTGGATAAATTGTTCACATACATCTTCCCATTTCCTTTCCACAATAAAAGCACCCTATTGTTTTGTTATTTAAACCCTTTTATTATGAAGCAGCACAATCAGGAAATGTTTTCATTCAGGTATTTCATCAACAGTCACTTAACATGAGGCCAACTCATGTCTGCTCTCCTGCACAAAGTGCTGATGGAAAAGCTCCACATGTGACTATTTACATGGGTGAATATAGCTTTGCATGGAAGAGACAAGCATCTGGGTGTCTGTAGCCAACAATGATATTTGCACCGCAATTGTAAATAACTAATATCAAATACTACGATCTTTCCTCAAACCTTACAGGGTAGTTTTGTTGCCTGAACCTAACCAAACTGCAATTAAAAAAAGAAAATTATAGAAAGAGAGAGAGAGAGAAAAAGAGTGGGAAAATTCTAAATAACAAAATAATAAAACCCATTCATCTACCGCAGCCTCTCACCAACAGTGAATTTCTCACTCTATGTAGCTAAAAATGAGGGGATGTGTATGATTAGCCGAATTGCTGCCATGTACTTTTTTGTACCGGAGTGCAAATAGACTTCAATTTTTTGAGATTTATAGTTTTATTATCATTTTAAACATGCTAAACATAGACTAAATAATAACAAAAAAGTGAGAAAAAAATAAAATAAATAGTTAATAGAGTTAAAGTTCCTTCTAAGCCTTAATGTAGGTGTCTCAAATGTTCCATTTCAACATGTAAAGATCTACTTTAGTCATAAGTCTCATAAGTCAGATGACTGAGCAGACTAATTCAGGAACTGACAGAGGGAACGTAATTAGTTACAAATAGACATTTATTATAATAGAACTTTTCAACATGATCTTAAAAAGTGCAGAGGGCTGCCAGCAGCTTTTCTAAAAGTTATCAGAATTTTTTAATAAACTAATAAACAAAATAATTCCCAAAAGTTTTATAAAGTAAACTACTTGTGACTTGTAACTAATCAGACAGTGTTGTAGATGAGACAGTGAGCGAGATCGACACAAAGAGAGGCAGCTGCATCAAAGCCAAATTAATTTATCTTATTGGCTGTTAGATAAAAAACATTTTATGATTACCATAAAAATGCTGAATATCTGACCCTTAATAAACACCACAGACGACTGTTGCTGTTACTAACAATGATGCTGTAGAACACAGATTTCTCACCTGGGTCTCCTTCTGCATCCAGCAGTTTGCCAATAAGCTGCTCGTACTCTGTGCCCACTTTGAAGTTTGCGCTGCTGCCCGCCGCCACGGTCAGGTGATACAACCACGTGTCCTGTGAGGAATAGAGCATACTGTTTAATGAATGAACAAAAAAATGTTTAAAGGATAAATCACAGTTTTATTAAGACATTTTCTGTTTTAGTACCTTCTCCTGCTTGGTGCCGATGAGCAGGTACGTAGGACTCTGGTCCCTCGGTTGGACCACTAAGGTGCAGTGGGAGGAGAGGAAACCTCGACTGCCTGTCTCATAGTCCTCATCTGAATCACAGGAACGATCCACCTCCTGAACTGAGGCTTCCCGCATCTGCAGCTGCCCCAGGGGCAACTAGGACAACAACAGAGAGTCAGTAAACAGGGAATCAAACACAATATACTAACTAGTAGAAGACACAGCTCCATACAGATAAATTTAGGAGTATTTAATTACATAAACATACTAAATTGACAAAATTACGCCTTCTTTTTCTTATCTAAGCAACAGATGTTACCCATCCTTTATTTGTCAAAAGCCCTTTCATTTGTACAGATTCAGACGGCCGCTAAGGAGCATGTATTTGCGAAACTTTTTAGAGGCTGGTGTTAATAATCACTAACAAAAGGCTAAATTAAAAGCAGGAGAGGACAAGTTAGTAGACGGGAGTGGATAGTTTTATGAACCTTGTCTTCCTGATTTCGATAGTAGTAGAAGACTTTCCCAACCAAAGAACACCACACCAGCTTCGAGTGTCCATGTTTGACCTGAAACAAGAAAAAAACAACATAAGACGCATAAGAAAAGCATCAGGGCCGAGACTATCTGGCTGCTCAATCCGTATTACATATACTTTAAGACTGTACATTTTTTGTGTGTTCTTTGAAACTCAGACCAAAGAAGTTTTCAACAGCTTGGCACATGGCAGTCAGGGAATTTCTACATCTGACCAGCAGATGTCCCAGGAGTGTGTAGGTGGGTGTACTGGCGCCTGAGCAACGGAGCAAACAGAGCAGCTGGTTCCCACTATTAGACTCGGAGGAGCAAACGTGCACTTTTGCATCTCCACTTTTTGATCATGCTACTTTGCTATTTTTAAACATCTCAGCAATGCCAAGGCAAAATCTTTGATACCATGAAAAAAAACCAGACAACACAAAAGGTCACAGTTTTCCTGCAGAGCTGCACTTCTTTTGAAGTGATGTTGAATTTTTCGTCCAGTAGTTGGGTAAACCTATTTTACATGCAAAATACATGAATAACATCTATAAACCCATATTCTGAAATCCATATTGTAATCGAAATACTTGACACACACACACACATACTCGCTCAAGCAGGGAGGACAAGAGGAGGAAAGAGGAAGAGAGAACAAAAAGACAAAGGATCAGGTCAGTTTGTGTGTCACTGAATTGGTCAACATGTTCACTGAACTATACTTTATTTATGATAATATATACTGTATCAAATGACACAAGGTCTGCTTTTAATGCTGGCACACTAAACTTTCATTGTCTTGCTTTGTTGATATTACAACACATTTGGAAATGATAGCAATTCTGGTGAACTTTAACAGCATATGGTTTGGCAGGGGCATATTTTGAGTTCTGGTTTCGGACTGGTTTTGATCTGCAACTAGACTGGTTTGGTCACACAGTCCTGACAACTATAGTGCGCTTTCTCCAGCACTACACAGGAAGGAACAAGCCTTGTCATGGCCGAAAAAACTACTCAAGTACGGTCACAGACGCACACGATAGACGCTGAATTAACAGTGATATTAGTCAACGTATCTGATCAACCAACCAGCTTTTATTTTAGTGAGAAATCAGTTCGCCTCTCATTCTCGTGCTCTTCTCCCACTAATAAAATTCAGCTAACAGTTGAGGCATCAAAATCCAAAACATAAAGTTTGTACAGAAATACAGTTTATCTATAGATTATATTGATGCTGAATTCACAACGACAGATGACGCCTTTTATCTTGTGTTTCTAGTGTTGTGTATTTTTACGGGCACATAAAGAATTGTTAATATTTCACATTTTTTAAAGGGAGTTTGGCATATTTTTTTCCAGTGAGAGTGCAGAGATTTAGTTTAATTCAAACTGCTAATATGTATATATTGTTTAACATTTTGTCACCGCTACAGACATGCTAGGCTACTGCTAAAGTATGTTAAAGTTGTTTGAGGTTCACTGCTGTTAGTTACAGTTTGTGTGTGTGTTTATGGATTACTGTTGGTGGCTGATTATAAGCTAATTATCAGCTAATCGTACTTAACTTCTATAGTTCTAGTACAGAACACAGTCAAAAAAAGTGAGTGGTTCATTATTGCAAAATAAACTAATTGATTTAAACATGACTTCATTGATTCTTGATCAGAACTGCATCTCTAGCAATGGTGAATTATTCAGAAATAACAAACCATAGACTGCCTCCACTGACCAATCAGAATCAAGTATTCAGCACAGCTGTGCAATAAAGTGAAAGAGCCACTTTACTGGTCACAACTGAAGGCTCTATATTGCAGGAAATGGCACTTTCAGGTGTTAATTAAACTCCTGCATTCAACTTCATTTTACAGCTGCAGATGATAATTACACATCTCTTTCCTCAGTCTTCATCCAGAGAGTTTTAAAAATGTGCATCCTCCACTTACAATGATGTAAGTGGAGGATGCCATCAACACGAAGCCAGCTGTGCATCCCTCAGAAGGGGTCAACGGGGTTAACTGGCAGACAGCAGACAGCCCCTGTCTGAACTGAGATCTCGTCATAACCAGCAGATCAAAGACGACTCTCAGGAGGGGGCTGGGGGCCTGGTGAGAGGACGTGGGCAGTCAGTCATCTGTCAGAGACCCGTCACACATGCCCATCAGATGTTTGAGTGTCTTAACTTTACCAACAGACGGGCTTTGGCTGAGGAAAAGGCAGAAAACAGAGGAGGGTGGAAGGGGAAAGGAGATTGCAAACATTCCAGCAGCCTGAGCCTTATAGCCATGTCCCAACGTGCTCTGTCCAACCTTCCCCAGCCCAGTGACAGACACACTATATCTGTCTCAAAGAGGACGTTAAGCCTCAAAATGAGTTATTTCTGGCATCCTCTTCAGGGAGAAAGTCTGGCTAATCTATACCTCTTGAAACTGGGGAAGTGGGGTAGGGGCTGGTATGTCACCTAGAACGAAATACCAGTCAAATCAACTACATTATTTCAATGAATATAAAAAAGTGTACATTGTTTTTGTTATTATTTCTACATTATTATATTAAATCTGAATTTAGTGTGATTCCAGATGCTACAGAAACTTGAAGGAAAAATTTTAGTACTGTTCATGTGGCTGTTCAGTCAGTGTTGATGCTAAATGTCAATCAATTGAAGCACTAAATTCCTTTGTGTGCGCTATATTGACCTGTGATGTCACAGTGATGTCACTGGGATGTAAGGAAGAACTACAAGTAATTTCAACATGGATTTCTTGTCTCTGGTCACCTCTGGGCAGCTAGATGAGTATTTATGTCAACTAATACTTTGTTTTGGCCAACAGAGTAATAGCTAATAGGTGTGATAACATGGGCGTGGGAGTCACAAGCACAAGCAATGCATCTTGGTACATGTAGGCACTGCTTCAGAGCTATGCGAGCATAAAGACTCATCTTTCTCAGTCAACACTGACTAGATATTCACATCAGAAGTGACAAATTTTCCCTTTGAGCTGAAACAACTTGCCAATTAATCGATTGACAGAAAAACCAACAGTGATAATGTATTAATAGTTAATCAAGTCATTTTCCAGCTTCACATTAACTGAATATTAGCAGTTTTTTTCTTAGTTTTCTAGGATAGTAAGCTGAATTTCTATTTAATTTTTGATGGTTTGTCAGACAGGACAAGGAATTTTAAGATGTCGAATTGCATGCGGGGGATTTGGGCATTTTTTTTTGCTGTTAAACACAAACAATTGTCAGATTATTTTATTATTTAACAAGAGTGCAAAGCTCAAAGATCATCAAATTCTAACAGGTTCATTCTTGAGTTCCAGTGTTTGAAGAAATTCGCTGTGGGCATTCTTGAGATATTGTGTTCTCAAGAACGGGACGACCGGAAAACTTAATGCCTCTGGCCACAGCTGTTGCCAACATGAAGCCGTAAAAAAAAGGTTTTTCAAGGTATTTCAAAAATTGTGAATCACAGAGGCCATTCAGCACACAGTCATGAATGTACATGCAAAACATTAAGCTGATCGGTTCAGTTTTATGTGAGATTAGTTGCTGACAAGCTCCAGATCCATCATGCACACACAAACAATCACGTGATAATAAAGTATGATGCTGGTATCCGTATCACTTTAAGGGAAGTGGTATTGGCACTGGTATTGCAATCTTTTAAACAATACCCAAACCTAAACCTAAACATAAATACCTTGCTTTTTTGCTGAGAAACAGATGAGAAGATTAATACAACTTTCAGGTCTGTACTGCAGCCAATTAGCTTAGCTGTTTCTCCCCTTTTTCCTCTTTATGCAAAGTCTCCTTGCAGAAAAATAAGCAAAACCCAAGTTTCCTGATGACTTCTGTCTCCTGACCTTTGTAAGCCAACCTCTCACGGTGGACTTGACGGTGGTCTCCACTGTAACAGGGCTGCTGGCCTGGACTTTGAGTATGTTCTGCAGAACCCTGATCCACTCCTCCAGGATGTTGGGTGAATCGGCGGTCAGATAGAAGGTCTTCTTCTCTGTAATCAACTGATTAGACAGAAAGGGGAGACAATTGGGAAAAATGCGAAGCCAAGCCGACTGAGGCAGATAGCATCATCGTGTCAGAGCAGATCAGAATCAGCCTGTGAAGAGCCAGGAAAACATTCCAGACCAATACTATACCTGATGTCATTTTAAGCTGCTTCTCTGGTATGCAGCAGTAAAGCTCTACTGTGATGCCGGGCTATAATAAGAGTGTTGGTGTGTGTGGAGCTGCATGTGCCCTCCAACAACTGTCTTTATTTTAAGTTTTACTATTTTTTTGTTCATGCCAAAGTCTTTTGAAGGGCTTTAATTCTTTGCACAGTCTGTACAGGTGTGCACTGTGTAACATACTTTCCTTGTCTTGGAGTATTCTCATACAAAGTTTGGAGGATAGTTGAGATAATCTGAAGTAGGGCTGCATGAGGTAATAAAAATCTACTGGTAATACACAGGTAACATACTGATTGTTGATAAATACCTCATACAACCCCACTTATATAATCCGAACGATCACTTTAAGCTGTACTGGGATCCTTTGCTAAGGAGTTCAGATGTTTTCCACTTACTTGAAACGTCTGCGCTCCTTCTCCACGCACTATACGGCAGGACGAGTTCAGCTCAATCTGACCCTGAGGTTTCCTGATCACGTCACTCTGAAAACACACGCCAAAAACACACATATAAACACACACAAGAATCTTAATTTCTGTCCAAAATTATAATTCTGAATTACATCACGTTTTACACTGTTTACACTGACAACATTAGTGATGAATTTTGAAATATTCTTGCAATGCTTTCTGTGCGGACAGCAAAACCTTAGAAGGAAGCAGACATGCAGGCTCACAGTGAGACACACTCACAGGAGATTTATAGTAGAGGATCTCTCCATTCCTCAGGATGAACCAGCGACGTTTCCAGGCTTTCACCTGACTGCCCATCTTCAGCAGGTACCCAGACTTCTCCAGCATCTCCTGCAGACACAAACAGCACAGGAGTGATTTAAACAGAACTGAGTGGTTATACTGTATCTGACTAACTTTAAAGGGATAGTTTGGATTATTTGAAGTAGGGTCATTAGAGGTATAGTCAGTTTATTGCCTACAGTGGATGGTGGGTGGCATGCCGCCAGGTTAGAGAAGCAGAGAACAAGCATGGAAGGTAAGCAATGCACTTCTGTGGACAAGATCAGGTCAGGACAAAGTCTAAAAAAAATCTGTATCTGTTTAATAAATATCTGTTCAAGTGTATGTCATATTTATAACATTGCTTGCCTGCTTTACCTTACCATGAGAGCGCCTTTTGCAATGGTAAACCACCATCATTAAGCCAAATATTGATTTGTCTTGCTCAACCAGACTCCACTGGAAAAATCAGTAATTCTACCTCGCAAGACACACAAGTTGTTTGTCTACTGCTGCCTCAATCAGTTAGTTAGTTTGTGTTATTGTGCAGCCTCAGTGTTTTAGAAGGTTAGTTTGGATTTACCAAAGTGGGAAAAAGAGTAATTTGACTTTACAGACCAGCAACTCCCATGTTCTGTAAAGTCAAATTACTCTTTTTCCCAATGGAGTCTGGTTGAGCAAGGGAGAGTGAAATATAATACACTTAAACTGATATAGATTGTTTTTAGGAGGGGATTATTTTCTAAGTGGCTAAAATACATTTTTCGCTGACAATGTCCACAGCAGTACATTGCTTAGCTTTCTACACTGTTGCTTCCTGTTGCTTCTTCAAACTGTGGGTGGGTCAGCCAACGAAGTCAGAATATCCTCTTGTTGATTTAAACTAACAAGTTATTTGTGTTTTCAGGCATCTTGATGCTAAGAAAGAGAGCAGGACTCCACTCACAGGTCCAGTGCTCTCGCAGGAATAGGAGGAGGTTCGCTGGACTTTATGTTCCGGTTCGGAGTAGTCACTGTCCAGGGAGTAGGCATCAGGAGGAATGGCATAATCGCTCTCTGAGCTGATGGAGGACATGGAGACACCTAGAAAAAACAGGAGATGGCACATGCATTAGGTACAGTCAGAAAGGCAAATTAGAAGTGGCTGAAGGGAGAAAAACGAGCAACAACAGGCCACTGAAGACAGACGGCTCTAAAATGGAAAATCCAGACTCTGAGACCACTGTTAGATATCATCAGTACAAGATGCTCAGTGCATTCCAGTAGTTGTTTTGCACCGAGTTTAAGTGGTGAATATCTGTAGCCGCTCTACATCTACTTCAGTTAGTGATTTCAAAAGTATCTTGGTACTTTCCATACTTACAATGCAGCGTCTTGCGACTACATACCATTCTGGTGAGCAGAAAAACTGCTGCTTTTCCCTGTGTGAATGGCAAATGATGGGGCAGAACGGTGCTTTTTCTAACATATTTCTTTGAGCGTATTTTTACTCACAGGAAAATGTGTTGCTGTACATTGCTCACTATGCATTAAGTCATGAAGGAGCTTTTTCCTGGTTCCTGAGATGATGATATTGCGTGGTTTCATGGTCCTGTCTGCTCTGTAATAATCAGTCCTCACCTCTCTTGACAGCACGCGGGCTCCCGGGGACACTGCCCTTCCTGTCCGGGCTCAGGATGGAGGTCCGTAAACTGGCCAGAGAGCTGCTGTCGTCCTCGGACCCAGAGTCATCATCAGGCAGAGGTACGCTGCTGATCTGAGTGGCTTTCTGAAACAAACAAATCACAGAGTCATGTAAGGCAAAAGGCCACGTAATGATGAGAACTAGTCTGTTCTTAAAAAAAAGCTGCATCAGAAGTGAAGTGCACATCCAGATGTAATGTAAACCTTCAATAATACAGAACATTTCACTCACCCCTTTCAGTGTGGTGTAGACTGGTACATTGATATTTTTATAGATCAACTGTGTGAACGGACCTGCCGCTGGATACTGGGGTAAGTTGGACACTGAAACACAAAGAGGGAAAAAAAACCAAAAATGTATCTGATTTAATCTGTTTTCCATGGACATGCACATGGCATGACACATAAAACTTCATTTGTAGCTTAAAGTGAGACAACAGAAAAATAGTAACAAAAGAGGTGAAGAGTCATAACATCTGTAAACTATTTCACAAAATTTAGCCACCATGTTAGCCATCATGTTTTTGTGTCTAAATGACTAATGGAGACAACAACTTTTCATCTATCAAAATAAGAAGTAAGTCCTACAGTTGCAAAGGGTGAAAATACTGCATCCTTAGTCATAATATGCAGTAGATAATTTGTGTATAATTTACCCACATTTACAGCAGGATCTTATGCTTCTCATGTACCCACTGGTGTTAAAAAAAAAAATTTAAACAGATTTGAGCTAAAACAAAATACAACTGGTCCATCATGGTATTAATTTTGCCGGAGATCAAAACACTCCAACAGCAGATGCGCCTTAAGGCACAAACATGAGAGGAAGCTAAATAAGCTGAGCAAGCTATGACTTAATCCACAACAGCCGCTTGGCAGTGAGCTGCATGTACCTGGCACTCAGGATGTTCAGTGGTGCTGTCAAACCTCACTGTCTGCATCCTGACAAAATGGAAGATGTCGGTGCAGAAAACACAGCAGTAATTACACCCAGACCTCGTCCTTTCATCGCGGCTGATTAAAAAGCAGCCTCTCCCTCAGCTCCTCTAAACCTCCCTCCTCCTCTGCTCTTCCTTGTCTCTTTAAGGAAAAAAAAAAAGAGAGGTGGGGATCTGAACAGCCTCCCTGAAGAGGAGCCCACACCTGTGCAGGTGTGTGGGGCCTGAGGCCAGAGGAAGTGACATCAAAGACGGCAATGACAGATCCAAACTAACCGCACACCTCCACTGCAGCTTTGGCATCAGCTGAATGACACCTGACAGCGCTGACTCTTCTCCCACACCACCCACACAGGGCTAGACACGGCTTTACTGCCGTAGTAGAGAGGTGGATGTTAGTGAAGAAGAAAGAAGAAGAAAAGATGATTAGTCTCTTGTTTCTTGCTGCAGGGGACTCACCTCGTCCAGGGCCCCTGGCTCCAGGACTCAGCTCTGATACTCTCATTCCTGACTTTGCCACAGCATAGATCCGACTCTCCTGCAGAGATCAACAAAGTCACAAATATTCCTTTTCACTTTACTTTAACATTCATTCTAAGCACCTTCATTAGATCATTTCTAAAATATTCTGGCACTATGATCTCTGCTTAAGAAATCTTTAAAGGAATAGTTTGACTTTTTTCGGGAACACTTATTTGTTTTTGTTTTTGCCAAGAGATGAAAAAATTAATACCACTCTTATATCTGTACATTATACAGCCAGCAGTCAGTTAGGTTAGCTTAGCACAAAGAAGCCTAGCTCTAACCAAACTGAGCACTTCAAAAGCTAATAATAATAATATTAATAATAATAATAATAATAATAATAATAATAATAACTTACTATACCTTATTTGTTTCACTATTTCACACTGTTAAAATCTGACCTGCAAGCATTAGCATTTCAACTGACCCTTTTTGTTCTGAGCTCCAGTAACAGTTGAACAAGCTCGGTCGAACTTTGGGTCAGATTTTAACAGCATGAAATAACACAGAAAACATGCAGAAGTTGAAATGAACATTGGTCTGTCATACCCATGAAGGGAAGCGGTGTAAGGGCGGGGTTGGTGGCTTCAGGACCTCTGGATCAAGCCGCTCCAGTTCTTCTGCGAGTCCCACGAAAGACACTCCATCATGGGCTTGGTCTTCTGATCCTGATCCCTCCACCACGCCGTCCATGCTGTCAGGAAGCCCATCATCGATGTCTGTTTCTTCCACGAGCTGCGAGAAGGGCAAAGTGGCGGTGCCTGTGCTCTTGAGGGTGGAGGAGGTGGAGGATGGAGTCATTATGTCTATGTTAACGTTGAGGTGGTGCAGTCTGTCCAGGCTGGGCTGCGGCTGGCTGTAGTGCTTCTTCACCAGCTGGATGCTGTCTCTGGGGGTGAGCGGAGTCCGTACTTTGGGTAACGTCATGCTGGTGCCTGACTGGTGGAGTGGAGGATGGGGGAAGGGGTTGTTGGTGGAGGGGGAGCGCGACAGCAGCGGGCTTTTGGGTGTTAGTCCGATGGTCGACTCTGGGGAGCTTGGTCCGTGGGCCATCTCGTAGGCTGAGGATGAAGAGGAAGAGGAAGAAGACGAGTGAAGGCACTGAGAGCGGAACTTGCTGTTGAGCTCATCGGAGGAGTTGTCTCTGTCAGAGCCGCCTGCCTGACCCTCTGGGCCCACTGGAAGCTCTGGTCCGCTGATGGAAACAGGGCTGCTGGGACGCTCCCTGCTCCAACCCTGAGAGAGAGCGTCGTGGGCTGCAAGGTCTCCGAGACAAATCCCTTTACTGGACTGTTCAGGAGTCCTTTTCACATCTGAGGAGACAGATTGATAACATCTGAGAAAGTCGACAAACATGGAGGAACTGTTAAAGGAATTAAAAGAGGCTGTGTCTTGTTCAGACAACAAGCAAATTAGATTTGTTTCTCTGACAGACTGTCTGCACTGTTTTTTGCAAGTGATCAGATTGAATTTGTGTGTCCAGACATCACTATCTGCATGGGCTGATGTGATAACCACGTAGGCACAGTTGCTACACATACTGGTGACATAGAAGTATGGAGAAGTAAGAGAAATTAGGATCCTGTATGTTGTCCAGCACACAATTTTTATCAGTGTCTGTGCATGGACATTTGTTCTCTGTGTTGTCCTGCAAACCGCTCTGCTAGAAGCAGCGTGGATTCTGCTCAACTGCACTTCTGTTATCTGATGATATGATACGTATCATGATACACAGCTCATGATTCAATTAATTGTGATATATTGCTATTTTTTAAATCTAATCTTAGTTACGTAGAGGGTTACAAAATGGACCACTGCCACAAATTTTTGAATGTATCACAGTGTCACATTTTTGAGAAGTGATACAGTATCACAAAACATAATATTGCAATACTCAAGTGTATAAATATTCTCTTACAGCCCATCACTCTGGATTTGTTGTTGTCATATGACTCACTGCAAGTGACAGAAGAGCCCATTTGAAATCTGATTTGAGCATCCAGAGTCAGGACTGAGACACATCTGGTGAAATCTGATTGCAATCGCATTTCAAACCATCTCTGAAAGCAGCTTGGATTTGACTCTCACAAAAATGAGGAGAAAAAAGCTTTGGAAAGAAGTAGAAGAAGGTATACTTTAGAGGAAGGTATAGATGGAGAAGAAGAAGATGGTATTGCTAAAGAAGAAGGCATAGATAATGATGATGAAGAAGACGGCACAGAAGAAGAAGAAGAAGGCATACTTTATTAATCCCTCTAAGGGAAAATAAATGTTTTACAAATAAAGAAATAATGGTCACAGACTGGATCTTGGTGAGACTACCAATCTGTCCACTATTGCTGGTTCTGTTCCACTCATGTGATCAGCCAGACCTGCATTAGAAAACGCACTCAGTGCTTCAAAAGCTTCCTGCTCACCATCCCAAGAAAATATAAATTAAGGACAGCACACCTGTTGGAGAGGTCTTGGTATTAGAGGCGGCTCCACGGGCACCCGTCTGTCTCCAGCTGTCATCTTGGGCAGGTGGTGTCCCGGGGCAGCTGGGAGGAAACAGTGGGCTGCTGGGCACCAGGTGGGTGTCCATTACAGGGGAGGTGGCAGGAGATCCAGAGGATGCAGGTTTCTCTAAAAGAGCTGGACAGGAAGGACAACGCCAGTAAGTCAAACAGCTTCACTCTAGAAACATTTTCTAACAGATACATCAACTCCCAACACGTCTACACGACATTTGACTGCACTACGGCTAACGAAATAGAATTATCCAAAAGATGGTGATGTGTAATTTCTGTGAAAACAACTCGCAGTGACAAAAAACAGAGGTTAAAATAAAAGTAACAGCTGAAGAGCACTATATGAAGTGAAAGCTGGATGGTGAGATAGTCACGGCTAACATAATCTAAAACTAAAGCAAAATCTACCCATTGATTTTGCCTAACTGTTACCTGTAATTCTCTGAGATCTAAATCTCTAAATCTCTGTGATTATTTAAGGTTTCTTTTCTCATCAAGGTCATCACTTTTTCTTGTAAATTTACCAGTTAAGTCTCAGAGATTATTCAAGTTTTTTTTCAGAACTTTAATCTTGGAAAATCTGATTTTTTTCCCCCAAATTATAACCCCCCTCTCCTTGCTACGTAGTTTATTTATTTATTTATTTATTTTTAAATTTACGATGGCCCTAAACTTAAACTTGTGTTGAAAAGTTTCCTTGCTCTAAATAAGACAGAAGCCATATCCACTAACTCAGCAGATGTCAGTGACTGTAGTGGTTTGTCTTCACATGATTTGATGTGGTTAGCTACCATTAAACCAAACATTTAAATGTATTAATTTGTAAACTGAATTCAATATAAATGTCAACAGCAGTGGATGATTATAATAAGAGTTTATTTTCTTGAACAAACTAGTGAAAATTGACAAGAAAGCTGACCACATGAACACATTTAGATGCTGCCTTTTGACCGAAGCATCTGCATTTTTTTTTTAGGTATTTGGCACAAAACATGGCAGTGATGTTTTGGGGATAAAATGACTAGTCATAAAGGACACAAAATGAAGACAATACAACGTTTCATTTTTTCTAAACATCACTGCTTTTCTTGGCCGTACAATTTCTAGTGCAGCATCTACAGCAGTATTCACCTTGTAATTTGTCCTGCAGCATCATTATCTGCTCTGTCTGGTTCAGGTTGGCCATTTTCAGCTGCTGGTTCTCTTGTTCCATCTGCAACAAAGCACATATATGTCTTATAACAACTTTTAACAGCCATATACTACTGTGATATTGACCATTTTTTTGTTGGTAAACATTATTGACATTTTTTGTGGGTGGAGCTTAGCTGGAGGCAGAAAATTCCTTGAACACATTCACTTAAAGTAGCTGGGAACTTTTGTTAGCTTGTTTTTTAACAATGGCTGAAAATGTACAGTCACTTACTCTCCAGGATGATGCGACTGAAAAACTTAACATTAACCAATGTGAGCACAGCAGAGAGTCTATATCATGTTAGTGGACCAGACTGGCCGTTCACTCAATGGACGGACAAGCTTTCTATAACTGCCACAGGGCTGGACAAATATACCGACAATTAAATAAAAAACTGTAGTTTTTTTAGGGTGATTTTTATCATTTTATTTTGCTAATTTTCAGAGTAACAGCTGCATGAGTAAAACAGCCTTTAGGGCCAAACTGTTTTCACATCTGACACAATGAATGAAGGATTTATTTTGACAAAATCAGAGTTGGTGATTGTTGTAAGAGAGGAAAGAATGGCCAAGATTTTTTATTTTGTTTCTGTCTGTTTTAAATGACGCGTTTAAAAAGTTAAAAACGCAATTAAAGATCGACTTAGTTTGGTCAAAGAAAGAAATTGGAATTTCGAAGGTGTTTGGCTGTATTTTTTCTGTTTAGTAAGGAAAATGAGTGTGTCAGTATTTTCTTTCTTGACATTTTCTGAGTTTATGTCTTATCGTGTTTAACCACAATTGCCTTAAATATTTGGGGGGGCGGGGGTTGACTGGCAATGGCAGATAGTATGCAACAAAACTACTTATTACTACTTCGACTCTGGCACCACCAGCATAACAAGATGAAATTTTAGCTTGATTATGAAGCCTAGAACTCTGTGTTTACTTCCAGTTTTTCATTCGTCGTGCCTCCAGCTAACACCATGATGTAATCATGACGTCGTCCAAAGAAGGGTCTGTTACGACAGGAATTTTCAAGTAAGTGCAATGCCTTACATAAGACGTCAGTAATAAATAAACATTTTTAAATTCTCTGCAGATAAAACAACAGTGTATAAACAGCTGGAGATAAAACACCTTTAATCAGAAGCATCTCTTGTTTCCACAGATATAACGTCTCTCAGCAGGGCGAGGGTTTTCCCACAGGCTGTTACTTCAGTCAGGCGTGTATCTGTACATGTGTGAGCTTACCTCTCTGAGCTTAAAGGTGACCCAGTCTTTAATCTTGGCAGCCTTCTCCTCAATAATTTTTGCCTCCTGGGCTCTGACGAGGATCTGTAGTCAGAGAAAACAGGTTTGCGGATTATTTCAAACTACATTTTGTGAACATAAATGGACATTTCTGGTGTTTTATCTGATGTCTCCGTCCATACCTGTTTTTCCAGCTGCATCTCTAATCTCTTTATCACAGCATCTTTCTCTTGAACCTGAGTGGTCAGGTCTTGATACTTTTTGTACAACGAACTCTCCGATTCGCTGGTTTGTATGTTTGCAGACTTCAGCTTTTCTTCCATGACATGGATCTGAAATGCATAATTAGAGGAGTGAACGCACAAGCACGGCCAAAAGACAGCTCAAATCTGCACGGTTCGTTTAGTTTTGATGGGCACCACACAAAGCCAAGAAAAAAACACAGAGGATACTTTTTTGCCAGCTCTGACGAGAAAAAAGCGCTCTCAGCCCTGAGGTATTTCTTGTTTTTAAAGAAAGGGCAGCATTAAATTACCACCTAGAGAAACACCTGGAGCAGCCAGTAATGACAGCAAATCTGAGATTAAACACAACAGAAAGAGAGACAGAGTATGTGTCATGTGTACTGTATGAGGTTTCTTATCCTCAAACCACACGCTCCTTTTGTTAAGTCCCATCAAAGGTCGACTCCTACTGTACTTAGTGGTTACGAGTCCAACAAAGAACACTAAATCCTACTGACTGTGTGACTTCATGGTCCTAATTTTAGGATTTCTTCTCCATGTTCAGCATGAAAGTTCATACATTATTTGATCTTGAAAACTAAAAAGAAAATCTGACTAGAACTACAGATACTAGCTTGTTACAGAGCTTTCGACAACAAATTGTAACCTTACTTAATGGAGTAGTGAGTTTTAGTGAGTTTTTCTCAGATACAACAAATTGAAATATTAACAAAATGGCCAAGTGCAATATTCAAATTGCAGGAGCTGAAATTCTTCGATAAAAGTAAAAAGTGGCACAATATACTATTATAAATGAAGCACTGTGGTGCTCCAGATTTAAAGGAACGTCATCATCATTTTTATATTTAATTTGGTGGCAAAGAAATGCAGCTACTACCATTCATACTACAATTGTGACTGATACTGAAATCACAATATCAGCCCTCACACAAACTGAAAACTGCAGTTCCAGAGAAAGACCATGTGATGCAGCTGAAAGCACAGAAAACAGCTTGCAAGTGGATTTTGAGGTAAGCTGCTTGATTTTTTTTTTTGGCAAATCACTCAATGTGTGGAATGCAATTTTAAATATATATTTAATTGCTGAGGAAAGATGACCTTGTAAATATTACACAGATTACATATGTTTGTCACATTTGAGGGTATGATTTCTACTTTTTAAAGGACAATTCCAGTTAATACAACGATCAGTTATATTAACACTGTAACTGACCTTTCCTAAGTCCCACCCCTTTTTGCTCTGTGCTCCTATAACAATCGAGCAAATCTGGTACCTCGGTCAGCTTTCTCTTTTTTTCTGTAAAACGACGTATGGGGTCACATCATAAGTTTGCTAATGTCAGCAAACTAGCTAGCTGCTGTTAGATAACCTAACTAATTAACTAGCATTTTGATAACATTAACTAAAGTACACTGTGTACACTATGTCACTTTTACAGGTCCCCCAGCAACATCTTTCAATCATCTTCACAATTCGATTTTCTTTTCGGCATAGACGGGCCGAGCACATAGCATAACTAAGTACAGGAAACAGGAGAGGAGAAAGTTGACTGAGGTACCAAGCTTACTCAACTGTCATTGGAGCATGAAGTGAAAAGGGGTGGGACTTAAGAAGGGTCAATTGTTAATTTGAGTAAATTAACAATGTTTTCTACTTCCTAAATGACAATTATGGTTTATTACAACTTCAGTCTTATATACACAGTTTTGGTCACAAGTTCTAAAAGATATACTGTTACAACCAAAGTTATTGCAGAGACCCGACAATTTAGCACACTTGCAACAACACAGTCCTACGGGGCAAAAACACAAGTAGTCAGATTTCACAAAGGTTGTAAACAAGCCAACAGTTCAGGCCAATTATTTAAGCCACCTCTGTGAAGAGAAAACCAAAAGCAAGGCTCCAGTAATAATCCTGTGTGAGGCAAAGTTAAATTTTTCTGGGAAAATGTTACACAACCGTTGGGTAAAATTATTGGCCACACTGTTCATTGTGATCCAGCATTGTCCCTTTTGAATTTCACTGTTGAAGGAACCTGGTCCAAACTCAACAAACAAGTTTTAACAACTCAGATGCACGGCAGCTAAAAAACTGATAGCAACGAATTGGAAGGATGCAGATCAACTGAAAGAGGGACCGTGGCTTCGATCGTTCCTGGAGACGGATTTCCATGAAGGGAGCTGCCTCCAACGTGAACTTTACAACGAATAACAACAACTGTGGAAAGTTATAACGGACATCGTTCACAAAATCAAAATACTGAACTTACTGAACTCCTGAGACAAACTCCTGTAGCAACATAAATGGCTCATTGGTGCAAATGCTTAAGGCTTTCAAAACCGAACCATGAAGTTGGTCTGTAACAACAGGAAGTGCAGAAATGATTTTATAGTTGACCTTCATAAGTTTAGCTAACCTGGGGGTTTGTTTAAAACCTGTGTGATCATGACTGCTCATGTTTCTGGCCCTGCTGGACTTCTTTTTGATCATGTTGCCGCCAAAAGTGTGTAATTATCCTTTAATATTTTACAAGCTGTGGTCAGGTCAGGATGATAACTGCCAGTCTACCTGTTTCTCAGCACTCTCAGCCCGCTGGTCGGCCTCCGTCACCCTCTGTTCCAGCTCCTGCATCTGGAATAGAGACAAAAAAAGAGGTTATAATGGCTGTGAAGACAAGTCAGACAAACCTCAGAAGTTATATTTAATGTACAGAACAACAGGCTCTGGAGAGACACATCTTATAACCTGCCACAAAAGGCTTGATTAGACGGACAGACCACCACGCTACAAGTCTGCCTTCACAGACACACACAGCAGACACACTAATCCTTCATAATCACTTTTGCCATAGGGAAGACATTTAAAAGATTAATGTAGCGGGAAGCTTTTACAGAACAAGTGTGTTAGGAAAACATTCCTAATCAGGAAAATATTTCTGAATCAGCAGTGTAACAATAAAAGTGCTTAAGAAAGAAAAATGAATTCAGCACGCATGAAGAAGGTAAAGCCTCAGCCAAGTCAGAGAGATGGAGAGAAGGAGGATAATCTTCAGTTAAATTAAATAATTTACTGTTTAACAAGGACTAACCAGGGATAGTTCGGATTATTTGAAGTGAGGTTGTACGACGTACTTATCAATAGTCAGTATTGATAAGTACCTGCAGTAGATGCTGGTCGACACGTCCCCAGTTTTGTGAAGCAGAGAGGGACACCAGCACAGAAGCTAATCAATGAACTGCTTTAGACAGGGTCAGCAACTAAAGGTATTTTAGCCACTTAAAAAAGAAGGTCCACCTTAAAAAAAAAATCTATATCTGCAGACTGCCATCTACTGTAGGTAATGCACTGACTATCCACAAATACATCATATAACCTCAGTTCAAATAATCTGAACTATCCCTTTAAGCAGAAGGGCATAGACATTTTGTAGAACCAGCAGAGAGGCCCTCAGAGGAGGCAGAACATTTTTCACAACACCACCGCTGGTCAAACAACAGAGTGATAGAAGAATGCCACCATGTGTGTGCACAAGCTTGCGTCACCTTTTGTGCAAGCATGCATACTCATGCTTTCAAAGGCAAACGCTGTCCATCCTGCAAGTATGCACACATCTGTGAGTGCCCTCTCTCTTAGAAACCCTCTCACACGTACACAAGTGTATGCACAAAATACCCCTAAATGCTTGCACACACACACACACACACCAGTTGAACACAGGACTCCCTTTCTTCTGAGTTCAGTGACCCAGGTAAAAGGAGAACAAACATACTAATGGATTCACTCTGCTTGAGAGATGCATTTGAATTCCTCCTGTCATCTTTGTTTCCCTTCCCTTTGCTTCTTTCTTTCTCCCTTCTCGTCACCTCCATAAAGGCCCTCCTGATTCCCAGAATCCACTGCTCACAACATTTGAATGCTTCCTCGCAGCCAGATTAACACTCGCTAAAGCCAGAGCGCATGCTGATGGTTAGTGGTTGGATGACTCTTCACCTCAAGGTCAAAAGCCTTCGTCGTGAGTCAAAGGCTTTACCGAGCTTGAGCCACAGAGCAAACAGCTCTTTGTCCTCCGTTCAAAAAACTAAAATAGAAGAGACACGCAAGCACTTCAGATGAATATAAAGAAGAAGAAGAAGTCACAATGAAGGACATATGAGAGATTTGGTCATCAGACAGATCTCTTTATATTGTTGTTGTTGCTGCATCCATTTAGAAAACATGTTTGACATGAGGAGGTGGAGGTGTTTGGACATTGAGTCATGGGATTGAAGTTTGAGCTACCAGTGCGACAGCTTTAGCATCACAACTGGGGGTTTAAGAAGCTTTCTTCTGGGCAGTTTTTGGCAGCTGGGTAGAAAGAGGACACCATATTTCTGTGGTTCTCAACTGTTTTTTTTTTTTTTAAGACATACCAACAAAGCACACTCATACTAAATCAAAAACACCTTCATCAGCATTACATGTTCAAATTGATTTCGGGTAGATTTTTAAAGGATGTGGTTCCTCAGCATTCATTTTTCCCATATAATTGTTAGTTGGATGTATTTTTTTTTACACCCTTGACTGAACTGAACTGTCCCTGGCTGGTTTGTTGGCTTGGTTACAACTTTGCATTTGTACAATAACAGCAGAAGCTAGATGTTTCAACCGCTTATTATTAGTATCTCAGCTACTTTTCGCTGCTTCATTTATTAAATAATTTTAGCTAGCTTAACTGTTTATCCATTACCATTCATTTAGCTAATGGATGGTAGGTTTTCAAACTATTCAGACTGTATATTCTTTCTTTTTAGCTATCATCATATGCTTAGCTCACTATTCTTACTGCTTGTCAATTATCTTTAAGTATTTCTAATCTTTTAAAATTCATCTGGTTTAGCAATTTTAGCATTTACCCATTAGCCTACTTAGCTAACTGTTGCAACCTGTCATTTTTAGCTGCAGATATCTGTTTATCCTTTACTTTTAGCTAACTCTTTCAACTATACATTGACCGTTTATCCATTAGCATCCATTTAGCAAACAAATTTCATCCAGTACCCCCTCTTTAATTTAAACAGCCTTTTTGAAATGTTTTTCTTTATTTTAGCTATTCCACCACATCCAATAAGTCTAATTCACTATTTTCAGCTTTCCATAATCTTCAACTATATTAATACAGTATTAGCTAACTCTTTTTTTATCATTTATCAGTTTTAGCTAATTACCATTTATCTCTGGCAACCTGAGGTTTTAGCTACATCCCCATTTACCCAGTATTTAGCTCTCAGTTTATTCTTTACTTTTAGCTAATTATTTTTCATTCGTTTCTTTTAGCTAACTCTTTCAACCAAATATGCTGCTTTTAGCTTTCACCATTTATCTAATACCCCCTGGTTAGAAATCTGTGTTACATATCATCCCTGCCTCGAGTTCTTTCTCCAATGGGTGACCTGATGTTAACAAACTGGCTTTTGTAACCTTAAGGCCATCAGATATGGATGCAGACAGTGTAAGGTGGTGCTGTCAGTTTATCTCTCTGTCTGATTAGTTACTGCAGAGTCCAACTGTTGAGGCCTGAGTCGCTGAGCAGGCGTGAGACAACTATGTCTGCAATCCAGCATCTGTCAGCCCACAGTGCAACACACTAAACTCCTGCTGCTGAGAAGGCTGAAAATGGATGAGGTGGGAGTCGAGTTTCGTAAAGCTTTTTATTAGCAGTTTAAGCTGCACGTATCACCAGACTTTAAGGATGAGTCTTGTTATAATCTGCAATCTTCTGGCTGTTGACAAATCACGTTAAAAGACACATGCCACACAGTTTCACATACGTACAAGTTCCTTTATTACCGTGAACATGGGCTGTCACTATGTCCTCCTGCTCCAAATCTGTGGCTAAAAATAGTCCCTAATAAATTTACCCTTGTTTAATTAACTTTTGCTTAAACTAAAGAGTTTGGCTGCTTTAGGAAATGATTTAGACATTTTTCAAGATTAACATCTTAACTCAGAATGAATGGTTTTGAGGCTAATCCTACATTCACACTACAACACTTTTGTTTTAAAAAATCTTAAGTTTTACTCAGTCACGACTTATCATTCCCTTTTAATTGCTTTTAGTTCCAATGCCCTTTTTAAAGTTTATGCGTCTGGATTAAGGCTGAGCAATATATCAATAATGCATAGATATTGTGAGACGAGACTAGAGACTCAGTCACCCCATACTGGACCTTTCAGTCAGCCGGGTCAACAGTCACAGCAGCCAATGAGATTTATTGGGCCTTTTACCAACAGATATGAGATGCTGCCAGCCGTCCTATGTAACGGCCTCTTACAAAGGTAGCATGCATGTTGTATTACCTGAGTGATGAGGGAAGACCCCGTAAAAACCACTAAAACATTTGGACTATCCCAAAACTCAAAGACGTCCTTGAATGCAGAGAGAGTGTTGATGGTTTTGATTTTTTCATGCCATCTAAATATCACCAGCCTTATCATTTACTTAACTGAAAATGAGTTTAACTCTGTTTTAGCAGAACATTTTGCAGAATAAGCTTGTAGAGAAGCAGAGCGCTGCCCCCCCCCACTCCTTTAGTATGGATTCCAGAGGGACAGATAATATCCAGGGAGGTGGAGATAAGAGGCTACAGACACCAGATCATCTGCTTCTCAGACAGCCAACAGATCTGTCACAGCCAAATATCTGTTTACTGTTACCGCCAGAAACTAGCTGACAAGAGATCTGAGATCTGATCCGATAGACTGGATTTTCCTGGCTATGTAAATCCATCATTTACTTCACTTTTCCTCCCTATTTTACACCGTTCATGAGATCGGGATCTGAAAATCTGTTGGTCTTTGTGTTCTAGTTGGCCTGGTTGCAGAGGATACCTGCCTCTAAGCTTTAATCATTAACCCTTGTGCACAGCTGACGGTTAGTAATGACTGCAGCTCAATCATTAAATGTTAAAACCTCTGAACAAAAGATGGGGGGGGTGGTGAACAGATAAGAGGAAGACAAAAATAACAGAATCACACAGTGATTCATCAGCATCAGGGTATCTTTTTAAATCAGAGAGGAAACTGCTCCTCGCAGGGTTAAACACACGCAACAAAAAGTTGAACCGACCCTAACATGAAAAACAGACTAAGGCAGATGAACTATTAGAAAGAGCTGATCCAAACAAACCCTCTCCTGAAAATAAATGTTTATACACACAAATGTGGACCCGATGACCCTTTCTGCCGTGGTCCTTGTTGGCTGATACGTCGCTCTGACTCAAGTAACGGTGTTTTGCTCGTCGAGCCACGTGAGGCTTATGGAAGAGATTAATCTAATTTGTCCAGTATTAGATTATCCGAGTAATGAAAGGAAACCTTGAAGTGGGAATACCACCCAATTTAAAAATTCCTCTGAATGAGGTATTTCTATATTCTGGGAAAACCTGGTAAATACATTTGAGACTCTATACAAAATGTTCTGGACATACTTCTTCAGTGCCGTTTCCCAACGGCCTCAGTGAAGATTTTGAAATCCAGCTGTTGTTGTAAACCTCTTCTCTTGAAGATTATTCCCTCACTAGATTTGATTCATGGTTTATTGGATTCTGGATGGTTTGATGTGTACTATATTTAACCTGTATTGTCACTGTGAAGGCAGCAGTTATGTTTCCAACATTTTGGGGAGGTATTTTTCCTCCATTTATTACTGTTTTCTGGTCAGTATTATCCTTTGAATCTTGATGTTTTCATATTGTGCACCATTTAAATAATGTTTTGAGCCAAGGTAGCAGCATGGCTCTATAGATATCTGGGCAGAAAAAGGATCAAATGCAGGTATTATTTGACTAATATTTACTAATTAATACTTGGCTGATACCTTGTGGCTGTTGTTGTGGCTGATACCTTAAAGCAGGTGTTTCCAAAGTGTGAGACTGTAGGCCTCACCTCAGACGAAGCATCGAAAAATGTGCCTCCTTTAGTTTAGGTGCTTAGTTTCGCTCAATTAAAATTCAATTCCTTATGTTTTTTGATCCCATATAGTCAATAATTGAGCCAATATAGCCTAATATTGCTATTTTACATAACTTCAGACTAAACCAAAAACATAAAATGTGCAAAGGATCACAAAACTCACAGTTCAGATTGTATTTCACACTATTATGTTTTGGGTTTTTTTGTCAGTGGATTACATGCGGGCCAAACCATGGGAGGTGACACGTACGGACCACGGGCCAAAAACAATCCATTACACCCTTATAAAAACTGTTTGGAGCTGCTGGGGAGGCCTGTCCCCCACATTATAATCTCTGTCTTAAAAAGATACAGAGCACTGATATCCAGGCCCTCAGGAAATGTCTCAGAAATTATGGATAGATTACTGTGAAATTTGAATCAGACATTCATGCTTCATGCCAGACCCTTCCAATACTTATGTAGGATTGCGGGTTGCTGTGTCCAACCATTTCTGTAACTTTTCTGAAACCAACAACTCAAAATGTCATACCATGATTGGTCAGCTGTGCAGAGGTGAGTATTTGTCACTATTAATGTCAACAACTGAGTGCAACACCACAACAGTATCATGCCCCTGTGGACCTTTGGAACAGCTACAAACATTTGATTTCCAAGTTATTTCGACAACACGTACAAACTAACTCTCCTCTGGCATAACCCGACCCTTAGGGTTGCTGTATAATTGCTGTATTTGCAATCAGTTGACTATGATTAATTCATGTTAGCCATTTGTCTGAAGAGGGCCCAAGAGGGTCAAAACATTGCTGGTTTCAGTCCAATAAAGCACTCAAGGCTGGAAAACAGACCTCTAATCTGAAGTGAGTCTCTACTTTTCCAAGCTTGAAACCTAATTCTGAAACTGCAACTCAAATTTATGATGTCAACAAATGTAAAAGCCGTCAGCTATTCAAATCTGAAGCCGACCGACTTACTTTTTGGGGACAATTTTTCTTTTTTAATTATAAAGTTGTGTCACTTTGGCACCAGAATAGATGCTATGTTCTCTCACAGCTCTCTCTGCATGGAGAAGTTTCTGTTTTTATAGGCCACCAGCTGACAGCTGTCGATTGCACTTTCCTAATCCACAGTAAAAAAACAAAAACAAGAAACTCTTAAATGGAGTACTCGTCCTGTTACACTCCTCACAAGGCAAATGGGGCATCTCCTCCTCTCTCTTCTCCTGCACTCACAGTCAACCTCTGGGGATAAATGCCATGTCACAGGCAACCACGTCAACTTTTTTTTTTTTTTTCTCATGTTTTTCCATACCAAAGTGGGTCAATGCGTAAAACACTCCTAACTTGGCAAGAGAGGAGATGAAGAGCGTGAAGCAGACTTTCCAAACAGCAATAACATGACGGAATGGTAGTCACTCAGCACCCCCCCCCCCCCCTCCAGAAAAACTCACTCAGAAAAACACACTCAGCAGCACGGGCCTCCACTTAAACCCCGCTCACTGCCGCGCGCGTGTGTGTGTGTGTCAGAGTGTGTGTTTATGCATGCGTGTTATAAGAGAAGAGCAAAAGAAAAAGTGAGAGATTAATTAGCATGTTTTCAAATAAAAAAAATGAGTTGGAGCTCATTTTTTTTGCAGCGTGGCCAAAAAGGACATTTAACAATAAATACTGTGTATGCTGGGTATTAACTTCAGTGTTTTTATGAGAGAAAGAGAAGGACAGTAATTAGTCCGTTTTCAGAAAGCTTGAAGCTAACAGTACAGACAAGCGTGTGTGTGTGAGTGAATATGAGTACCACTGTTTAATAAGGGAAGGTAAGTTGCAACTAATTCTTTAACAAGGGTTAAAGGATAAGGCTGGCATTATTCCTCATTTTTCATATTGTCAATAAAATCCAATGAAAACCGACTAAAGCAAACATACAATACGCAGCACCAAGCCCTCTCTGTCCGACTGAGGATGTAAATCTTTAATAACAGGTCACAAGTATGTACTTTCATTTTTATAAAAGGCTGAGTAAGCTGGGTCGCTGTCTTTTCCACTAAATGTTACTCAAACAGGAGAAAACTGGGGGCTATTTTCAGCTGCAGATTAATACACATTTGCAGACAACGGCATACGTACAATAGGACTGATCCAAAATAAACTAATCTCCCCGTGTTCATTAGCCTGATAATTAGGGTGAATTGCATTTTGTTTCACTTCATTCATTCAGTTTGACATCATCTAACAGATTTACAACTGATCAATCAATAACAAGTGATGTATTCATCCTGGGTGCGTCATTTCTAGCCATCAGTGGTTATTACTATAAGTATTTATTTTTAATTTTTTACATTATTCAAAGAAATATGCTGATTTCAGAGCTATTATTTCTGGCTAAAAGTGGGTGATTTTCTCTGGTTAGACTACCTCCTTAATCAAATTGCTGAAATCTGCAAAGCTGCATAAATGTCATCCAGCTTGTTGCCATTTTCTCCACACTATTTTTCATGGCTGTAGCGAGGCCGCTAGCAAGCCATGGAGAAAAATTATATCCCAATTTTTAATCCTGCCTACAGAGTTCTGATTGATTGATTGTTTCTCCAATCTGTGGAACCAGACTTACAGTACTTGCTGAACAAAGTGGAGATGGCCAACAAATATTCCATGTAAGTGGCTCCCTGCCGCCATGTTAGTTTCCTCAACTGGCCGAGAAGTCTATCTCATGTGAGTCTGCGTTAAGTTGTGTTACATTGCCTATTCTGTGTTGTTTTTACATAAATTACATTTGGGCCACCAAAATACCACCAAATTTAGGCACTTGGTAGCCTGTGGGACAACCTCACAATTCAATTCAGAGAGCTGTTACACAGTTATAAAACAATCACTGATACATCTTGATGCATCAAAATGTTTGATTTGATACAGGATTTATTTTTTTCTCACTGTGTAACTACTTGCTTCTTTTAAAACATAGTGTATTTGTATTGATCCATAATTAGTTTAGATAGACACCACTTTCATACAGTGTGGCTCTTGTCCAGCTCCCTTTTCCCTTCAACTTCATTAAAAGTCAAAACTCTTCCATACGTTAGCTGTTAAGCCCGGCGGGGCTGGTCCGATCGTATCCATCTGCAGTTGCTCACACTCAGCCATCCTGACCAAAACTCAACAGGTATCCTAGTTTAGAACATAACAACAACTCACATGTTTACATCCATTGTGTTTCACCGTCTGAGGGAACAGACATATCCTTTAATAAAACATTAACTTTCAGATTTCCGACAGGCTGATGGAGATCCTCCTGCAGGATTATTGTAGTAGAAGCCTTTCTCACACTTACAAATGTTAGTAAGAGTGTGTGTTTGTGTTTGTGTGCTACACAGGATTGCAGAGACGAACTGGAGGTCTGACAGAACCTGACAGAGGACACAGCAGGGAGCCGTCTTGCTCTTATCAGACACTGGGTCATGTTTGGACTGTAAACATCCTGCTGACTGACTGAATGAACCCCTCTTGATCTCCAGAATTAGAGATGATAGAGAAAGAGTTCAACTGTGACACTCCAAACAAAGCGAGCTCGGGCACTTGAAAAGCTAGAATAGAAATCAACTGAAAACTGCAGAAAAGTGAAGACAGGAGAGCAGTTTTTCTGCTACTGCACTCACTCCTCCTTCCTCTAATCCAAACACTTCCACTCTTTAACCAACAAATCTTCAGAGCAGAGCTGAACCTCCTGATGACAGCTGATTACTTTCCAAAGTGTCTGGTAGTCAGGCTTTACAACAGCCACAACTTTACAAGCATTTGGCCGGCGGCTGGCGGTTATTTCCCGAACTTGAGGGGGAAGCACCAGAAGTGATGAGTTAAATGTTAAATATTCATCTTGGCTGCAACTGTAGCCAACCTCTGATGACACAGAGTGAGTGGACTGAATGTTTACCAAATACGCTGAGTAATCTCATCTGTCTTTACGCACACACATAAACACACAATCACCCACACCTGTATTTCTAACTGAATCACATGCTTTAATTGTCTCCTCATGCATCAAACCCTTAAAAAACACTGCCAGGAGAAGAAGAAGGGGGATGACAAAGCAGTGAAATCTGCACAGTGTTTGGTCAAAATATCTTGTGGCATGGCTTCTTTTGAAGATGAAAGAGGGACGACAAGTTTAAACAGCCACAGGCTCTGTTCATTTTACAATATTTATGCCAAATCAGAGTCAGGTCACATCATCAGTTCAAACATGCGACAGATGCTGTCGTTTAAGATGAACAAAGAGGGCAAAGACGTACTCAAAATACAGTTAACTCTAACCCCTCTGCGCTCGCTTCTGAACCTCTACCCCGTCATTTAAGTGTTTTATGATAAACCTGCCGTCTTCATTTAAACATTTTAGGGTGTATTTGGTTTGCCGTTACCATGGCAACAAAGAAAAAGCTTTAAATTCACTGTTCTGGCTCTCTGCTACAGTTTCAAGGTCTTGGTAGTGAAGCAAAGGATGAGATTGCACACAGAACCGATGTTTCCCTGAATAGTGGCTGTCCTCAAGTTCTGACGAACTCAGCAAAGTGGACAAACTACCGTTTCAGTCTGGCATGGACGTAGTTTCAGTGGACAACAGCAGAATTTACAGGGACCCTTATATTACACAAAAAAAATAACAGCCCAATCACAATACAAATGAATAAAATCGAAAGAGACTGATCCCATCTGGCCGGATTGGAAGGAATTTTCAATCGGATTGAGAGGGCTGGTGTTTGATTATCTGTTCAATAGGAAAATAATAATCATGTAAACACTGATTCCAACTGTTTCTCTCTTACTGGAATAAATACAGTCTATTGTTTCTGTCCATAGTTGCTCAGCATGAGGGTAAATAATGTGTCATGAATGAGCTTCAGGCAGGCATGGTACGTTTTTTTACACGGTGGTAGCAAAACAGAACTGGCCAGAAGTGGATACAACTTTTCTATTAGAAACCTTAAAATTTTTAAAATGCTTATATTGTTCCCAGGATATGAAGCAGGACCATGCTGAAAATTTCTAGGCAGAACAACTTCTTCTTCTTTTTGTTCTGTATCTGGCAGATTAGATGCTTCACAGCAGGTGGAGCCACTTACGTGTGTCAAAAAAGTTATGCTCTAATTAATGCTTTGAGGCATGTAAGCAGGCTTTTTATCACATCACTTTATTTAGCTAAGTGACAAGCTTCCTCATGAATGAGGAGTAAACAAAGATTAAAGATGAAAGAGATGGAATACGGTCAACATATCTGACCTTAAAATTGATGAATCTGATTTAATAATGATGGAAATCTTGAAGATATTAAATTACATTACATATTACATAAATTACATTTCTTTTGCACCTCTGAAACTGTAAGTTTTTGGACATTATGGTAGCTTGTGATGCTACAGTGACTCCCTGATTTTAATGTTTTAATGGTACAATCTGATTTAGTACATCACTAATTTGAACTAAGAAGTATATAGTAGTAATGGACTTATGAACAGCTGGTACAATCCAGACAACTAAAATCCTTATCAGGAGAGCTCTGTGTACGCAGGGCGATTTTCTCTCTTACCTTCTCTGCCAGCAGCTCCCGGATTTTCCCCGCCTGGAGCCGGAACCTCAGCAGCTGCATCTCCAGACTGATGCAGCGTTTCTGCCAATCCACGCTGGCCACCCTGACGGCTCCTGACGCGCCGCCGCTCTCCAGCACGTCGGCCATGGCAAGGATTCAGAGCTCTGCCTATGGACTCAGACTGCACTGAAGGACAGAAAACACAAATCTACTCAGCGCTAAATGCTTATATGTATGGTTTGTATGATTTGATTTAATTGTCAAGAGAAAAAGAATAACTTTGTCCTTAGTTATTAGTTAATAAGAATGCAAATATCTGCCTAAAGAGAGTGCATAAACATCATCACAGGCAAATAACCTTATGATGGTATTTCCTCAAGCAGTCCAGCTTCTGTTTTCATTTAGAGAAGAAAAAAAGTGACTTAACCTCTACATATGCTCTTTGCTGACCGCACTTCCCATGATTCACTGTTGAAATGTGACTAAAGCAAACACTAATGATGAGTCCTCAAGGACATGAGTTTAATGAAAGCTTCCTCTCACTTTCTGCGTTGCTCTGAGACATGTAACCTTAAAGACACATACCTGTAAATCAGGCTTGAGGAGTAATGGATTACACGTGAGTGCAACCAGCTAATCTGACAGTCAGTTCATTATCATGGCCTCTAGTGAAAGAACTCTTCATTGGGTGGAAATTCATCAACATCATTTTGTCTTTAAATCGGAAAAGTGGAACAACATCACAGTACAGTGACAGTCCTGCCTCCAGCTGTGAAAATGTGGTCATCATCCATGAATTGACACCACTAACATTAGCTACAAAGACTAGCCACTAAGCTTAGCCACACAGACCAACCATCCATGTTAGCCACATAAACCAACCACTGACATTAGCTACATGAACAAACCACTATCGTTAGCTACATAGACTAACTACTGACGTTAGTTACAGAGAAAAACTAACGTTAGCTGCACAGACCAACCACTAAGATTAACTAAACAGACCTAACATTAGCGACACAGAAATCCAGTTATAGCTAGGTAACCTGTCAATACTACTACTATTTCCTACTACTTATGGCATTTTACGTGAAGCCTGAGTGTGATGTGTGAATGGTAAACTTAACAAAGTACCTTTAAATGTCCATAATTACAGTTAATAATGCATTTCTGCATAACAAAAGAATGTCTAGACAAACAATTTATGAACCTACAAAAAACATAAAATACTATATTAGGATAAAGAATTTGGTATTGGGGTAATCCAAAAGTAACGGAAAGTACACAAGTTGCCTTGCTTTAATATTGTGATACTTGGATTAGGTTAACAGGTAATCAGTAATTGTATGGAAATACACTTTTAAAGTAACCCTCCTAACCCCGGTGCAAATACATGACTCACAGCTTACAGAGACTGTCAGAGCCGGTAACCTTTCTTTCCTTTTTGTCCGCAGTCTCTCCACATGCCCACACACACTGAACAAAACCTCAGCAGGGAGGCTGTGTGTCAGTGGGGGAGTTGGGTTCATGCTTGCCGGCTCTCAGGCCTGCGAGCTACAAAGCAGGTCAGCGCTCTGCTTTTTAGCCAAATTACCTACTAACCCAATCCCCCTGGTCTCTCCCCACCTCCACCTCCACCTCCCCACCCTCCCACCCACAACTCCCTCGCCATGCAATCCCCTCTTAATTACAAGGCAAGAGTGAAACGGGATCCTGCGCAGCACAATAGTGTCTTTCTGCATGACAGTCCCATCACAGCTAGAAGAGGGGGGTCGTCAGCTCGCCGCGGCAAAGAAAGGAGGAAAGAATGTGTGAGGATGAATGGCCCGAGTGCTGAATGTGGGAATCTGGGGCGCTAAGGTTATTTTTACCTGAGGAGGATTGACGAGTGGCTATTTTTCTCTGAAGGGATACTCATTCACAAAGGTTAAAGCCCTACGGTGCAAACTCAATAAATGATTAGCTTAAGATAAAAGTGGCCACAACAACTTTGGGGTTATAACTCACAAGCACCCAGTGATGATGTTGAGGTGTGTGAGATTCTGAGTGAAAGTTTGCAAATCATTAAAGTTCGTAAATGCATTAGACAGATAAGTTATTGTCTCATTCTTAGGACGTCAAACACAGACGTCTTGAGTTGGTTAAGTGTCCAGAGCACACATGAAACATGAAACATGAAACTGTGGTGCTAAAGAGTTAGAGGGTAACTTTAGCCTGTATTTTTCAGCCTGGACCAGTATTGAATGCTCCACACTGTCAAATTTAAGTTGACTAAAAGTGCTTGTTTTTGCCTCTGACAGGCTCAGATTGCTATTCTCAGTGTCTGACAACATTATGGAAAGGATCACTACAGATATATACCTTTTTTTTTAAGAGAAAGATACATTTTGTTCAACCAGAAAAAGCTGTTTTGTTGCTGTCACCAAACAAATGTTGTGATCCATTGCGCTCAGAAAAAAAAAGACCCCCAACATACAAAAGTGCAATGAAACTGTCATTCAGGTTGGAGTTTCAAGTTGGAATATTGGGCAAGATCGATCTATCCTGAGCCAAGATAAGCACACGTCATGGCAAAATGGCAGTAGGGCTGGGTATTGATTCAGGTTTCTCAAATTAATTCAATTCACAAGGCTCTGATTCGATTTGATATTGATACTGATTTGATTAGGGACATTTCAGTTACGACACCAATTTTGCTTGGATAAGAAAAAGATTCTCAGAGAACCTCTAAAACCTCCAATCTGGTGCATTACTAAAAATATTAATGTTATTATGCTGTACATTTTGTGATTGTTGTAGTAGTGGAAAGACGTATAAGGTACCAGGTTATATCTAAAATTCTCCAGTTAAATGATTCTTGCATTTGATCCTTTTTGTTGCCAGATCTACAAAAAATGTGTATGGTTTTTCTCACAGCTAATCACCGTAAGTGTTCTTCGACCCACTGCTGTTGCTAAAGCTAGCTGTTACATAGATTGTGGTGGTTAAGTCAATCATGGTGTATTTCATGGAGTTGGCAGTTCAGCCTGCTGAGATGGTACCAAAATGTTCAAAAGTATCGACGTTTAAAAAAGGCATCAAATGACATACTCTATTGGTACAAGTATCACTTTAATGGAGCTGATACTGGGACTGGTATCATATATTTTTCAAAGATACCAAGCCCTAGTTGCCCACAGGGATTATGTTGTAGCTTAGTTTCACTTCGCTGCAGCGCTCTCCCTCAACAATTTCAAAAATTGTTGTCCACATTAGTCACTTAGACACAAAAACATGGGAAAGAATCCAGGTTGAAAAAATACCCTTTAAGCAGTATTCAGACAGAAAGACAGACAGACTCAGAGTGCAGCCAGACACCGTCAGCAGAACAGTAGACGTTCAAAGTCCAGCGACTATAACTGCACCATGGCACTCCCTACAATTAGCATGCTCATAAATACAGGCCTCGCAAACAAATTACAGAAGTCATGCATGTGGAGGTTTCTGCAGTCGACCGCTGTACCCAGGCCGGACAGTCAAGGTCCAGCTACCAACGTCTCTCTCTCTCTCTCTCTCTCTCTCTCTCACTCTGTGGGACAGACGGGAGAATATGAAGGTCAAGTAAAGCAGGACGAATGAACCCTGCTGCACCACACTGGGGCAAGCCAGGACAGGCAGGGCCAGAACAGACCAGGCCAGGACAGACCAGCCCAGAACAGACCAGGCCAGGACAGACCAGCCCAGGACAGGCGAGGCCAAGGCAGACCCGGCCGGGACAGATCAGGTCAGGCCCTCCTCCAGCTAACAGCTGGGTGCAAACAGGCCATTTGATGGTTAAACACTCTCAGCACTGCCATGCTAATACTCCCCAGAAAATCTCCTTTAGCACTCCCTGCATGTTGGACATTAGGTAGGTGTTACAGGCCATGCCAGCTGGTGTTAGGAACCCAACTAAACAATCAGCAAGAGTGAATATAGAGGGACAGTTCACCCCCAAATCATATTCTCTCTCTTACCTGTGGTGTTAAATATCCATCTAGATTGTTTTGGTGTGGCTCTTGAGTCCGCCTTCTCTCAAATATGGGGCTGGGTACCAAACTTTTTTTGGCTCTGACCAAATTACTTCAATACTACTGAGTATGCCTTATCATTTGATACCAAATCTCAATACCTTCAGAGGGAATCTCTAGGTTGTAGTTTTTTTTTGTTGTTGTATAATTGCTTTGAGTGGAAAATGCAATGTGAGTTTGGAGATACTGGCTGTAGAGATGTCTGCTTTCTCTTTAATATAATGGAACGAAACGGTACTTGCCTTGTGGTGCTCAAAGCACCAAAAAATACATTTGAAAAGCTCGACATTAGTGAAATCATGACTTATGAATCATGACTTTGTTGTGAACAGATTCATGTTGGAACTTTTTTCTGTCTACACCTGCCAAACATCACCGTACAGAAGGAAGCTTGCATCTACTCATGAAGGGGAAGTCACAGCTCAGCCAGCAGGACAGTATTAATGTTTCAATCCCTCACAAGCCTCTGGTCCATGAGTGGATATACGCTTCCTTCAGTGATATGGTCGGTAACAAGGTCTGTGAATTCTCTTGTACAACAGGGTCATGATTTCTGGAAAAGGGTCATTGTTTTTCAAGTGCATTTTGGGGGCTTTGAGCACCACAAGCCAAGTGTCATCTAGTTGCAAGTATGTAGAGAAAGGAAGGAAGGCGGTACGGGGTTGCAAAAGGCCATATCTTCTCTCTGAGCTGTTGTGCATAAGGATGAAATCAACCTCACATCACCAGCCTGTCCAAAATGAGGTCATTTTCACTGTGTGTGTGTGTGGGAGTAATGTAGCTTTTGTTACAGCTAAGATTTAAACTGGTGTCATTTTCTCCTTTTGCATGAGTATAACCCTCCATTGTGGGATGGTTTATAGAGACATAGAGGACAGTTTTCCACTGAGTATCCTGTTATATACGATCAGATAAATACTGTTCTCTTCTGCAGCATCTTCTCTGTCTGGTATATTATGCCAGTGCTGGAGACATTCAATTGGGAAAAAGCCGAGACGTTTCCAGAATCTGAATGTTAGATCCATGTTTGCTAAGACACGGGCCACCCAGAGCGGGCGGGTGGGCGGGTGGGTGGGTGAGGAGGAAGCCCAGTATGGTGAGTCCTCTCCTGGCTGCAGACAGACACAAAGGCCCTGGGAGCTTCTCTACTTCCATCTAGCTGCGAGAAGTTGCACGCAGCCACGGCCAGAGCAAACACTGGGGAAGACGACTGAATGGAAACGCCACCACAACTATCCCAGCAGGATCGTTTCTACTGCTGCCATCGCCGACAACTGCTTTCCACTGACTACACTGACAGTTATACAGCATTATTCCTCAGACTGAGTGAGATCTGATATCCAGCAAACAGAGTTTTTTATTCAAAATGTGGAAGCTATCAGAGATCATTATCAAACTGTTGGGCGGGACCTTGTGTGTGCTGTGCTTCTGTCTGGCTGCCTGACTGCATCTTTTCTTAGAAGTCATGCAGTTAAAAGTTTGAGGGGGTGTGTGCTGCTCTTGTGCTTCTCAACCGAGGGATTGGGACCCTCAAGGGAGTCGCGAGAAGATTTCTAGGGTTCAGTATCTAAAGGTGGTTTACCTGACAGAGAAATGGAAGGTGCAAGTGTTTCCAAAAGAAAAGAAATGATTTTCTGCAACATGGATTCGTTAGTGAGGAGTTAGGGATGTGCACGATTAGTCGACTACAAGATTAAACTTTGCCACCCTTCCTAGTTGGCACCAGAAATACTAGTCAGCTAAACTATTCATCAATATTTTACTGATGTACAATGCCAGTTGGCTGTTGCCTCTAAGGTGTTATGCAGCCGCTAACCACTAGTCAGGGCTGCGGTCCCGTCAGATGGCAGCTCCTCTCACCTAGCGCGAACGCCCCGATGGCCCACCCAACTCCGGATGTTGTTGTCATTTAAGTCAGACAGATGACAGCTCGTAAAACCAGTGCAGTTTGTTAGTATTTTGATGTAGGAAAAGACAATGTGATCCATTTTGGTCTAAAAAGGTGAAGCAGTTACTGAGTAGCTGTCATGTTTTGTAGGTTTGTAGGTGTGCAATGCCCGTATTGCACGATGCAAACTGCGACATGTTCCAGCAGCATTTAAAATATGGTTTGGTGAATGTAGACTGTGATTAACAGTTTCAAATGGTTCTTAATGCACAGTATTTTCTAGACAGTGTTTAACATTTTCAGTTAATACATTCTAGTCAATTTTAACTGCTGTCTGAGTGTTTTCTTACTGTTAGACTAGTCAACTGGTCTATAATTCGTTGCGAGGAACATCCCTAGCTGGGATCACAAAAACAAACCTGATTATTCTGGGGGTCATGATTCAAAAAGTTTAGGAAACGCTGCTCTAAAGGATGCAAGCAGCACAAGCCTTAAGTCAGTCCATGCATTCACTCGAACCTCCTCCATCACCACGTATTCAAACACACACACACACACACACTCCCCGGGCCGGTCGTAAATTTTCAGCGCTCTCTTACCAGAGCACAGACAGACACAGATGGGAGATGCACACAGAAATAGATTGGAAACAGACACACGTGCACACACACACACACATGCTGCTGACACACTGCTGAGCATGCAGCTGCGGTGATGTAAGTGATTAGGTGGTTCAGTGATATCATCCCCACCAGACATTTCAAATCCCCACTGTTGTTGTCTCTGCCGAGGTCTAACTTGGCTTCCCCACGTTTTGGCATCTAACCCCCCCGCCCCCCCAATCCCCTTCAAATCATAAAAAAAGATTCCCATCAAACAGCACAGGAGCATGTGTGTAAATCTGGGTCAGTCGCTGCAGATTGGTGTCAGCGTGGCAGATCTCCGTGTGTACAAAAGGAGACAAGGACAAATTATTGGCGAGCACGAGGAGTCAAGTATGGGTGTGTTAAATATTGCTTTATCAGCTCCTCTGCGGCCCCAAATGTTTAACAAAGGGGACCTCTGTCGACTCCCATCCGGTCAAGTAGGCCTCACACTTTTGTTTAAAGTAGTGCCTCACTATTTCGGTCCCATTTTACAACCACACTCTTACGAATAAGGGTTTCAAAGAGGTTCTTCCTGGAGGGCCAAGGTTCCATCCAGAACCATTTGCTTCTGTAAAACTCTTTTTTTAAAGAAAGGATTCGATAAGCATTCTTTGTAAGACTAGGGGTTCCATTAAGAACCCTTTACATCCAAATAAATGTTCTTGGAAGAAAGCTTTAAAGAAGGATTGTTGAAAGCAGCTAATTTCTCACTGTAAATTATTTGCAATAGATTTTTAAAATCTGTCTCATCTGCAGTATATGACAGGGTTCTTTGTAGACCCCCTTACAGAAGAGAAGCCTTGAAATATAAAAGTTTGCTTGGTAGAACCTTCTGGGTGGGTTCTAGATGACACCCTTGGATATAATAGGGCTCCTGGTAGAACATCCTGGCTAAAATCCAAGTAAAACCCTGGGAATTTAAAGTTTCTTGAAAGAATGCAGTGGATGGGTTCTAGATAAAACCTATGGATACAAGATGGTTCTTGGTAGGTTTTACATCAGAAACCTTGGCATTTAAAAGGGCTAGAACCTCCTGACTGTGTTCTAGGTAAAATCCTGAGAATATAAAAAGGTTCTTGGTAGAACCCGCTTAGTGGGTTCCAGGTAAAACCCTGGGAATACAAAAGGGTTCTGAGTAAAAACCTCCTCCTGATAAAAACCCTTGAGTATAAAAAGTTTATTGATAGAACACCCTAAATGTGTTCTATATAAAACCCTTGGAATGTAATAGAGTTCTCAGTGAAACCCCCTGGGTGGGTTCTTGTTAGTACCCTTACAAGGTGGAAAGGTTCTCGTCAGAAGCCCCAGAGAGGATTCTGGGTGGAACCGTTATACCTTAAAGTGTTTCTCAGTAGAACCTTTTATGTAGGGTTTGGGGTGAAACCTTTCAGAGATGGTTCTAGGTATAACCCTTTATGTTGGGTTGTAGGGAGAACTCTCTGAATCGGATCCAAGTGCAACCCTTGATAAAAGGTTCTGCCAGGAACCAAAAAGGGTTGTTCTACGGGGACAAGCCGAGGAACTCTTCATGGTTCTAATTATCACTTTTATTCCTCAGAGTGCGCAGCTGGGATGTCGTCCTATAAATAAAAGAGGGAGAATCTCCACATTTCTTAACCTTTGACTCTGTTCCTGGAAAACAGAGACGCAGTGTAAAAGGGGAGTGTTTTAAAACTTTATAAATAACCGCTTTCAACATAATTTTTATTGTTATCTTGTAATAATTCAGATCCAAAGGTAATTTTAACAGAGCAGTTACTCATGTTGGACGTTTAAAGCACTGCAGAGGCCATGCAAGGCTTCAGAATACTTTTTAAATCATAGCTAGACCTCACGTTTATTCTCTTAACATTTATCATCTTATCTGTCTTGTCTAACTCCCCCTCCTGTTTCTATCTGCCTCACCCTTCCTCCTCCTCCAACACCTCTCACTTTCCATCCTCCTGCGCTTCTTCTTCCCTCTCCTCCTGCAGCACCTTTCCCACCCTTCTCTTCCCTCCCCCATCTCTTCCTTTTCCTCCCACCTTTTGCCAACAAGCAAACCTGCAGCTCTCTCCCAGCTCAGCTCAGGTTAATGACAGGCCTCAGCAAACTGACCACACTCATTATCAGTCTCAGGCTTAAACACAGGCCCTGACATTCTTCTGTTCTGAGGTGTAAACATCTACCTCTGCAGCTCTGCTGTCCTGCACACACACTTAAAAAGTTTTGCAGCACTGCAGCGTATTTCTGGACATTTCTGAAGAAAAATGTCTTATTATAGTAGAGACATCCCTAAACAGACTTCGTGAGACGGAATATATGGGTAGTTCAAAAAATATGCAGTAAAAAACAACATATTTTTTAAGAAACTGTCAAAAAAGAATAAGTGAAACAAATCTTATTTAGCTATTCAAAATGCTTCTTAAAGAGACCTTGTCCTCAACTGGGACAATACAGCCCAGTGAGCATCTTTCAGTTGAAAAGACATTAAAAAGATGACTATGGTGACCGGTGAAAAGACGTTCAGAATTAGTCCAAAAGTGAAAGTTTATTTGCTGACTCTTTGAAGATGTTGACTGAACGCTCACATACAGACCATATTTGACAGGGTTTTGCACGTTGGACCCTAATTAGGAAAATTTCTCAGCTGAAAACCAGTAAAATCTTTTGGCACAGGTAGGTTTTGAACCTGAGACGCCAGAGTGCTCAATCTTTAGCCTCACTACTCAACTGCCCCACAACTAATCCCCACCGTCTCTTTGTTTATTTATTTAACAGGGACAGAACATATTAATTAACATCAGTGTGTAATACATGATGTAAATATGCCAGAGTTAGCAAAAATACATAAACATACATCCCATAAACTGACATCCCACAGGATCTACACTGTAGTAATGGTCCATACTTATACCTATTCATAACGGACAGCAGTTTCAAATGTGTTGACCCGTCCCTGCTGCCCAGGACGGTCCAAGGCACTGGACACTCATGCTATACAACAAGCTGTTTGACTGACACATCACACATACATACAACACAATACAAAGGATACAATGCAAGAATACGGTAAGTGCTGGATTGTTTGTCGCTCTTCATACTACGTCCCAGTGTATATACCTTTGGAAGTTGTAACCAAAACGCCCAAATACTACAGCAAGACGTCCTCTTTCTTTATTTTACTATAGGAATCTCTCCCATTTCGATGTCCTGGAGGATTCTTGTTGGCAGCACACAACATTTATAATTTCTGACATTTTATATGAAAAATTAAATGTGTTGAAATAACGTCTTCATGTAGACCAGATTTCATCTACTTGGGAAATATCACTACAGAGAAATATCCTCACAGTAGTCAATTTACCATTAGCTAAATTAGTTAGTTATGTTACTTAAATCGTTAGATTAAGTGTTAGCCTGTGTAGCTAATGTCAGTGGCTGGTCTGTATAGCTAACATCAGTGTTTGGTCCGAGTAGCTAACTAGTTACTTAGCTGCAACTTAGCTAGTTGCACTGAGACCCGTCAAGTGTCATAGTGTGTGTGTCATTCTGTATGTTAAAATGAAAAAATGTTAAATTGTAATCCTGCTAAATAATCCTTATTTTTACTAAATGTGTCTGTAATTTGATTTTGGCTGCAACTATCAATTATTTTCCCGATTAATCGATTGGTTGTTTGGTTTATAAAATGTCAGAAAATTATGAAAAATGTCAATAAGTGTTTCTCAAAGCCCAAGTTGACGTCTTGAAATGTAATTTTTGCCCACAACCTAAAAATATTTCATTTATTGTCATGGAGGAGTAAAGAAACCACAAAATAATCATAATTAATAAGTTAAAATTAGAGAACTTTGACTTTTTTCATTAAAAATGACTCAAACTGATTAATTCGTGATCAATCATTGCAGCTCTGACTTGACGACCTCTTTTTTTTCTGCAACTGTAATGGGATAAGGTTACTTTTTGGCATCTTAATTACGGAATCCCGTTACATGTAATCCATTACTCCCCTGGCCTGTCAGAAACAGTGTAGCTGGAGCTGGAGGGGTCAGGCTGATGTATGCAGCAGTGTGGACCATCATGATTTCTCCAGATGCACATTAGGCGTGCGCGTGTTGCAGACACACATTTCCCATTAAAGTTGACGTTTTTCTCCTCGGGATTCACATATAGACTCAGCAGCTTTAATAAATGTTTTCAGAGGAGCTCCAAGGACGAGCAGTGGCCAAGATTTTGTCCAAAAAAGGCCACAAGGAACAGGTGTGCCAGAGGCGCGCTGCTCAGTGGAAGAGTAACAACCGTAAAACTGTCGGTCAGCGAAAAAAAAAAAAAAAAAAAAAAGAGTTCAACCAGACTTCAGACTCAAAATACTCAGCTGCAGCTGCGGCTTTTGTCCCCAACAACCTCCTGCCTCCTGGTTAAATTTAACCTTTGGCGTCTGCATCAAACACAGCGCAGATATGCTGGACGTAAAGAGATAAATCGCTTTCTGTAGCGGAGCCTTCACGGCTACTTTACCTTGTGACTTTGTTGTGTCTCTCCTCCTCTGTCGGCTTTCTCCGCTCACGGACACCTTCCCCGGTAATTCGTCGCGACTCGGCTCATAACTTCTTCTCCTTTCTTCGGTCCGTCGACTTTCTGTCTCTGTGCTCTCATTCCTCATTCATTTCTGCGTTTGACAGTGGTTCATGTCTCGTCCCGCTGCTGTCTGTCCTTGTGTCTCTCCGCAGCGCAGACTTCAGTGGGACTCTCACTCTGAGCTCCATTCAACAGACTCATCCCATATTCCTTTAAAGGGCCCATTGCAGGATCAAATTTCTCCAGGAGTCAGGCCCCCCCTCATGTGCAGGAGCTGCTCAGGATATTGCATTAAGGCTGGCTCGGTTTTTTTTTTTTTTTTTCATTTGGGATGTAAACACAGTCTTGTGAGGATTTCTTTGAGCTGAAGGAAAAAGTCTGTTGCCCTACAGTCTCATACAACAACAGAGCCAGAGTTTATTTTATAGCTTGATACAATGGAAATTAAAGATCCTGTTAAGATGTTTTTTTAAATAGTAAAATACTTTGCATTATAGTTGGTTTAATACAAAAAAGTTTCTTGATGAAGTGAGTGAAATGAATTGAGGGTTGGTCTTAGTTTTTTAGTCTGCAAGATACTTTTGGAGTTTGACAGTTGCAGAATCTCCCAAACAATGTAAGTGAATGGTGACTCATTTTCAACATAAAAATATAACAGAAAAAAAAACATAAAATGCCTCCATACTGCTCATCTGGTGTAATCCAAGTCTCCTAAAGCCCCAACATGACAAGTTGACTAAATAAATGTCATGTACGCAAAGTTTTTTTCCCTAAATCTTCACTGCAGGTCCTTAGCTTGGAGCCACATTCATGTGCACATGCACACCGTCTGTACTGGGTGTGTGTGGTGTGACGGTGTGCAAACGGCAAGTTTGTGGTTAGTCAATGTCAGTATGCTAACAGGCTCAAAATGTATGCGCTAACATGCTCATATTAAGCCAATGGAAACTTTTCTGAAACTAAAGAAAGTAAAGTTTTTTAGTCTTTGGTTTTGACAAGATCAATATTTTTTGTTTAAAAAAAAAAAAAAAACAAGAACAGGGAATCACCAAAGTCATTAGGATACATGGTAATCTATCCAATCCAGGCATGAATATGATGATATTTTTCATTTTAAACTTAAAGCTCACTCTCAGTCTCATGTTTCCACAAACTTACATGTGTGTGTAAGTTGCTTATTGGAGCACCACTGGCTTCCAGACTCATTGTGATATTCTTGTAGACGTCTTAAATTCAGATTTAAGATAAGCAGAGAGAAACTTACACGCTTCAGCAGATTAATTTAAAAACAGCCTTGAAATATAAAACTTCACACACGCATAATCCTCAACAGTGGATGTCAAAAAGTCTAAGTAATAATAAGTAAAACATTTTTGAGTGTAGGGGGTGTTTCAGTAATTTGAGGCAGTCTGTTTATTACCTCTGATTAAAAATCAAGACCACCATGACTGAGCATTGAGAAGTCCAACATTTAGGTTCTAAGTAGTCTAATTACAGTATGTTTGTTTATTGGCAAGGCTTCCAGGCTGGGCTTTACTGGAATCAAAAGTTGTTAAACCACTGTGTGCAGCTTTGCAACTGTAATGAATCATTATCTGGGCAGTAAAAGAAATGTGAGGGGATAATTTGAGAACATTTGAGACCACACCAACAAAATACAAGTGCGTTCAGGTCCTCGTTCTCTAAACCTCAATAGGATTCTCTCAAATGTCAGAAATAGTTCACAGTGAAGCTGCTTTAATCAGCGGTGTAGTTTAGGAACAAATGGGGGCCTAATCAAAAAGGCAGACTTGTGGCCCTGGTGGGAAGATCGGTTTCCTCTCTGTAGTCTTCGTACATCTCCATCTGGAACATTTTATAATGTCTGTCTGAGCATTTAAATTGTTGCACCTCAATAAATAATTCACATTCGTTCACATTCAGATTTTCAAGTCATACAACAGAAGTACAACTGAGTGTCTCAGCATAACGCAGAAAACAAAATGTAAAATCTAATTATAATATAGCCTGAAATGGAACCATGGCATGATTTTCTTTTATAACTTTGCGTGTTAATGTAACAAGCATGCAGTGGTGTGACACGCCCTGCTGCATCCACTGACTGAGCTGCACAGAGTGCATGCATGAAGACAGAATCAGACACAGACAAAGAATGCACACAAATAACCACAAGTATTCCTCAGCTGCCGATCTATGCAGAAAGTGGATCAGGATGCTGTGTGACATGGAAATAAGATCACATGTTCACATAAATGCAACACAAATGCTCTGTTCAACCAGCTCCAAAGGGCATCTGTGTATTTCTATAGCCTGTTACACAGATGCTAGCTAGTTTCTATAGCCTTGCTTGCACAGCTGTGCTTTTAGCTAAATGCTAATGTCACAGCAGCTGTTCCTAAAAACACATCTACTCTTACTTCCTCTGTGAAAAACCTATAATCTATGATTATGCATTTTAAAAGTTCAACTGCTGGGCACAAGATGACTCCATCAATTTCCACATCACACACACAGAGCCGAAGTTGCACATAAAGGGTATGAACTGATGTCACTTTCCAACTGGGAGACGCCCCTCAATGGCAAAACATCCTGCATCATGACTTTCTTTGGTACTATGAAACCAAGAGTAAAGAAATTGATTATCTGTGTAAAACAAAGGCAGCTGGACTCGACACTGATCTTCACAACTTGCCAAAGACACAGTGGTTCGTGGACGTTGACATGTGGTCATGATTCAGATTTCCTGACATTTATATGCACCTGATTTCAATACGCAAAGCAAAGAAGGCAAACAGAAGTGGTCACTTGTCTGTTATGTTACTTAAAGTTGAGATCTGTCGGCGAAATTAAAGTGACAAGGACACCAAAGGATGTTTTGGTTGTATTTGGCCTAACATGTACGTGGCAGACCACAAATCCACATTTCAGTGCCTGGATTTCGCAAATCCGCGTTTCAGAGCCTGGATTTCAGTTGTTTTTGTGAATTGCAGTGACCCGTTTGCTTCTCTTTTCTTTAGTTTTTGGCAGTTTGTGAAAAGTTCACTCTGATTTCTTGTTTAATCTATTTGTTCAGTCAATTGCACAACAGCTGTTTCTCATTTTAGTTGTGTTCTTGTGGCATTCAATGCTGCAAGAACCCGATCAATCAGAAAGGTTCAGTGCTGCAATGTCCACCCCCAAAGTTCATGTGCTTTTGGAAAGTAATACCCTTTTTGGGTGGTAAAATAATGTCCCCTGCACTGGAAACCAACAGAGTTCCTGCAAAGGTTCCTAGTCCCTGTAGAAAGCTCCTGTGGTGGAAATGCAGCTGGCACACATCTGGTTCGAGCCAGATTACATTCAAAACCCTTATCATAACCTGCTCAGACAATATTTGAAGTGCCACATAGTTTAGACAACTTGAATGTAAATTTAAAACCATTTAGTGGCTTTATTTTACTGTGTACTTTTAGTGAGAATTTCAGTGGTGACTGGAGGTTTGTTTGTCCATTTACAACACTGATTCAGCTCTGGATTCCTGATCAAAACTATCTTAAGTACCAAATAGACTCTAATGGGTGTGAATTACTCAGGAACACTGTGAGAAATACACTCTTGTGTGTTTCAAATTGTTCTGATATAATTAACTGCTCCTTTCTGAGGAAAATGCCTCCATCCTGGAAAAGGGCTGTTCTGGAAGTGGGAGTGGTGGGTTTAAAGCAGGGATTTCAGAGCTATAGCTTATGAGGCTAAAGGCTCTGCCTTGTGTTGCACAATAAGTCAGTGCCTCAGTGCTCTCAGTCAAAACAACTGGTGTCAGGCCTACATGGTTTACATGCCAGTTCTCGGGCACGGCTGCCAGGGGCAGGCAGGACAGTAGAGACGGAGCTTAAGGCCAGTTTCACCAAGTGTTCGCAGATTAATGTGTTTTCTTACAGCTATTTAACCTCCAGAGCTGTGTGATGACCCAGACTGTGACCGGGTCACTGAGCAGCGACCCAACTGACCCGTCGTACCCCGAAGGCAGAGCTGAAATAAGACGCTGGATGACGCTGCATTCACATACATCAGACTGTAATTATAGCAGACTTCAGGTTGAGAAAATGGCAGGTTTGATGACTGAAACTGTTTTTTCTTGTCAACAACGCCCAACAATGAATTGATTCTACAAATATTTTCTGTCAACAAAGCCTGAAGCAGCTTATTCCTCTCCTCCATTATGAAAGCAACAGAAAACCTTTCAAGGGAGTGAAAGACAAAGACACTGGTGCCTTCATAATGATAAACACGGGTGCTGTGGTTAATTCTGAATTGATTCCACACACCCTGTCCTGCTGCTGCAGCTGTAAATACTTGTTAACACATCAAATCTGTGGCTGAAAACGGTCCCAAACAAATGCATATCATTTAGAGTTTATTGAGATCTGTATTTATGACCTGTTTTTAAAGATTTACACCTTCAGAAGGAACCAGTGGGTTTGGGGTTAAGAGCCACAGACAGGAAATATTGAGAGATGGACTGGAGAAATGTTGCTTTTGCTCATTTAATGGAATTTGTTGACAAAAAACAAAAGTTTAATGGAATATTATCAGCTGTGCTTTTACTTGCTCTGTTATTATTTTCATTTTTTGAAAATGAACACCCATGTCAGGAAAACCTTTAATAAAGAAAGAAAAAAAACAATAGCAACAACATCAGAAGATGCTAAAAATAATGAAGCACCTAATTACTCCTTTATTATTTTATTGGCTATAGTTAAATAAAATGATAGATTTAGGCTGAAGGACATATACAACAACTTGGTACCACAGATACATATAAATGTACATATAATTTATATAAATGTATCTACCTAACTATTTGTATATGCACAAATACATAACAAGATCCTTCCATTTAATGTCAAGCAAGTTATCATCTTTAAGCCAGTTCACTGTAAATTACCAAAAACAAGTGAGAATCTTTCTTGCTGATCTCAAGATACTTGACAACATTCCCAGAAACTTCCCAGAAAATTTATCACTTCATGCCTTTAATTCCTCTTTACTGTTCTTTCGCTGTCCTTGGCACAAAGCCAAACATATTTTCAGTGGGTATCGGACACCAGGATGAGGAGACTGTCTGGTTTGGGAGCCTCAGAATTGCATCTTTGCTTTTTGCTGATAAAGTGGTTCTGCTGGCTTCATCAAACTGTGACCTTCAGCACACACTGTAGCGGTGTGCAGTCGGTTGTGAAGCAGCCGAGATAAGAGTCAGTACCTCAAAGTCTCAGGTCATGACTCGCCGCTGGAAAACAATGGATTTCTCCCTCAGGGTCGGACGTGAGCTGTTGCCCTGAGCAAAGGAGTCTAAGTATCTCGGGGTCTTGTTCTCAAGTGATGGTAAAATGGAGAGTAAGATCGACATGCAGACAGCAGTAATGGAGGTATTTTGCCAGACCGCCAGGGTAAAGAGGAAGCTGAGCCTGAAAGCAAAGCTTTCAAGTTACCGATCAATCTACATTCCAGCCTTCAACTATGGTAATGAGCCACAGGTAGTTACGGAAAAATATAATAAAAATAATAAACTTTATTTCTGTAGCACCTTTCATCCTTTCATACAAGAAATGCAGCCGGAAGTGCAAGGACAAGAAATTCGATGCTTCCCATAAAAAAGACAGAATGAACATAATAAAACACATGTAAATATAAGATGAGAGTAAAATACGCAGAAAGCATCTTCACATGGATAAAAAACACTTGATAAGATAAAACAAAATAAGGACAAAAATAGTATGCACAGAATGTATAACAAGATAGAAAATAAAAGCCATTGAAAATACAACATTTTAAAAGCAGTGAATGAACAAGGTCGTGGATACAAGTGGATGAAATTAGTCAGCCTTTGAGATGAGGGGCTCAGACATCTGAGGAGAGCTTGGAGAAGAACTGCTGCTCCTTTGTGAGGTGGTTGGTGTTCATATTAGGATGCCAGGAACCTTTCCTTTGGATGTCTTCTGGGAACGTCCAACTGGGAAGAGACGATGGAAAGCATTGCTGGGGAGAGGGAGGTCCGGAATACCCTGCTTAACCTGCTGCCACTGTGACCCGACCCCGGATAAGCGGAAGAAAATGGATGGATGGATGGATGGATGGATGTATTTATGACCTGTTTTAAAAGATTTACATCCTCAGTAGGAGCCTCTGGGTTTGGGGCTGAGATCTTCAAACAGAGAGACAGACCGAAGGATTGTTGATTTTGATCTTTTCATTGAATTTGTGGACAAAAACAAAAGTATAGTGGATTGCTGGCAGCTTGATCTTTGCGGTCCTCTTGAATAAGCTTCTTTAAACATATAACTCTCATAGGAGAACTTGTATTTGATTAAAATAAGGAATGTGACTATAAAATCCACATCTGTGACATCAGACGCCGTGTCTTGAGGTTTCCTGTTGTATCTCAGGTGATAGACTCGACTAGTAACACACATGCAGTCCATCGGCTTCATAAAACAAGCTCTCTTCGCTGACAGCAGTGAGCCACAGCGACAGAGGGTACACTGACACAGATTTGTCAGGACTGTTTAGTTTTCAAAGTTCCAGAAAACCCACAATAAAACAAGGAAAAAAATCTGCTTCCAGTTTTCATTGACTGCACATCCAAATGGAACAGGCTGCAGGAAAATCTTCAACGTGGACTCAGTCATTCCGCATTTTAAAGCCATAATTTTAGCAAACACAGCAGTCAAAAGCACTTGTTTTTATGATGACTTTGCATGCATCTTTTTTTTTATTTGACCAAAGCTCCTTTTATTTGAGTGATGTTCTTGTTTTTAATGTGTTTACTTTATTTCCATGTATTTTGCATTTTTGAGTTTTAATTGACCTTGTACATAAAAAGAATCCTCCCACACCGTAAATAAAGATGGCTGATTCAGATGTCAAAGTCTGGTTGACTGATTTTTGACCCGTCTCCTGGTTAGATGCTTCTCTGCGGCTGTTGTTCGGCCACTTGTCTCAGCCCTCACAACAGCACTGAAGCAGAGCATTAGCCCTTTTTTCTCACATGTTGACTGCCTATTTAACTACTGGGGATTTTGTTAGGCTAACAAATAGGTCTCCTTTTCCCTCTCTGATGTCCTTTGAGCATTTTATTGCCATTTGGCCAGCCGCGCTGGAACCACAGAGGGAGTGGAGCATGATGGAAACTCCATATAAAAAGAAAATAAACCAAACTCACTTTAACAGCAACACTGTGAGAGAGAGGACAGCGTCAAGGATGAGAGATGCGAAGGATAACATGTTTGACACCGAGGGGAGGTGCTGAACATACATTATGAGTTTTTATGGCGGAAAAAACTACTCACCATTTCATTTTTCACCCTCTGTGATAACAAGACCGTTAACTCCTCTCCCCTTTGCCTCTTTATCCTCTCTATTTCTTTTTCAGCCGAGTGCTTCCTCTTCCCTCCGTGTGTGGTCTGCTTGGTGAGCTGCTGCAGTGTGTTAACAAAAGCTAGTGTTGCAGGTAGGGGTCATCTCTCTTTTGGCCACTGCTGTGAAAGGAAACAGTAGAAACCCATTCCAGTTTTCACACTCCCAAGGCCACACTTTAAAATCACTGCTTAACTTAACTCAGCACCCATCAATAGAAAACCACCCAAGAGCCAGGGATGGTGTTATTTTTACACATCGCTGTTGGGTTAGTTACCCAAACTTAAGTACGTTAGGCTGTAGTTGTGAACTGTTAAAATTTAGCTTTGCTCTTTTTAAACCTAAACTGGCCAAGTCCGCATCCAAATTTAGTGCAAATTTTAAGCAAATTTCCAGGAAACAGGCAAAAGGAATTGCAAATTAATCCATTTTTATTTATTTTTTATTTTATTTATTTAGCGTATAGCCAGAAAAAAGACCATGAGTGTGTATAAAATAATGGATGCCACATTTAATTTTTTCCACAACACACACTGGACTCACCTCCACACAACATACATTATTCTCCACATGAACTTGCCTACAACACAGCCATAACAGAATGTAAAAAGGGCTTTAATCATAGTACAGTCTATTCTTTGATTATAGTTTTAAAGTGCAATCATTCCTTACATTGGCTTAGAGAAGAATTTACACAGCATTCCACAAAATGACATTTACATGAGTCTCTACAGGGACAGCATGTCTGTGTGAGTTGACAGCTTAAAGCCTTCAGAGACTCAGTTATTTAATACGACTCCAAAGTCGGTGCAAGTTTACTGATTTAGTCTCTAAAGTATTTTAGCATTAGCTGGAGGGCTTCCATTGTTTACTACACTGCTAATCTCCCATGATGCTTGCTGGGGTCACGGCTACTTGTGCATTTATCAACTTGTATAACTTCGACTGGTAGGCAGGCCGTGCATGATGGTGGACAGCAGCTTCAGTGAACTTTTAAGTTGCATGCTTCATGTACATTTAATTAATTGTGATATCTGTTCCCATCGCATTTTGTTGCTTCTTGCTTTAAAACTTTAAAACTGTGTTTCCGAAATGTGTGTCCCTTGCAGTTTTGAATGTATTATGTGTTTTGCACAGCTAAGAATAAATTAATGATAGGCAGACCAATATTAGTCAAGATGAAATGAAAAATGTCTTGTTAAGCCTTTTAGACACATCGGAGGTCATGTTGTGCACCTATTTAACAATATTCCAAAGAAAAAACAACAAAAAAATTCTTTGTATTCCTTTATCAAAATTGAAACATATATCAATATCAAAATGTTCTTAAATACGCTTGAACCAATTAGTTTCAACCAATAATATCATGAAATCCATCCATCAATCAGTCTTCAACTTTTAGCAGCACGGAGCTAAGGTTAGTTAGCTAGCTGGCAAAAGCAGAAGATGCTGCTTCATCTGGACTTGCAATAACTGTTTTTTTTTTTTTGGTCATTTGGGGGCAGCAGAAACAAGTTGTGAGCATTTAATTTAAAAGTTTTGTAACTGAGGGAAATATCTGGCTCTTTGCTCACTTCTCCCCAGACTCCAGGCTGCAGGAACACTGCAGAAACACTGCAGGCAGCTCAATATCATAAAATGACAGTAGACATGACAATGAGTCTTCCACTGTCAGTTGTCAGTTGTCTGTCAATGAATAGTTAAGCCTGTTATCCTGAAAACAAAAGTCCACTGCTCTGAAAATACACACACTGGCGTTTTAATTAAGTGGCTGCCACTCGCTGCCTGTCAGACTACATTAACATACTGCTCAATTTAACGGTTATCAATATCTTCGCCTTCTGAAGATTATTAATGATTTCTTAGGAGTCATAACCAGACACTCCTTTGGCAAATATTAGACACTAATTTGAACTGTAATTAACATGAAACAGATAAACAATAAAAGCTGTTCCAGGCCAGAATAGAAATTTCAAAAGAGTACACAGTGGTTGCAGCGTTGACGTCAGAGAAGGGAGTATTTCAACTTAGCATGTTTCCCTAATTTCTGATGACACATCATTGTCATTTTATGATTTATTACAGTAAATATACCACAGAGTTCTCCTTTAAGTTGAAATTTGACCTTGTTGTGCCTCACAATGGGTCAAAAAACATATTTTAATGTGGGTAAATGTCCCAAAATAACCTTAATACTGCCTCAAAACAACTCCTGATTTTTTTTTTTTCAAACTCTGTGATTTAATACTGGGCATGTGTAGTAGACATTAATGCAGGGGTTTGGGCTGGCATCGTGCTTGTTGTCAACATCATCGGCACTTAGGGAGCTTTTGGAAAATAGGTCTGCTGGTGAGTGAGATGTGAAGCAGTGTGCCTGGTGACAGTGGCTGTGGAGGCAGACAGTGTGAGTGTGGTCAGACAGTGATCCTTAAATCACAGGTCCAGAGAGTGATGACTGTTTAGCCGCTTCACAATAACACTCATTTCATAAAGCTGCACGTGGGGCTGCAGGCATGAGTGTGTGGCTTCAAGTGGGTACGCACTGTGTATACAATAAATATGTGTGTTTCCACGTGAGTGTATGCTTGCCTCTGTGCAGGATGAAGCCCTGTAAAAACTCAAAATTACAACGCAGAAGCCGGTGGTCATGCATTTGCAGTGAGTTACCATAGGTGATCCAGCCAGAGTGTTTGCAAATCACAGCCAGTCCACAAACCACCCAACCACAATTGTTGAATATAGTTTTCCACCCTGACTAAAGCTGTGAAACTAGCCACGTTCACGTCCTGCGGTCACAAATTCACAGCTAGAGTCAAAAAAGATTTCACCCTGACAAGCCTCCAGTGTCACATCTGATACTTTAAAAGCTCTATCCTCTTATTGGATTATGCAACTGGGAGTTTGACTTTCCTTTAGGAAAAACATACATGTGCACCAGAGGGAAGAGTTCAGTGCTTTGCTGGAGAACGTTTAGACGAGGAAGGGATTCAACCCTCTAACCTTGTAGCTATGGGGTGGTCTCGTTTACCACCAGGCTATCAGAAAAAGATGTTATGCAGCTGTTACAGGGTGGAATGCTTAAAGGAACAGTTCAACTTTTTGGGAAACTTTTTTGCTTTCAGATGAGACGATTGATACCTCTATATGCATGAATATGAATCTATCGCCAGCAGTCTGTTAGCTTAGCATGAAGACTGACAACAAGGGGAAACAGCTAGCATGGCTCTGTCAATATCAGTCTAAAAGCACCTTTATCTTAATATTTAACATGTAATATTTTGTTTGTTTGATCTGCACAAAAACAGAAGCATAAGAACAATACTGGCACCTTTTATCCCTGGGCTTTTCAGGGGAAAACCCTGGAAACACGGAGCTAACTGTGCTCCAGAGCAGGGCCAACAAGCCCTAGGCTAAAGTTAAGGTTAGCTCATGTTGAAATATGCAAGGATAGTGCCAATGTGAGAGCTTTCTTTGCCTGGGGCTAACAGATCTTTTAGCCTGGGGCTAGGTGCAGTGTGAAAAGCCCTACGGTGGTTTAACTGGGGGTTCTGTGTATTATTTCTTGGTCAGTAAAGAAGTCAGTAAAGAAGTCTGTGCTGGCTTGTCTCAGCCATGACACAGTCTCTCGGTAGTTGTCTTTAGTCTCACTCCTTTTTGCTCTGTGCTCCAGTAACAGTTTAGCAAGCTCGGTAACCAGCAGAACCTCAGTTAACTTTCTCTTTTCTGTTTCCTGTGTGCTAGGCTTGTCAATGTTACAAAGAACACCAAATTCTGAACAGACATATGGTCACATCTTTAGCCAACAAATTGTTGCCAAAACATCTATTAAAAACATCAAAACAAAACAACTGATAGCTAATGTTAGCAAAAGCTAGCTAACTAGCCAGCCAGTTGGCTAATCTACATAAAATTGATTATTAGCTCACGTTTGCTGATGATTTTATGATGAGTTTGTTTATATTAGCTAACTTAAGATGTGATATATATGATTCACAGACAGAATTTGATCCATCCGGTCCAGTTCTCCACTTGCACAATGTAGTGTGATGTATAGACCAGCTGCAGCGTAGTTTCCAGTATCTAATCTGCAGTGTGTGTCTGTTATTAAAATACTTCACTTTTTACAGTTCAATTTGTACATATTGTTAATATTTTACTGTTTGCTTTGTATATAGTGTGTATAAGTGTCTTGATAGTATTTTTTAAAATCATTTTAATATACAGATTACTGTTAGCAAACCACAAGCTAACATTATTTGGCAATGGCTTGTCTACTGGCAGAGCTGGCCAAAATGAAAGTGACCGACATGCAGTGTATTTGGAAAGCGAACACAACATGTTCACTGTTGTTTGCATTAAATTACAAACTTATTCCACATATTTCTCAGTTGTTGTGACCTGGGAGAGGGAGGGAGACGAGCGGACAGGACTTAGAAAGGGTCAGTTGTCATTTTTACGCGGGTTTTTGAGAGGAGTCTTGTTGCCAAAGCAAACTGCGGGGAGAAAATTAAAATATCAGAGTGCCTAACAGGGTGCTTGTGGTATCCTAGTTCTGGCACAGACTTGAGTGTGGTATTAAATTTCTCATCTAACTCTCTGCCAGAAAGTGAATAAAGTGAATTCACCAAAATATCAAATTATTCCTTTAATGTTTAGATGTTTTAACAGGAAGTAAAGTCTTTGCCAGGAGAACCTCTGAATCCTAGGATGGAAGACTTTAAGTGCTCTGTGTGAAATATGTTTTTTAGCACTTAATCTAACTTTCAACACCACAAAATCAATCTTTGGTAGAAAACACAAATTTTATGATGATTTGTCACCACATTCACTGCCCTCTCTTGAAGAGGGAGAGAAGCAGGCGCAGCACACCAAACAAACACCGTTGTTGTTTGCAGACTGTCAAAACAGAGAGAGGCCGAGTGGAAACGTTCGCTTGCACACATTGCAGGCATGGAGGCCATCTCAATCCATCATGGTGATTCCCACAGACAAAACAGTCAACACCAAGGACAGACAAGATCAGTCCAGGCACAATACGCTCTCTGTTTATCGCGGGAAATCGTGAATCAAGTGAAAAAGAGCGCGAGGAGACGAAGAGTGATGGAGTGAGAGATAGAAGCAGGGTGCAAAGCCAGATAGCGTGCATAATATGTGTTTAGAAAATTGGAAAAAACACAGTAAAACAGGGTGGAGGTTAGAAAAGCAGGGCGTTTTGCAAACAGAGGATGAGGCAATGTCACATGATCTTTTGAAGCCCTGTGGACGGGGAGCTGTGAAAGCTCAGGGACAATGGAGAGTATGAGAGCATGAAATGGAGAAAACCCAGCATTGTAAACTGTGACTCTCCAGCCTGAAGGCTTCGCTCCTCTGGGGAAATTTTGGCCGTGCTCCTGCAGAGCGACTGGCCTGCTGTCAGCCGCTACAGAGTGAGAGTGTTGTGCATGAAGAGATGATAAGATCCAGCTTTGATAAGCGTCTCGCTTGACACAAGCAGACAGGATGTGAGGTTCGGGTGCCATCGTTTTGAAGAAAAGCAGAAACGCGAATTCAAAGTTGACCAAGCTTAAATCAATAATACACTTTTATCTCTGCTTTTTCTTTCAAGTTAAACTTTGTATGAGACCAGTGGTGGAAGAAGTAGAAAGAACCTTTACTCAAGAAAAAGTACTAATACAACAATGTAAAAATAATCTGTTACTAGTTCCTTTATTCATAATCCTACTGCAGTAAAAGTACAGAAACAAAAGTAAAAGTATCAGCACCATTTTACTGTCGTAGTTAGAGCCAGTGTTGGTAACACTTTCTATGAAGGTCATCTATAATGCATCACAAACACATTATAATGCATTTATAATGCTTTATAAAACTCTTTGTAAATATTTCTAATCATGCATGACAACTTTATTAGCATTAGAATTATAAGTGGTGGACATAATGTATTATATGTTCAGCATTCATAACGTTTTATAGCTCCATGCAAAAGTGACAACAGTGTTTGAAAGAAGAATCTGAGTCGTGGGTCACACAACACATTATAACTACCATAACTTTAGACAGTTATAAAGACACAAAGAGAACTGATCTAATGTATCATAACAGATTATAAATTATAAATTCTAAGTCTCTGAAATGGAATAATGTCTTACATGAATCATACAACAACAACAACAACAGCACTGTTAAAGGTTATAAGCAATAGTATGATGTTTATATGACATCATTCCAGTTCAGAAACTTAGAATTTATAATCTGTTATGATACATTATAACAGTTCACTATGTAGGGGGTCAGGCCCCCTCCAAAGGGTTACAAGATGAATGATGAATAATGACAGGGAAAAGTTCTGCTACACAAATTTTGATTAGTAACAACAAGAATAGTTTGACATTTTGGAGAATTTTTGAGATTTTCTGAACTCCCTCTCTCGTGGAGAGTGAGTTTAGAAAATCGATACCACTGTCATGTCTGTCTTTAATAAAAGTTTTCAGTAGAAGTACAGGAAAAAGTAAAATCTTTCCCTCTGAAACAGTGTATACACTGTGAATGAGACATGCAGTTCCTGGTCATGTGAGGCTGGCAAGTGAAACTTGTCTTTCTTTTGATTTGTTTTGTTTTTCCCCACCTCCACTTCCTCTGTTGGTCCTCTGAGGACGCCTGTGTGAATGTGTGAATACATCTGTTGTTGGTGTTGGTGTAGGTGCTGAAGAGTTGTGAGCTCAAAGAGAAGGTGTGAGGCTCACACAAACCTCCACACAACCTAAGAGCACACTTCCTCAGTGGTGTATGCTCCACCTGTTGAAAGCATGATGTCTTTTTTTACCACCAGAGGAAGACGCAGAGGAGTGTCAATGCCCCCACAAAAGCATTAGCACTGACACGTCCGTGTTGTCTCAAGGGGCAACAAACATACCACACACATGCTAACACTGTGCTAACACGGATGAAGTGAGTCAGCATGAAAGCATCACATGTATTCACTAATTTACAGACTTAAAGAGTAACTGACAACATGTAATGTGATTACGTATAGGATACGAAAAAAGGTAAATGTATACAATATAGTGCCTTAGCAAACATTGCAGGATCTGATGAGTGTCACAACACCACTCTGATCTCATGTGAAATGAGCTAATCTTATTGTTAATTTATTATCATGTCCTCTGAAGAAAACATGTTTCTCTGGACGGAAATGTTAACATTATTTTGTCGGTACAGTGACACTTCTTCATTTAGACCAACTACTAATGTTAGCTACACAGACCAAGCGCTAACATTAGCTACACAGACCAACTTTTAACGCTAGGTGTGCAGAACAACCGCTAATGTTAGCTACACAGATCAACAGCTAACATTAGCTACACAGACCAACTTTTAATGCTAGGTGTGCAGAACAACCGCTAACATTAGCTACACAGACCAACTTGTAACGCTAGGTGTGCAGAACAACCGCTAACATTAGCTACACAGAACAACAGCTAACATTAGCTACACAGACCAACTTTTAATGCTAGGTGTGCAGAACAACCGCTAACATTAGCTACACAGACCAACTTTTAATGCTAGGTGTGCAGAACAACCGCTAACATTAGCTACACAGAACAACAGCTAACATTAGCTACACAGACCAACTTTTAATGCTAGGTGTGTAGAACAACTTTTAATATTTGCAACATAGAACAACCACTAATGTTAACCACATGAGCACTTTTAATGTTACACGTACCAACTTTCAATGTTCACTGTACAGACCAACTTTTAATTTGAGCCACACAGAATACTCACAGATATTAGCTACATAGACAAACTGCTAGCTTTAGCTGCACAGAAATCCAATTATAGTTAGCTAACTTGTCAATACTACCGCTACTACTGATAGTACTTATGGCAGTTTTCTTGAGCGTGATGTGTGAATATCATAGTTAACAAAGCACATATGCTAAATTTTCCCTATCTAATGGTGCATTCCTGCATAAAAAAAAGGAATAATTGAACAAATAATTAACCTTAAATATTATATTAAGCTACACAATTTCACCATTTAGTAGTGAGATAATATAAAAGTAACACAGTGATCAAGTTACATTACTTTAATAATAATGATACTTGGATTAGGTTACTGATCACACACAGGTAATCAGTAAATGTGTAGAAATACATTGATAATGTAACCCTCCCAGTTCTGCTGATTTATCAGAGAAGTTTTAGAGGACATCATCTTTGCCACACATTCCCAGAGGCTGTGGCTGCAGACTGGTCATCGTCGCTGGCAGTTTGGCGTGTTGACAGAGCACAAAACAGCTCAAAATGACCTCCTGGAGGGAAACTGTTTAGCACATCCCCAAACCAGACTTTTATGAAGCCATAAATCCGCTGGTCAGTCAGCGCTGAGAGGTGTTTGTTATCTGCCAGCCAGCTTCTGCAGAGGAGGAGAGACCGAGACACCGAGGGCGGCTTTGTGTAAACACATACCAAACTGGCTCTGTTGTTAAACAGACCCACCAGAGGTCCACACGGGACATCAAGGGACAGGATAGAGAGAGTTATGACAGGCTTGTAAACCTATACCCACCACACACACACACACACACCTATGCACACTGCAGAGAAAACAAAAAGGGTTCAAGGTAATAATACACCTAAGATTTTATAAAATGGCTGAAAATAAAACATTTTGTTGTTGCAGAGCATGCTGTTCATGTCATTATTTCAGACAGGTGTAAATGCAAATATTGTCTCATATGGACCACCGTAGGTGACTCACAGAAGCCTTCGACCTAAATCCTAAAACTAGAGACCATCTTGTGCCGCCACTGGGTACCATGAATGTTCGCGATGGAAATCCATCTGATAGTTGTAGAGATATTTCATTCTGGCTTTTTTTTATAGAGCTCCAAAATGATCAAGATGTCCTTAAAAATCAGGCCAAAATTCAACAGTTGTTTCTGTGTGTTCATGACAGAAACAAGATGGGACATTAATTCTGACCACACACCATTTAACAGACCAGAAACTGTAGAAGATAGGAAATACCGCCTGACAAATTCAAACAATAACTGTATAAATCAATAAAATAATGAAGTTATGATTTGTAGAGTTGAGCGCTTGGAATAGTTCATGTATAAAACATGAGGTCTGTCTTATTTGACCGGAAAAATAGGCAGGAAAATGTGAGAAATATGAGCTAGGTCTGATGAGAAGGATCCAAACACCCACCCCACCTTGGCTTTCTTCTCATACTGTACGTCAGCTGCTTTCATCTCAGTGAGAGGCGAGCTGATGTCATCCACATGTAGTCAAATGACTCTGACAGCATCTGGTCGCAAAGAGGAAGAAAAGTAAAGATTCGGAGGTGAAGAGTGATGGGAGGAATAAAGGAGGGACAGTGGTGGAGTGGGAGGAGGTGGCAGAGGAAGACAGATGAGTGAGGAGAGAGACCTGAGGAGAGTTTTCACGCAGAGAGAAAACAGAGGGCGTAGGTTAGAGGGGGGCAGCATGATGTTTTTAGCAGGCAGCAGTATAGAGAAGAGGAGAAAGAGGAAAAACAGAACTCAAGAGACAGACCATATGGTTCTCCTGCCTGTGTGGTATCATCTGTCTGTGAGCAAGTTTAACAAAGTGACGGCGAAAGAGCTCAGGAGGGAAAGAGACGGAGGAAGATGGAGAATTAAACTGACGGATGAAAATAAATAAGGGAGGCAGGGAAAGTGTGACAGAAAGGAAGGTTAAGAGCTTAAACATGAACTTGAATTTTAGTGACATGCTGCCATCTGCTGGACAGTAAAGGTTCTGTCATCTGTGTCCATGACTTTTTCATTTTCACCACAAGAGGCCGCCACAACTGCAGCTGCACTCTTATCATTCATATGTGTAAAGACTGCTGGACAATCCATAGCACAATTTTGAGGCACTTGTACTAATTCTTTTCAATAATAGTAATAATTATATATGTTTTTTTTCATCCACAATACAAACAGTACATTTTTAAATTAAATTTAATTTAAAAATGTACTTTACTCGAGTATATCCATTTTCTGCTATCTAATATTTTTGAGGCCCACAGCTGGATGGTCACCCCTCATGGACTGTACCATTGTGTACCATCCATACACGTGGACACTGTTAATTCACATTTTACATCTTATATTTTGATGAAGGCTATTGTTTGCACTGTTTTACATATTTTATACTTCACTTACTTTATATTTACTTTTTGCTTCATGGTTACTTTATACTTTATTGCATTGCCTCACTCTTCCTTATTTATTACTATTTATCTTTTTTTTTTTTTCTGTTCACTGCATCTCTGCTGATTTGAGACTGAATTCTGAGAGAAATGCTGAACTTTTTCCTCCATTACATTTATTTGATAACTTTAGTTACTTTGTACTTACTTTGATACCAGAATCTTAAAAAAAACTTATCTTTATTATTATTTTATTATAAGTTGAATTAATGATAATTGCCTGATTGAATCACTTTGTGCAGTCCTGAGAGTGTTTCAGTCCTGTTTCAACTGTGTAAAGCACTTTGTAATTTTTTTGCTGTATATATTAAGTTCATTATTATTATTAGTTGTAGTTTTAGATGAATATTTCTAAATATAATCAACAAACAAATGTATTATTATAGGTTCAGATAAGACTTTATGGATCCTCTCACAAACTACCCAGCACTATTTAAACTTACTTTTCAGATGACAATTGTCCATACTTCCTTCCTGTCCAGCGAAAACCACTGTTGATTTTGAATGTGCATTTTTCTGATAAACTTCAGTCGAGCTGGCTGAAGCCTGAGAGCTAGAAACATTCTTCATTCATCATTCATTTTCATTTGGTTTTCTTCATCAAAGAAAATCTCTGCTAAACCTCCCTGTGTGGCACTAATGTTATTATAGCAGGATATTTACCCTCTGTAACGGATGTGTGTAGAATATCAGATACATGTCATTCCTGGAATTGAAGCCCATGTTGCGTAGGACGATGTTTCAGTATATCACTGATGTTTCCACAGTTACTTGAAGTAACAATTTTACAGACATTACAGCTGACACGGCTGTCATCTTTCTTCTATCTTCCTCTCTGCCATGACGTTTGACGTCACTGTTTTGCAACGTGCAACTGTCAGAAAAACATGCTGGCATTGATAAAAGGAACTGATACGCTCAGAGGCAAATAAATTCACATGGATTGGACAATCTGGAGCCGTTCTCAAGGGTTCTCGAATCCCATCCATATTTAAAAGGGGGCCCTGAGTGGTGCATAAAGTATTCAAAAACATGATTCCCAGTAAATGGAAACATGCAAGAGTGATATCTATCAGTCATGCAACATTAGGCCAATCACTATCTGTCCTATATTTATTATAATTAATGAAGTATATAGAATCAAATAATCATCTACATCCACTACAGTTTAGCTTTTGTCTGCATGTTTCTGACTGCTCAGACTGCTAACAGCTTTCTTATAAACAGCTTTAATCATCATTTGATAATCATGAAGTAGGTGTGGTGATCCTTCTTGACCTTAAAAGAGGCATTTGATTTCCTCAGTAATAAACTTTCCAAATTTAATTTTCTCAGATAAAACTTTAGAGTGGCTTATCTTTCTAACAATTTGAACAATCTGTTATTATTAATAATGAAAAAAAAAATCATTAAAGACTAGAACAGGAGCACCACAGGGTTCTGTTCCTGGTCTGCTTCTTTTTAGCTTATATATATAAATCACAACAATCATGTGTTGGAGCAGATTTTGTGATTTATGAAGATGATGCAGTTATAAATGTATGTGCTCTGTAAATGCTCTGCCAGTTTCCACACAGCACGGTTTGAAAAATCTTAGTTTACACTTAAATACGAAAACTGCACAGGTCTTGGAGTAACACACGGGAATTGTAATCCTCATTTGGACAAACAGCTTTTTCTGTCAGTGGAATTAACACGTGGGGCTTCTTAGCTCCAGATCTCAAACTGGATTTTGATTTACATTCCTTTAAACTCTGAAACTGAAACAATTTTTGAGTGGAATCAGTCATGTAGTCATGAATAATCTGGTGCTTTTTATGCCTTGTATTGTTCTAATTGTATTTTGGTTTATGCTACAAACTTATCTTTATGCAAATAAACATCAAATAATAAATGAGAACTTTTGTTCTCACACTTCCATCAAGAGGCACAGATTTTATACCACTGCTGTCTCAGACAAAATAGGCTAATTCTTGTTTTTCATGTGTAAAGTCTGTGGAATTCCCCTTTAATGCTGTGACAACAAGGCCAATTAACCAAACAGGAGGCCTTATTGTCTGAAGGTGCTGAAGTTCAGATGATGTTGAGATTTTGTAGTGAAAACAGAATTCATATGCTTATTATAATTCATTTGTTTATCAGTCTTTTATCAGATAAATAGTTTCAGATGCATTCGATCTGTATTCCTGCCTCTATTGTTTGTCATCATCATGTTAAATCAATTATAAATTCAAATGCTTCATTGTTTTTGCTTTGGACTCTAACTGCACACAGTGTACCATCAGTCTGATGTTATTTTTGTCATCTTTCCATGTCACTCTTGTCAGCCCAGGGCTCTCACATGTTTGAAAAATTACTATAATTGGATTTTCTGTCTTTTTTTATATATATATTTATTGATTGGTAACACTCTGTATCATGTTTTCCACATGCTGGATATCTTGTGTCAGAGCAGAGTTTGTGTTTTTGCTCAGTTTACATGAGTAAATGGAAAAGATTAATGTCAAAGGCCATCTTATACAGACTGCAGATGCTTTTCTGCAAAATTATTGCTTAATGCAGCACTTCGAGGAGAGAAATATGTTACCCAGCTGTCAAACACAATAGTTGTGTTAATCACCAAATGTTCTGCTCTTTGATGGCTTGGCTGTACACACACAGAACAATAGAGTAAATAACACCAGACTCTTGAGACAAACAGCTCCCCTTCTGCCACACCCTCCTCCTCCTGTTTCACAGAAAACGCTTTTTAAAAAACTATCACCGCACTCGCCGCAACAGATGCTGCAAAAACTAAAAACACTGACACAGTCAATTTGTCTTTTGTTCACTTATTGTCAGTTTTTGTCTTTAATCTACTAAATAAAAGCCTCCAAACCCCCAGCGCCTCTACCTCCTGAATGAAGCAGGGTGGCAAGAAAGACGAGTGTAAGACAGTTGATAAGTTTCTGAAAGGGGGTCGTTCAGCAGTTACACATGACAGAAAGCGTCCTTCAAGTATGACGCGGCAGAGGAAAGGGGCCAGAAGGTCACGACCTCGCTATCGGCTTCTTGGTGGGGGTGTGCATCCCTAAAAAAAAAGAAAGGGACAAGACAATTGAGCACTCTCTCCGTGCACTCAGCCCCAGCAGCCTCCGCCCGGGCCGCTCCACACCCCCAGCAACGCCACATCCCATTGACCAACGGACACGTTGATCAAAGGCGCATTCCAGCTCTCCGTCTCTCGCTGTCCCTATCTCGTCGTACTCAGTCAACTGGAGCGAAGGATGGAGGACATACTGGTTATTCAGTTCCTGGTATCCTGATTAGGACACAATGGAGCCTCATGCTGTGTCAGTTATGTGTGTGTGTGTTAAAGCATCCTCCTCTCGTCTATATGCAGCCACGCACACACGTGCATCACACACACACACATACATACATACACACACACACATACACACAGTACACATCTTAAACAAGCTCGCTCTATGACCATCACCCTATAGCAGGTGGTGTGAGGGCCACAGTTGCTTGGGCTGGAATCTGTTCCCGGCCAGCTGTGGAGACGCCGGCCAACGGCAGGGTCGGACAGGGGAACTGAAGCTCTGAGTCATGGGACAAGGGCGAAGACAGACAGGGAGAGAGAGACACGAGGACGACTCACTCACAGAGTCAGAATTAAATCATAAGGGCTGAGGGACATGGGAGAAGACGGCAAGGACTGAGCTGAGGCTGGAAAAGAGAAATGAGCTTTGGGGTGAAAGTTTCAAAGAGCTGATGGACATGAAATGATAAAATAGATGTGTATTAGTAGATAATGAGCCGGGGTGGAAGTAACTAATTACAAATACTCAAATTACTGTAAATAAGTAATTTTTTTGGTGCTTTTATGATTATATTCTCAAGTCTGTACTTTTATTTGTACGTAAGTATGCATTACATAATGTAATCTACTTAGTTAGCCTTAAAATCATAATTTAGTTCTGAGTACAATTTGAATTAATATCCAAGCCTTATAGCTGCATTTTTGTAGCAATAAAGCTATCTGATCTCAAAAGGGCCAGTGACAACCCTGACAAACAAATGAAAAACACCCCAATGGCAGACAATTTGTAAACGCTCCTCTGCGTCTGATGTTGAAGTGCAACGTATCATTTAGTGACTGCATCTGACATGATCAGGAAGCCTTTTTAAAACGTAATGAATGCTGTGAAACAGTCGCCGTTTGGTCAGATTTAGGCTCAGAACATCTTATCTAGGTTTAGGATAAGACCATATTTGGGGTTACAGTAACTACCTTATGTCACTGAATCGACTTGCAACACAAAAATCACATCATGAAAGTTATGTGACTCACATAGCGTTATGCACCTTACAACTTTAAATCATGTTTTGGTTTCAGATGGGACACAAACCCCGGTCTCCCGGTGACAGTGTCTTTGTTTGAGCCGTCCATCCCTAATGTATTATATACTGACAGCTAAAAAGTAACTAATACTCTTGAGTAATTTTTGTGAAGAAAAATGTGTACTTTTAATGAGGTATTTTTTAGAACCAGTACTTTTACTTGTAATTGAGTAATATTTCTCCTTTAACATTGGGCATTTTAATATGATGGCCTATGGGGATTGACTCACTTTTGGAGCCAACCTCAAGTGGCCATTTGAGTGCTGGCGACACCAGAGGTTACTGTTCGGTTTCTACTGTTGTGTCTGAGCTGGTTGTTCACATGCAAAACATTTACATTTTGTGGACAAGGCCAGTGAATTAAACTTTAGGCACAGTAGCATTTCTTTTCTTACATCTGCTATTCAGTGTATTTGAAAAAATTCACATAATTTTCACATTTTCATGAAATGTAAAACAGTAAAACAAACACATTCTCCCTCTTCTCATCTGTCCCTCTCATGTCTGGTACCAATACTCCTCTGTACATTGTTAATGTCTGCAGACTCTCCCTCCTATTCATAGCCTCTGACAAGTTATCAACTTTAACTTTGGCATGTAAACTGCATTATTGGAAATAGCAGAGTCGACATCTGTGTTAAAGGCCTGTCTGCATATTCAGGGAAAGTTGTCTATCCAGCAAAAGACTTGGCATGAATGGTCACATCCTTTATCCGTCCTTCTGTCAGTGGTTGTACGATCTTTTGATGTGTCTTGTGATTCCATGTGAGACAGACCAATGTTTGACATTGACAGTGAAAAAAATTACTATTTGTTGAATTGTGTTTCTATTATTGTGTTGGCCCTCTGCATTTTGAAGACAGGGTTTGCAACTTTCATAAAGGTATTTTGGTCAAATTAGAAAAAACTGTGTTCAAACTTAATGCAGCAGAATCAGAGATCCTGACTTTTTTTTGTCCCCTCGTGTGGATCAAGATCGTACGCATCCCATCTTTTCATTTGGTCTCCCCTGCCTGGTGTCACTCAATTCAAGGTCCACACACTCGGTTTGCAATGCGGGCTTTATTTTAAAATATATTAATCTCCAAACTAAAATAACCCCGATGACATCACCTGTGGTATTTTCTCAGACTTGACAAGGCTCCACAGGAGCCACATAAACATTGCGCTCCTCATGAAGAGTGGTGTTCACCATGACTAGGAAACTGACTTTCATGTGTGAAATCTGTGGAGTTCCCCGAGTGCCGGGTTGATGGAATGACGAGGAGGGGGATCGCTCCCGCCGGTGCCTGTCAAGCTGGTCAACTCATCCCTGCTTTGTCACAGTTTTGACATCAGTGGACTGGGAGGCTGCTGGCGTCTTACTGGACTTCAACATGTCACACTGCAAAACAAGTAGTCACATGTCTACCACTCTCTATTGCTACACATACTGTACTATCAGTCATACCACCAAACATCCTCTTCATGTGTCTCTGACTTCCTCCTGGGATCTGAAGGTTTCCTGCACAGCTGTCGTGCCGCATTAACTGCAAATTTTCCACACCAACCAAGACTAATGTAAGAACACAGGGGCCAAGGCAGTCATTATCATTTTACAGTATAGTTTGTCGTGGAGTTTCTTTCATATTCTCATCAGTTTTACAGTAAACTTTACTGTAATCTCTGCACGTTGGGGGCAAGTTTGAAAACCAACAACCAATGCTTGTGACCTTTATCCACTAAGGCTGCACTGCATTAAAAGCTGACATGATTATATAAAGGATACTACATGGGCTCAGGAACACTTTGAAAAATTGTTGGCACTAAACAAAGTTTGTTACCACATGTTCACGTTAAGACTTGCAAAGCAAAGTGAAATTCATCTATCGACATCATCCAGAAATGTTGCAGCCTGAGCAGTGTGTTAGTGCCCATGGCATCATGGGTAACTGTCACATCTGTGGAGGCCCCATTAATGCTGAAAGGTACATGCAGGTTTTGGAGCAACATATGCTGCCATTCAGACAACGTCTTTTTAGAGACGTCCCCACTTATTTCAGCAAGACAATGCCAAGACACATTCTGCAGATGTTAAAACAGCGTGGCTTCATGATAAAAGAGTTCAGCCACTAGAATGACCTGCCTGCAGTCCAGACACGTCTCCTGTGTGGCGCATTATGAAGCAAAAATACACCAGAAGAGACCCTGGACAGTTGAGCCACTTAAGTTGCATATCAAGCAAGAGTGAGGAAAAATTTCACTTTCAAAACTTCAACAATTAGTGTCCTCATTCACTAAACTAAAGTGCTGTTAAAAGTTAATGCGTTTTGAACATTAAATACCTGTTTTTGTACTGAAATAGTCTGAATATAGGTCAAAAAGTTTTTGCAAATCATTGCGTTCTTCTTATATTTACAATTTAAACATAGGCCAAACTTTTTTTTTGAATTTTGGTTGTATGAAAAGCCCCAAAATAAACACTGCAAACAGACTACTATATTTTACTAGATTACTACAAGTGAATTATTTAATGATTATGTCCCAAGCTTTTTGATCCATACAAGCTGATCACAATTAAAACTATACAATATGTAATGTAAAATATTACAGGTTGGGTTTCGAGCTACATTCTGTTGTTTTGTAGCTTAAAGCTTGGGGGCGGGGTTAACCGCCAGTGAGGTTACCAGTAATAAAAATGTTCATCACAGAACATCATTCTCCACATCAGATGTGATGAATGCAGGAGCAGAGGAGGTTTGGCTGGGAGGATGTTGTTATGTAGGGCTGGGCCGCCACACAGGGCAGCCAGTGTCACCCTCCTGCCAGGGCTGGAGTTTCCTCTCACCACCTGATTCAGCGCCTCACATCTGCCCTGCATTAGCATGCTAACAGTCGTACCCGAACCCCTGGAGCCAGCCGACAAGGGGCCGAGGCAAACAGATCCCCATGACACACAGACTAACGCAGCCAGACGGACGGCCCACAGGAACGCCTCACATGTTCCACAGAGGGAATGCAAAACATCCTGCGCTCAGCAGCATCTCAGAGCACGGCGCACATCTGGGCTGCAGATGTACCGTCAGCAGAAAAAGAGGCGAGAGGCTGCTGTACGGTTCTGCATGCGTGCTTGGATGCTGGGGCGTGTGAGTGACTGCCTGTGTGGATCCATACCGACACAGCAGCGCACACCGAGGCCGTGCACACGTGTGTCTATGTATGTAACCAAATGGGCCGTAGCGGGAGCAGCAGTTTTGTGGGTGGAAGGAGAGAGGGTCAGAGGGGTAGCTTCACAGGAGTCGGTACAATCAGCCATTGAGAGCTGGATTCTGTTTAGAAAGGCGTGGAGGCTTGACATCTATGAAGGAGGAGGAGTTGTGTCAGGTCAGTGGAAGACAAACCAACAGACTGACGCAGATGTTCTGACCACTAAAAACAAGAGCAAGGAAAGAAAAATGGAGGGAGATGAACAGAAACGTATCACCCATTACCGAGAATTGGAACAAATCGTGTCCTACCAAAAAGAAACAAAACAAAAGAAAACTTGAAAAATTATTCCATAGAGTACCAGTCAAAAGTTTGGACCCACCTTCACATTCAAAACTCTGAAATAACATATATAGAATTATGTAGTAAGCAAAAAATAATGAAAATAAACTTCGAAATGTTTTATATTTTAGATCTTCTGTACTTAAAAATCCAAGATTTAAGAACAACAGTATAAGTAAATCTTTGTTTGCAAGTGCAGAAGACAGTGTGCAGGAGTCTTTCTTGCTTTTTATATAAATTTGCAAACAATGAAAAATGTCTTAGAAGTCTTCAAAATCAAAAACATGACTTATTCAGACATGAAAAAGTTTGGCTATACCCTAAGGATCCTTGCATCACTTCCTGGTTTCAAAAAAGATGGGGGTACTGCTCAAGCTGGGGTAAACTTTCTATTTTTTGATAAATTTAATACATAATATCACTATCAAAAGTGTCTTAACTATAACATGTCAGTCCTTCTAAATCAAGGCTTAATACAATATATAGTTTTAAAATGTGTATTTTCATTAGCATTATGAGAACCTTTAGCAACTTAAAGATATAAAACAGTTCCTCACTATGACTATGCTGTGAAATGAAGAAATACAACATTTTGTCAACTTTATAAGATGGATTTTCCATCTTATAAAGTTGACATTATGCTGGCCGAGGTGACGTTGATTCTCTTTTTCTGTTATAGTCATTAAATATATGTTTATTTCACGTGTGCTCTTAATCATGTGTTGATTTTGTTTGTCTGACATAACTGACAAAATTTAATTTAAGCCTCAGCTGGAAAAAAAAAAGTTATTTAACAGAAAATGAAATCACTATGTTGGTCCATTACAATGTTTAATAGCCAAGAGTTTGACCTTTTAAAATGTGTTTTCCCAGCATAATTGAAGAGTGAAAATCAAAACCCCCTAAAAAAAAAATACGGTTTTGTCCCAAGAATGAGTGAAACTAGGAGGCACGCCCTCTGCCTTCTCATCCTAACTATAATTCCTGAAATATGCATGACGTAATATTGAAATGAACTTCAAGAAGGAAAGCTTTGAGTTCGTGGAAATCTGAGGAGGAGGTCACAGAGGGCATCTTACTTCATGCCAGCGTTCACGGAACAAGTCTCGAATCTGTTTTGTAATATTTCTGAGGCTGATATAATCTCATAACGTCATGAGGGCAGAGCGGCGTTTGCGGATTCATCTGGGGTGGCTGTTATGTGACCATGGAGAATAACAGGATCTAATAACTCATGACACATCTCATGACCCAAGATGACTGTCAGTAGTTGAAGGGATCACTCGTCTTTTTTCTTACATGTAACCTCATCATTATGTAAGAGACTGGGGCTAATCAGACCACATTATGTCTTCTTGTTTGTGCTTCTAACATCATTATTACTGAATGATTGCTTCGCCACATGTACTACTTTTGTCATAGCTGTTGATTTTCTGTGTATTTTTGTTGTTAATTTGGATGAATTTTAGAAGTTACAACTGGCAGCTGTTTAGCTTAGCTTAGCATAAAGGAAAGAAGGGGAAACAGCTAGCCTGCCCTCCCCATTGGTAAAAATCCACTTGGGAATGCCTCTAACCTCAACCTCAGTCGGGGTCATAAATATATGTTTGTGTGTTTTATCATTGTTATGCTGGTAATACAACAGACTCTACTGGTCCGTTAAACCCGGTGACCTCTCAGATTTAACTACCCTGTAAGTGTCTGGCCAAAATTAGTTAATTGCTGGTTTTCGCCACAGATCAAGGCTCCACTAACAACCTCCAACCTCCGTTTCATCGGCCAGTAATAGAAAATCTTTTGCCAAAACTCCACAAGAGGAAATTTAGACAGTTATTCGATCCTGCTACTTTCATCTGAGGAATATTGCTAAAATATGCCCACTGCTATCCTTCCAGTTGTTGGAAACGGTTATTCATGCGTCTGTGTTGTCCCTTTTTAAACTGTGGTAATGCTCTTTATTCCTGCCTGAGCTGAGACACTATTAACCGGTTACAGTTAGTCCAAAACTCTGTGGACAGACTACTCACTACAACCAAATATCTCTCAAACATCACCGCGATTCTGATGTCACTTCACTGGCCTCCAGTTAAATGTAGGACTCATTTCAAGGCTCCTCTCCTCCTCATCTATAAGGCTTTGAATAATCTTTCTCCAGAGTATATCAGTGAACTAAAAATGCTGTATACCCTCAGGTCAGTGTTACTCAGTGTAACTTTGCATGGGAAACTGTAAACACAGAATCATTGCATCTGATTTCATGGAGAATCTGATTTTCTGTAGATCAAGCGTAAAGTATTGAGTAGCTTGCTATTCTTTCAAAGCAGCTTCTCCAGAACTGGTGGAACTTTTCAAGACATGGTTTCAAAGTGCTTTAAACTGGGTGACACAGACAACAACACACAGCAGTTATATACTACAAGTAGACCTGAACAAGAATAAATGTCAACCATGTAAAGAACGTAAACAATAATGCAAAGCGAGGACGTTTTCAGAGGTGAGACCTATTGCTCAGGTCTTGTCTTTCCAGGTCAGTAAGAGAGAAAGCAAGCTCTAAATAACTGTGAATTTTAAATGTCAGACAGGTTGCAGTACCGCCACTGTCCACTAGGTGCCACTTGTGCTCTGTCTCTACGCTGGTGGACAGCAGATTCACTCAGCCTCTCCAAACGAGTTCAAAACCTTTTGCTCTGTGAAAAATCTGATTTCTGCTTGAGACTGAGACTCATGACCTCCACTAACTCACATATGGTGGAAGCAAACACCACAACACAACCGAGTTCTGTCTGTTTTTCCTCTGTGACAAAAACAAAGAAAAACTGATGAAGAAATGTTACATAAAAGTATTAGTCTCTCATCTTCTGTCTCTATTTTTCCACATTAAAGGCCACATACACAGCAGAAACCACACAAACAGAACGTAAAACACCTAGTTCACACTTCTGCAAACATCCACACATGCATGTACATGTATGAACTCAGTATCACATGAGTTATGTACTTCCCTATACATTTACAGGATCATATTTCCTAATGAATGTTACAGGATGCCTGAGGCTGATTTCCTGGCACAGATGAGACACCTGTAGGTCTCCTGACTGACTGGAAACAGCCTCAGTGGTAACCATGACAGAATGTCACCCCGTAGGTGAACTTTCCAGGCATTGTTGTTGTTGTTGTTGTTGTTGTTGTTGTCCCCAGATCACATTAGGCTACTGTTTCCCTTCCTCTCACGTTTACTTCCCCAGATGGACACCCAGGGCAGTGTTTAAGAAGTCCTGAGGGACGCGGAGATGAGAGCAAGGTAAACACATTGAGGGGAGGCTGTAAAAAGACAAGAGGCTAGAAGCCGTGGCCACAAAGTGAGTCAGCTTACTCCAGAAAATGTTCCACAAACAGATGGAGAGGTGCTTTAGTGCCCAAAATCAGTCATGGAAGGTGATAGAGGAAAGAGATTTTTAAAACCCAGCTTCCTTTAATTTATATCTTTTCTGCTATGAGATTTTGAAAAGGGCACAAAAGTGATTATTAGAAATAAACAAACTAAACAATGACTTTAATTACAGGAGAAGCTCAGCACTACTAATTTATTATCTTGCAGAGAGTTTAATGCAAAGGTACCAATACCTCTCTCATCTCTATGAATTACATATGAGGCTACAGCCATTAGCCAGTTAGCTTAGCTTAGCATAAAGACTGGAATCAGGGGCTAACTGGCTGTACAGGATGAATTAAACAAATTAGACATAATGTGTTAATTAGTGAACTTTTGAGGAGCTAATAGACAGATTTTGTTCTCATTGGACTGAGACAGGCTAACCTTTCTAGCCTTTTCTCCAGCCTTTATGCTAAGATAATAGGCTGCTGGCTACAGCTTCATATGAAAACCTGTAATAACTTCTATCTTTAGGCCGTGTCAGGGCAGGGAAACCATCTGTGAACACCAGCACTGACATATTATCACCTTTTGAGTTCATATCACTAACTTTTTTAGCAACAATTTACCATTATATTTTAAAAACAAGGCATACCTGGTCTGTTGCAGGCCACATGTCGGGCTTTGTCGTGGCTCAGAAACTGACAAGTTTCATTACATCTTAGACCAGAGCATCTACAGATGAATCACATACCTGATATGTTAAGATCGACTTAAGTTACGCACAATATGAGATGAATAAATCCCTGCTTTGTTAGCTTTGCTGTGATCTCTGCTATGTGTCTGTGTGGTTTGCCAAATTGGAGCATTAAAGACGGGCTGGAAAACAAACGAGAGATGCAGATTTCTGCACAAAATTGACTGAAACTCGCTTTATCTGTTCAACACCTATATCTATTGCAGTATTTTGCCTTGAAGTTTGGGCTTTCTCAACTTTTTTGTTCTTACAGTCGAGAACGACAACAATGCTTAATGAAAATAGAAATATTATTTTATTAAATGCAGGAAAATATACTTCGTTTGTGCTGTATTATTTAAAATGCTCTACTATGGGTGCTGCCATTGTTGTGTGAAGTCGGGGAGGTGGATCTGCCCCAGGTGTTCTATTGTACTTTTTCTCCTAGGAGGACGGAAATTTTCTAGTTCCGAGTTAGAGTGACCCCTTTCATATTACAAATTGTCATTTGATCCACTGTTATTACAAAAGATTCAATTACAGCTGCTTCAACAGACAGATGTGAGAGAGTCTCCTCATATCTCTGAAAGAAAGCAAATAAGCGTCTTTGCTATAATGTTAAATTATTCCTTCCAGCGATCCAATAAGCTGCCCTGATTGAAACGTGAGGACAAAAACAACCGAGTACAAAATGTTTATCTGGTAGTCAAACACTGTTCTGCTTTGGAGGTATAATGAGCACAGCGAGGTGGAGAGGGACAGCATGACTCAGAGGCAGGGAGGGAAAATAAATACCGTGATGAAGACACTTAGACGGGCCTTTCATAGCTCATTTCATTTACTGACATGAACCACATCACTCTAACTGATTAGGGAACCCCTGCAGTGGGTGTTATGCGTGTTCCTCTCCGTTAATGTGTTTGTGTGTGTGCCTTATGAGAAAGAAATAGGACAAGTTATCTCCCAGCGTGTGGTAAACACCTCTGTGGGCAAGTTTAATCTCTGCTCTCCCTCTTTTCTTTTCTCCGCTGAATGAAAGAGTAAGTGGGCTCAGGTTGTAATTACTGTAATGAATGATTTTGCTCTACCTTTCCGCCCATGTAACATGTTTTCTGCCCCCTGCCCCCCCGCTCCGCTTCTCTTCTCTTAAGCCTCTTTCACCCCTCCTTGTTCCGCTGGATGTGGGTTGGCTGCTCAGGCCTCTTTGTTTTTGGTAAGGAGATCCCCTGTTTATGTGGAGGTGGGTGTCCCTGGGTGTTCTTTTTTAACCACATTTTCTTTGATCTGTTCCTCCCACTCTTGCCTCCAGTGAGCTGGAGTGTGTGTGAGTGTGTGCACGTACTTCTGATAAGAGCATCAGCTTAAAAAATGAATACCTCACTGTCTTTATGAGTGCACGGACATGTGGTTTTTGTGTATCTAGTATGTGAGTGGTTTCAGCGGCTTTGGGAGTCTGCAGGAGTGTAATAATGTGGTGCTGGACGACTTCATAATTGAAATGCCACTTGATAAATCGACTTCCATCTGCCTCGACTCTCTTTACATACATGATCACACAAGTCGGTACCTCTAAAACCTGCGAATAGCACTGTATCCATGATACACATATGGGAAAAGTCATGTTTGCATATGGTTATTATTACATGCAGACTTCATGTTTTAACCCCTCAGCATCCACATCTTCTTTCCCCTTGAGGGGCTTTACAGCTGCTTTAATCAAATATTTGTGGTTTTATAATAAATCTGTTTTATTAAGCTGAAAAGACTAAAACTTAAAGCTGCTATATTCAATATTTTTTATATTAACCACGGTTCAAATTACTGTTTGGTTGCTCGCTTCGGCGCAGTTATGGGGGAATTGAAGGGGATTATATTTAATAGAAGCTGACTCCACTTTTGAAACAATAATCACAAATAAACAAAAACCTTTTTGAAAGCTTTGTTTATGTCCCTCAATGTTCATCCTGCTCAGTGGTCTGAACCATGCATAAACTAAAATTATTAGGAATATGGGAAATTAAAAACAGATGATTTAATTTACCTTTGAGGCCAATTGAGGAATTCTTAAAACTGAACCTTATTTTTACATATTTTGGTGATCTAAATGACTAATTACGTTTTGGAGCTAGTTCACTAGATCACAGCTGTGAAACGGGCTGCAATACATCAGAGCTGCATGTACGGGTTCTTCATCAAAACATCACGGTCACTCGCCCTTTTGGGGTTAGAAAACTGAAGATCCCAGAGACAGCAACGCAGTTTTACGTGTTTCTGAATTATAATTTGGTATAAATTCATGCCAAATCAAACAAACTTTTATTTCATAGACATGTCTAATATATATTCTGTGACCCTGTCTGAATCTGAGCTTTTGCAGTATCTCAATAAATTAAGATTAATCCTTCAGTCCTCCCCCGAGAGCCAGCGCAGTGGTCAGATATTGGTTAGAGAGTTTTCTGGAAATAACAAAACCTGTGAATCTAAGCTGAGATTTAGTCAGAGACGACAGTGTGACGCAGCTGTACTGTAACGTTATGACTGAATTTCTGCAGCTCAAGCTAACGTTAGCGCCCCATCAGTAGTAAAAATGACTGTTCTCTGGAGGCTCTGACATTCTTACTGCTCTCTTATTTGGGATCCTTGCCTTTCCAGGAAGGACGGGGAACCAGAGATCATCGTGGATTTGTATAAGTTTTTGTTTGACAACCTGCTACACATCAGCACAGCCATGAGTTTTCCTCCAGAAGGGGGTGTGGTCTTGTTGAATTGGGCTGGATGACATATTTCTGGTCTGATGTATGGCTGCAATAGGTTTCGAGGGCGACTGTGCCAATCTATACCCACTAAAAGATCACAGACAAAAGCCCCCAGATCGGGGGCAAATCGACATTTGCAAAGTGGCGCTTGATCACTATGTGTGAACTGTTCAAAGATAGAATCTGAGAGCTTGTCAAGGCTTCGCGGAAAAAAAGTAATTCAAAGTAGCTTCACCTGCAGAAACAACAGTAACATGCTGCATACTGATGCTTCAGTATAAATAATCTAACATCATAATGTGTTTGCTTGTTCCAGCTCCTCATTTAACCTATAACATTTATTCTAAGTGGAATACATGAACCCAGTGGCTGCAACATCCCAACAAGTAACAATATTATAAATATAATGTGTAACATTTAATAAAATTCCCCAGAACTCGCTTATATTTGGTACGTCTGGAAACTTTTGGACTGTTTAAAAAAAGTTCTGCAAGTTTGAAGAACATTTGGCATCAGTTCGTAGTGACTTGACTCATCAGCAGACAGCTGCTTGTTCAGGGGTCAAAAGAAAATCAGCTCCAACTGTTCTTGATTTCTCACCAGATACTGATCAGAGCACAACGTTACAAATCATCACAGATTCATCTGATTCAGCAAATTAAACTCGGCTATTAGCAAAGCACCTTTTTAACATTTGGGGAAGTAAAACTACACATTTAGCAAGTTTGTATAAAGAACGCAATCAAAGGTTCCTCTACAGAGGCCAGCACTCGGCTGTTTGAGAGAGGAAGGAAGACAGAAATTGCACAGTTAGAAAAAGAAAAGGAAACTGTCTGCAAAAACAAATAATGTTGAAAAATATTGAGTAAATTATGAGGGGACATCTGTCGCAACTAAGTCGATAATTTATGCTTTTATTTTTCCCTGCGTCCCCTTTACCTATTTGTAAAACCTAAAACATAAGCACAGTGGATTTAAATCAAGTGAACAAGGCTGAAGTCTAATGTTTTACACCTAACTCTTGTCTGCCCTTTGCCCTCACACCCCCTCACTCTCTGGGTCACAGCTGGGCTGCTCCTACAGGCGTGTTGAGCGTTACCTGTCAGACAAAGCGAGCAGCCAGATTCTCTGAGCTCTGCTGGGATCAGGGGCTGAGAGCCTTCCTGCCTCCCCGGCCCTCCTCGACTCACCCCCAGCAAAAACAGCCCAGTGGTGGGAGGGAAAAATGATATGAAACCCTGAGTCGCTGACCCCTGGTTCCACAAGCAGTTCACAGAGAGTTGAGTCAGCGGACAGCTAGTTAATTCTTCTCTTCCTCAGTGGGCTCCAGTGTGAGCTCGCATACAGTATTATCCTCTACAATTACAGTGCATGAGGTAGAACTGGAGCAAACGTGCACATCCTGTTTAAATTAGAGTGAAGCTGATAGATAGATAGATAGATAGATAGATAGATAGATAGATAGATAGATAGATTCCTGTAAAAGGCTTGACAATAAAGGCATTTTAATTGTTTTAAAAGAGAGTGCCATGGAGTTTTTTGAGATTTTTGTGCACAGATTTTTAAGATAATTAAAAAATGTTGCTGTAAAACAGCATAAAGTTACATCTTTGGAAAATGTTGGCAAAACATTAACTAGCTAGCTAATGATTGACTTAGATTAGCTTGCTCATTAGCTAGTATTTTGTCAAATCAATAATCAGATGTAACTGGCTACTGCAGTTAACGACTGATGTAGATTTGCTGATGAGATGTGACTATGTGCTGCTTACAAGTCCTCCAGCAACATCTTTTAACCATCTTCAAAATGTGGTTTTCTTTTCCTTTTCTTTTAGATAAGTCTAGCACATAGCATGTAAGTACAGTAAATAGGAAATGAGAAGTTTGATCGAGGATGCATGCATCATAATAACAGTACAAACAGTGTCCATGGGTTTAGGTGGTATTATATCATAGGCTTGGGTGGTATAAAAGTATCACGATGCAGAGTTTCAAGAAATCCAGACACTACGATTTTCAGGATCGTCATAAACACTGTCCTCTTTCTATTAAACTGATGTAGAGATGCTGTATTAAGGTTATGTATTGTAGTGAGCACCAAGCACCACCAGAAGTCAGTCTCTCTACTGGTGGACAAGTCAGCACAGCTGAGCATCTCGAGGACAAAGACTAATGATTAGTCAGCGTGTCAAGAGTGACGGTGAATGCGTGCTGAGAGAAGGAAAAGATGAGTAGTGCAGTCGTTACTCTGTCAGTAAATGTACAGTTTAGATTTGAGTGAATAAAGGCTGCAGCTTCTCAAGACCAAAGCAAAGCAGCTGAATGTGTGTTGTTTCCTAACTATGTTAGGGGAGTATGACAGCTGAGTCGAACCATTTCACCCAAGTTTTAAACAACTGTCATAATAATGTAAAACCCTAAAATGTTAGGAAGGTATGAAAAAATAGATATCGCCCGTACCTAATCTTAAAGTTCATGAGGAGTGACTCCTGCGGCCGCAGTAACCACAGAGTTGGCTGAGACTGGGGTCATTACAACAGGCGACGTTGTGTAACTAAATGAGTGTTGGTAAAAGGAGCTCTTGACTTCATCCTTCGAACACCTCGGCAAGATAAGACTGTTACTGATGTCGCTGCGTAGGTCCTTCATCACCTCATAAAGGGGATCAGATGGGTCCACCAGCATATTCCTGATTTTGGGCCTCATCCTCCCCTCAGCCTCCTCCTCCAGGCTGTCAAGGTGCAGTCAGAGCCCACCTTCCTCACCTGTCGGTTTGTTTGTTTTTTGTTTGCCTTAAAGAACCACTGTGTATGATTTTAGCAGCAACTAGCGGTGAAGCTGTAGATTACAAACAACTTAATACCCAACCACTTGCCCTTCAGTTCCAAACATGTAGAGTGGCTGCAAAAAACTGACTGGCAGTTCAACATTGTGTACTCCATAGAAGAGGATCTGTTCTGTCTGTAAAATATATATTACTCATTCTAAGGTATTTTCAGGTAATTATACACACATTTGAAGGAATAATTTGACTAAATATTAGAAAAGAGGAGGTGTTTTAGTATTTTAATGAACTTAACTGGTGCTGACACCTCAACTTTGCAGATAAGGCATGTGCTTCTGTTCTGTATTTGGCATTGGAAACCCCCATGTTTACATGTTGCAGCCAATGTGGAAGTACCTTTGGTTGCAGTTGCGTTAATGGTCACTACAAACTGTCTTGAAAACACAGACTGTATTGAGGTATCGGGGGGAATTCTCTGTTGAAAAACACTGCAATTCATTTTTTACAAGAAATTATAGTGTCACTTCCTTAAAGAGCGTCTTTGTGGCTATTTTGAAACTGTTGAGTGCTGCGGTTGTGTCTCACACAGAAGTGACACCACATCTTCACTGGTTGTTTGTTTCCTCATCCCATTTCAGCGTTACCCAGAATCCATCACCCTGCCCTAAATTACAGTTGTAGATTATCTGGTGCTAAAGAACTAAGAAAATATCTTGGGTGGTAAAACCATGGATGTATTATGAGAAATGGAAGCCAGGCTCCAGCCAGAGATGGTACCCGTTCATGCCTAAAGTTGATCCAGCATGATACAAAACAGTTTTCTCGCCGCCTGATTTGCGTCTGTCCTCAGCGCCGTCCCTCAGCCTACTGTCAGTGAGATAAATCACTTTTCTAGACTCTGGGAAGGTTTTACAAATATTAAAACTTAATGGCTTAAAAATTCATGACAAAAATAGATATCAGCCCTGTTTTCAGTTGGCGGTGTCCTGTCAACAGTTTTACAGAGGCCTGTTTTAATGGTGGTCTATGAGAAAAATGCTTTATTGGCTCCAGGGGATTTTTTTGGTTTGCCGGACTGTGGTTAGCCACTAAGGCACATTACAGAATTATGACTTGCTCACTTAAAGGGCTACTCCAGTGATTTAGTACTGGATGTCCATAAAATTAGGGGATTGACGAGAGAAATATATATATAAAAAGAAAGAATTGAAGCAGCAGAGGTCAAGATATCCTGACTTTTAGTCACTGTGATGGGTCAATCTCCAAAAACACTGACCCTAAATTTCCCATATTGCAGTGGTCGGGGGGTGGGTGGGGGTGGGGGTGGGGGCAAACCCCTCTGAGCATCCGGCTCGGCAGCAAACATTAAGCAATGTACAGTATGTAATTATCCCATTATCCCGCTTATTTCATGGTTCCTTACCAAAAAAAATCAAAAACATTGACACAAAACATTATTTTGTTGTTCCTTCAGAGTCTATGATCGGACGGTGTGTCCATAGCAACGGCCCATTCTTCATAGCAACGGTCTGGTATACATCGCAATAGTCTGTTATAAAGAAATAACAGACCACAGAAACCTGCAACTGACCAATCAGAATCGAGCATTTAACAAAGCCATGTAATGAAATAACAACTCATCTTTAAGCCACTTCTTGTCAGGCAGGGAACGTTAGTGGCATGAACAGGAGAGTACGTATCGGCAGTAAAGCTGTTGCTGGGGGGGTCCTGAGTGAGCTGCGAGTGAAGCGAGGGAGTGCAGCATACATAAATGAACCCTGGATGCACCCTTACCTCCATTCACCTCACCTGCAAAAGGGGAGAGAGAGAGCCCCTGTCTCGTTGGGCTCCTCACTTTCAGGTGAAGGGGGTGTAGAAAAATCCTCCACCTCATAACTTATTTTAGAGTAAACACTTTCACCATCCATGCTAATATCCATGCTATCTCCATAATGATGTTGACCAATCCGGTTGCCATGGTAAGGGATTACGTGCGCCTATTAATCACACCCCGATTCTCTGCTTGAGAAAGGAAAATGTCAGTTAACACTGGCTGGAGCTGGGTTTAATAAAAAAAAAAAAACAACAACAGGGAATGGGCCTGAATTCTGTTGCTGTGAGTTGTTGGTGATACTGTAGCCTTCATGGAACAGTTGGGTCAATGATAGTGATACAGAGAGTGAAAGTTTTTCCAGAATAAGTGAATAATGACTCTCATAATAAATAACGTCATGTGGCTCCATGGCCCTCTGGACTAACAAGCCTACTGTTGGGAGAGAAATGGGTATTGCTTCATGCTGCGATGGATTTCTGTCAGTCTGATTTTATTGAACAGTGTTGAAAAATGTCTGGAAAGAGGTCTTTGTGTTTTGATTGTAATGTACTGTCAAGTATGTCTGACATTTACTGCTGATGGAAAATCCCCTGTTATTAAACCTATATTTTAAATACAGTATCTCAGCGTGGTGTCACACTGTGTCTGCTTGACCAAACACCAATGAGAATGAAAATAAAGCCACTGTCAGACAACAAAAACTGTGGATTTCCTTCATATTTACTGTAACATAAAGCCTGAGTTGGTCATGACACCCACACTAGAACCGCCTGTGTTTGTGTACGTATCTATGCACATCAATCTTATTGTGTCTCTGCATGTGTGAGCACAGCACATTATGTTACTGCTTACATAAACCAGATCGTGTTAAAAATTACATAACCTTCGCCTTCGTATGTCACCACAGAGGATGCAGGCGGCAAGCTGCGAGAGCAGGGATCCATCGGCTCACACCAACCCCGTCAATAAGAGTGACAGGGTTTAAAATGAAACACCCTACTTAATGGAGGGACTGTTTCTAATTAGGATGGCGAGCTGGTGAGCAGGAACGCTTCGCCAGGCCACATGAAACTGAAGGACAGACTACTAAGCGGCAAATAACGGACTGGAAAGTGGACTCTCGCGAAAGTCCATCCAGTCCCCTCAACCCACTTATCCCGTCCTCTGCTCCCCGAGCCGAGCTTCACAGCAGCCCAGGGAGAGGCATGTAAATCTGGCCCCCTTTGAGCTAGCAACAGGCTCCGGAGAAAATAAATCTGCCGAGGTTCACGGTGAGTTCAGCCAAGCCACAGCTCGAGGCTTTCTCTCTCTTCTTCCCTCTCTTTCTCTGAAGCTGCTGCTGTCTCTGTCAATGCATCCCTCTTTCCATCTCCGTCTTTCGCTCTCTCTTTTCATCGCTCCTCTGTCCTTTTTCCCCAAACCTCGCCACATATTTGGTAATGTCACAGACAGACGACATTACAGTGATGTCATTGTTCTGATAGCGACCTCTGGGAGGAAGAGGGATGGTCCCCTCCACATGTGTTGTGTCTGCTCTGGTTTGGTCGAGTGTCTGACTGAATCTAGTTTGGTCTAGTTTGGATCTAGTTTGATGCACCACTGTAGGCCTCGGTTTCCCGGACTTCGGATTGAAGCCCAGGAGGTTCTCTATGGTGGGAGCCACATGACAGGAGTAATCATGTTTCAGTGAGTCACTCGAAAAAGAGGACGAGAGAATAAAGTTTGCATCTAGTGGGTTTGGAGAACTGCTTTGACGTTTTAAAAAATAGGGTCTGCGTGTGATCTTATTTCCACAGCAGCTGTTTTGAACTTATACATGTAACAGGCAAGATTGGAAACCTAAAGTTGCAGTGGAACAACTGCTTAAAGCTCTAAATGGTGGCTTTTTATAGTACAAACACAATTCAAAAAAGTTGGGATGTTGTGTAAAACATAAATAAAAACAGAATGCAATGATTTGCAAATCATTTTTGACTTGCATTCAATTGAATTCAGTACAAAAACAAGATATTTAATGTTCAAACTTATAAACTTTATTGTTTAGTGTAAATATACACTCATTCTGAATTTGATGACTGCAAGACATTTCAAAAAAAGTTGGATCAAGGGCAACAAAAGACTAGGAAAGTTGTGAAATCCTCGAAAGGCTCAGTCGTTCACCACTTTGTGACAAACTGTGGGCAAATAGTCCTACAGTTTAAGAACAACATTTCTAAACACAAAACTGCAGGAATTTCACCATCTACAATCCATAATGTTGATAAAAGATTCAGAAAATCCTCTGCACATATGGGGCAAGGCTGAAAACCAACACTGAATGCCTGTGACCTTTGACCCCTAAAGTAGCTCTGCAATAAAAACAGAATTTAAAACCCATGTAATTGTTTAATTATTTACTACAAACTTTGGAACCTTTGTCAGTAAGTTTAATGACCCTGCAAATGCACATTAAGACTCTACCACACACAAAGAAAGCCATATATCAGCAACATGCAGAAACACTGCAGACTTCTCTGGGGCCTGAGCTCATTTGAGATGGACTGATGCAAAGTGGAAAAGTGTGCTGTGGTCTGACGAGTCCACATTTTCAGAAGTCATGGACATTGTGAGGCTAAAGAGAAGAATATTACCAGTGCTGAACGTTTTTGGTGCAACATATGCTGCCATCCAGACAACATCTTCTTCAGAGATGTACCAGCTTATTTCGGCAAGTCAATTCCAGGGCACAATCTTGAGTTTTGTACTAGACTGGCCTGTTTGCAGTTCAGACCTGCCTCTCCTTAAATATGTGTGGTGAGACCCCGGACTGTTGAGCACCTTAAGTTGTATATCAAGCAAGAACGGGAAAGAATTTTACTTTCAAAACTTCAACAATTAGTGTCCTCAGTTCCCAAACATTTACTGAATTTTGTTAAACAGAACAGTTGATGAAACACAGTGGTAAACATGCTCCTGTGCAGACTTTTTTGGAACGTGTTGCAGGCATCAAATTCAGAATGAGTGTAGATTTACAAAAAGCAAAAAATCATCCGAACATTAAATATCTTATCTTTGTACTGTATTCAATTGAATATAGGTCGAAATGTTTTTGCAAATCATTGCATTCTGTTTTTAAGTTTCCATTTCTGTTTCCATTTCATACAAGGTCCCAACATTTTTGAATAGGTGCTGTAAAATAATGTGTAATAATAACATAATAAAATAATAGTGTTTTAATTAACTCGTAGAGGATGTAACAAAGATTTTAGCCTATAAGAATAGTTCAACAATTTGGGAAATACTTCTGAGTTCTTGCCAAGAGTTAGATGAGAAGATTGATGACTCTCTCATATTGGTCGATGAAATATGAAACTACAGCTAGCAGTCGGTGAGCTTGTCTTAGCATAAAGACTGTAAACGGGGAAACGGCTAGCATGGCTCTGCCTGGAGGCAACAAAATCAAGCTCCATACACGTTCAAAGATCACTAATTAACATGATTCATCTCACTGTTTGATCTGTACAAAAACAAGGTAGGAGTGAGTATTTATGGCAGGTTATGATTTTTTGGAAGGTTTGATCAATGTTCTCATCTAACTCTAAAGGACATTTATAAACCTTTTTGAACTTATTGTAAGAACCTTCAGTTTCTCCTGTTTTGATCCGTGGTGTGCTGTAGTACACTGGTGGGAAACTGTCAGTTGGTGGTGTTTTTAGTGGTGTTTGATTTTTCTTGTTTATAAGGACAAACAGATTCCACATGTTTCACAGTTCACCATGATTTGCAAACAGCAAGCAGAATATGATTGTTTCCTGTCTAATTTCACCAAAACTGCACCAAAGTGAAGTTTGACCCTGCCATTGTTTTCCCTTTGTGACAAACAACTGCTGACGCAAAGCAAAGTCTCCTTGACTTCTCGTGTACAACGTATAAGCAGTTTAACTCACTGAGGTCCAAAGAGGTAAAACTATCCAGGATTTGACTAAAAAAACCCTGTTTTCATACCTTCCTGACATTTTATCCTGATGTACGGTATTATGATGGATATTTGTGTAAAACTTGTGTTAAACACTCAACTTGACTCTACTCCACTGCTGATAGTAAGCTGTTCCCTCGATGGAGGTGGAGCTGATCGTCAGAGTGACGTTGTTCCTGCAGTTGGGAAACGCCACACATGCAGGAGGTCTGCTTTGGGTCTTGAGAGGCTGCATTCACTGACAAACCAAAACTGTACATTTACTGTCAGACTGACAACATCACTGCTCATGCTTTCCTCCGCTAAGTGTACATTCACTGTCAGAGGCATTTTCTTTTTTACTAGTTAGTCCTGTAAGTTTATCTCCTAGATGTTCAGCTCAGCTGCACTGTCTTGTCCACTAGTAGAAAGACTGATGTGCATGAGGCACACTGCACTCTCTATCAGTTTAACAGGAAGAGGAACATCAGTGGTTGTTCTGCCATACAGCTTACGCAACTGACTTGCTGTTCACAACTCACTTAAGTGTGAATTTGTGTACTGTTTTTTCCGTTCTTGGCTAGCTTTGAGAGCAGATACAATGGCTGAAACAAACAAAGAAGAGACTGATGATAACAGACCTCTGAGAGGTCACATCCAAAACACACCTGCATCACTGCTTGTCATATCACCATGGGTGCTGCCAGAGAGATTTACAAGATTGTTAATCTGCAGTTATATACAACATTTTTAAGATGATTTGGTTTCAGAAATATTTCTTGGTGGTCTTACTTTCAGCATATGCATGATATTCATTTTTGTACAAAACAGAAAGACACAGTTCACCTGTTCTTGCCAAGTTCCCACCCACATGTGTGATATAGTATCTGTGCAGACAGCCTTTTACCCTTAGTTTCAGTCTTAGCTGTTGTGAATAGTTATTTTGCTTGGATTTTCTTTTGTTTCTTCAGCATGTGAAAAGGCACCATGACCTTTCCTCTATTTCAACACTGCAAGCAAAAATGGAGGAAAAAGAAGACACTGCTGCACAAAACGTGGAGACACAACTGTGCCAAAATTGTGTACAGTTTCCACATGTGCAAGCCTAATGTAGGGCAGCAGTTGCACAATTTGTTGTTTTGGTAAAAGTTGTTGCGCTGCACACAGACAGGAACAAGGGCAGCTGTAAAAGTTTGTAATGTGTAAAACTTTAAGACCTAATTTTTCTCGTCTGTGCTAATTTGCCATCACAAATTGTAGTCTGATGTGAAATAAAGTCCAAGACTTGCAGTTTGTGTCTCTTAAGGGAATACTTTTTTTTAACCTTTATAAGTATCAATATTTAACTGACTCTTTTATCCTCGACAATATATAATTATTGAAGAGGCAGGGTTTAATGTGCTAGCTCTCTGCTGATGGACGCTTAAAGTGATAATTTGCATTTTTGGAAGTGGGGTTGTATGAGGTACTTATCCATGGTCAGTGTATTAGCTACAGTGGATGGCAGTTTAAGTGTACATTATTTAGAATGTTTTCATCACTTTACTATACAATCAGCCTGACAGCTTTTTCTGACATAAAATAAAACCATTATATTAGTCGCATATCACTCTCACCAAACCAACCAAACTCCATAGGCAAAATCAGCAATTTTACCTCAGTTTGTTCTTGTTATTTTGTGACCCCAGTGAATCCAGCTATCCTTTTAAAACACAAAAGTCACACAATAACACAAACTAATTAAAAGATCGAAGCAGTGGTAAACCAGCAACTCCCAAAATTCCTGATTTTTCCAGTGGAGTTTGGTTGGTTGGGAGAGAGTAATATTTGACTTATAAAATGGCTGTTTCCCATCAGAAAAGGCTGCCTGATGATGAAAATATTTTAAATGAAGTATACAGTTAAACTGATATAGATTTTTTTTAGGTGTGTCTTTTTTAATGGGACAGTTCACCCCAAACTCAAAAATACATATTCTTCCTCTGGCCTCTGGTGCTAATTATCAGTCCATACTGTTTCGGTGTGAGTTGCCAAGTTTTGGAGACATCAGGCATAAAGACTTATGTTTTCTCTCCAATGTAATGGAACTAGATGGCACTCGTCCTGTGGTGCTCAACATGCCAAAATTACATTTGAAAAACTCAACAGCATTGTTTCTTCTGAGAAATCATGACCTGGTTGCTCAAAATAATCCACAGACATTATTGTGAACAGTTTCATGTAGGAACTATTTTCTTTCTGCAGAAAGAAAGAAAGAAGTACCAGTATGAAACTGGTTACAACAAAGTCTGAGTTATCTTGAGTAACCAGGTCATCATTCTGGGGAAGAGACACTGTATTTTGTTTTCAAATGTTACACAGCACAACAGGCCATGTATTTTTAGTTTTGTGGTGAACTGTCTCTTTAAATGGTTAAGTTGCTGACCCCTTCCACAGCAATTAATTGCTTAGCTTCCATGCTGATAACTGGCTGTGTGCCATTAAGCATCTACTGTGGCTAATACACTGACTTTCAATAAGTACCTCATATAACCCCACTTCAAATAATCCGAACTATCCCTTTAAACAAGGCTGAAGTATTCTGGCATCTGCAGTAATGTAAGCAAACCAAAAATAAACTAATTTCCAATGAAAATCTGAACTAATTTCATGAATTAAATCTTTCTTTCAGCACAGAGATAACATCTCGGAGCGAGTAAGTGTTGTTTACTGCAGAGTCTCACTGGTGGATCATGTCAGGCAGCTCTGTGTTGACACGGCTGAGCCCTGTCTTCTGATGTAGCTGTTTATCAGAAATGGACAGATAGTTTTGAAAAGAAAAAGCAGGAGGAGGAGGAGGAGGAGGGGGAGGTCTGGTCAGTATTTGAGTGCTTCCAGACCTCTAATGAAGACGGATGTGAGGACACAGTGTCCATTCTAACCCCGTAAACTTTGACCTGTGACACAGCATAGCACAGAGGGCTAGCTAAGAAATGAAAAGAGAGCTTTGGCAGGAGAAGACGGCTTCATCTGGTAGCTACATGACATCCTTCCAGCACATTTTCACTATCCCGCTGGAAGAAACGCTTTCACACCATAAACCAGCTCAAATTGTGGAAAATATCAGCTTGCAGTAAACAAGCAAGAAAACAAAGGCCTCATTGTGGCCTGTTTCAGATCAGATGTATGAAGAGAATCTCGAACCACGCATGTGCACAATGTGTCCACATCACGCTGATATACAATACTGTTCATTATTTCAAATCACTGCCTCTCTGTTTAGGCTTCCACGACAAATTGTGTGAGTAATTGTAGGTAACCCCTCGTTGTCTGTGATTAGGTGGCCCGTCTCCTTATCTGTGGGTCTTAGACAAACCCCGATCCTCCTCCTGATATTATTGATGTCCCCCTGACAAGTGTTAAGGGTGTCTCAGAGTAATGTGCGGCCCATTCAGCAGGGCCTCGTTCTTAATCCCTGACCTAGAAGAGGGAGGATTCTCAGTTTACACAGCGAGTGGTGGGAGTATTAGATTACACTAAGACTGTAATTATAAGGCCTCAAGACTGATAAATAGCTCAACGCTAACGCACATTAATGCATGAATGTACATGCTCATGCACACATATGTATGCACTCAGGTGCACATGCACAGGTACATAGATTCTGTAGCTCTGTAGCCTCTTTTAGGGCTTTTTCAAATCTAAGAATGGGTCACACTTCTTTAACAGTACACTAATAAGACAAAAACTGGGACATATGTTCTTTATTAGACTTAATTCGAGGGTAAACAGGGATACATTACAATATAAGTATGCTAGTGTGTATTATTTCCCACTGTTAAACACTTATTAGACTGTATAAGAGCGTAAGGGGACAGATGACCTCTAATAAGGTCTAAAAAGGGTCCAATACTGTCTAATAAAGAACATATTATTTCAATTCACTATGTTTGAAAGAGCTGTAGTCCAATGCTGCCCAAAATGGGGCCCGCAGGCCAAAGTTGGTCCACCATTAGATTCAATTTGGCCTGCCAGATGTTTCTCATGAAAAAAAAGCTGATAATAATAGTTGTGTAATGTACGATAAAGCCGTGAAATTTTCTGAGACTGTTATCGTACCAGGAAAATGTCAAACCTTCGCAACTCTAGCAGATAATATATTGGCAATAATCAATAAATTACTTTCAGTCAATACATAATAATAATAATGATAATAATAGTAATAATATTTGTATAGCAACAAATCATTAGTTTAATTGATTAGTTCTGATTACCTCCCACCAAGTGCAAGCACTAAGGTGTCAGTGGTGAGGAAAAATGAGCTATTTAAAGATGTCACTTTGAGGTTTGGGAAACTGTGATGAGCAGTCATCACTATTTTTTTGATTGATAACAAATGTAGTACCTCGCACAAATCAAGGTTGCCCAAAGTGGGGCCTGCAGGCCAAAGTTAGCTCGCTATAAGATTCAATTTGACAGTCAATTTTGCAACTGGCCCTTGGCCCACCATGAGGTTTCAGTCTGGGGACCACTACACCACGTCAAGACTTCCCTGCAGCTGATGAAACTCTGCTTCATGTCAGAGTCACTGCAATTCTAACCAAAATTGTGTAAACTCCGGCGGTCAGGCTGCCACTGCCAGGATTTTCTTGATGATGTAAATGATGCAACAAACAAATCAGGCTAATTTACAAACAAATTTACCGTATAAACACAGTCATGTCCATGTGATAAAGATAAGAATGAGACGACTTTTCAATGCTAAAAGGGGAGAGTGATGGTTAGCATTACTGATGTTGTTGTTCTGTTGACGTCAAAGATACATGTTTGTTTTGATTACATAACATTCTTATTAACTAAGCTGTTATTGACACTTGTTGTGCTTGAAAAGCACCCAATGTCCTACTTTTACTCTTTTTGTGCATTTTCAATGCATTAGTGCAGTAATAAAATAGTTTGATGTTAAATGTCCAGTGTGTAAGATCTGGGAGGGGTTTAGTGGCAGAATGTGGCAGAAATATTTAGTTAATTAGTTTCATAAGTATGATTTCATCTTGCTCTAGACAGCTCCTTTTATGTTTCTGTGGGTTTTGCAGCCATCTACATGTTTTGAAGGGAAAAGTGACACAGTGTTCTAGTAGTGTTACCATTACACTACTAGATCCTTTAGTCCTTTAAGGCTACACATTACAGTTATTGATGTTATAGATGATAAAAGTTTTAATGACAGAATATTCTTATTAACTAAGCTGTTAATGACAATACAATTATCTCGAGACTGTATCGAGACTGTATATCATGTGTCCTATTACCAAACACTGAACATCACATGTCAGTTAGTCATTCTGAATTTTATTTCAGCAGCATCATTGCTATAGTGCATATATAGGTAGTAAACAAAATACTTTTGCAAGTAAACCGCCACATTTAGCTGTTGTTGCTCTTCAAGCTGGTGCAGTTAATAGAGTCCCTGAAAACTGCACACAGCACAAATGTGTGCCCGAAAATGAACATCCTTCACATATGAAATTGAACTTGAAAACTCTGTGTTTGAGTTTTGACCCTTTGAGGTTGCTGAAGCATTTCAGTGTGGAGTGTTGAAGTCATATACTGAGGTAACAATGTGAAGTCAGCAAGTCAGCTATTAGTTTGTTTCCACAGATAGGAAGGAATTTATGCCTTCAAGTCTGAGCAGACATGTCGTTTTATGTTAAGAATGTAAAGTAAAATGGATCATCATTCAATTAAGCAGCACCTTGTTATTGGTAGGAACATGTCTATGGTAAGTATGCACAAACTCACCAAACCTTCATGGCAACAAAAAGAAAAATGCCTACACATGAGCTTTAAAAGAAGCTTGACAGAGCAGAAGGACAAAGTGAATGGTGTCTAAGATGAGAGCGTCAGAGACAACACTGATCTGAGACCTGCAGCATCACTAAAGCCACAGGGGTTGGACCTGACATAACAAACACAACCAAATGGGTTTGATCCAATCCTCTTCAAACAACTACTAATTTCATGTTGCATCTTCGAGCATGAATGCCCAACTGTGTTTGCTCTGCGTGCACTCTGACCCCTGTCCCTCATCCTCATAGCCCCCTCCTCAGCCCGCTGAGCTCAGCCCAGCTTAGGGTCGGCCCACTCAACAGGACAAACTGCAGGCCCCCTAATCAGCTCATTTGGAGCAGATCAATGGCACTGATGACAAGAGCTTGAGCGGAGATTGCGGACCCAATGAGGGACGAACAAAACAGCCTTCTCAAACGATGGCCTCGGAGCAAATAACCCCCGGGTGAGGGGGTCAGGAGGTTGGTGACCTGGGTGGGTGCGATGGTGGAGGTGTCCGACCGGGCCTGAGCAGGGGGGGTTTTGAGTCCCTGGTGTCCCCGCTGGTGGGCCAGCTGAACAAACAGCTGGGAACAAGGCTGGGCTTCAGCGTGCAGAGACACAGAGCTCTATCCATGCAGGCCCGGACTCAGACCAGACCAGAGGAGAGACTTTAGACCCATGAGGACGGCGTGAGGACAGTGAGACGCTTTCTTCTCCAGTCTGATCGACACACACACAGAACCCACCCACACGCACGGAAATGCATGCACACATCCTCATTCACACATACAGTGACTGCATGCATGCCTTCTTACAAGTACACCCACAGAAACACACTACTCTCTGAGTAATGAGGGTTCCAAAAGGGTTTCTCCAGGAAGACTAAAGTTCTACCCACAACAATTTGCTTCTGAAGAACCCTTAATCTGAAGAAAGGTTCAGCAAGGATTCTTTGTTAAAGTAGGAATTCCATTAAGAACCCATTTCATTGAAAGAACCATTTTTTGGAATCAAGATTTCTCAAAAATTATTATATGAATGAGACTTAAGAGACGATTTATCAGTGTAAACAATGGTAATTACAAAATAGATGGTTAAAATGATGGATGACCACAATATACAATCTATGAGATTATTTTTTGCCTCATCTTCTGAGAACCTTCAGAAAACAAGAGGGTTACAGATGAGATCCTTTTAAAAGGGTTGGTGGGTTCTAGATGAAAACTAGGGAATATAAAAGGGTTCTTGCTGGAAGACCATGAGTTGGTTCAAGATGTAACCTGTGGAATATGAAGGGGTTCTTGTTAGAACCCGCTGTGTGAGTTCTAAATGAAACCCTTAGAATATAAAAGGGTTATCAGTAGGACATTCCTATGTGTTCTATATGAAACCCTTGGAATATAAGAGGGCTCTGGGCAGAACCCTGTAGGTGGGTTCTGGATGAAACCCTTAGAAAAGGGTTGTCACAAGAAGATCACAAGTGAGTTCTAGATGAAACCTGTGTAATATGAAGGGGTTCTTGGTAGAACCCCCTGGGTGGCTTCTTGGTAACATACTTTGATGGTGGGATGGTTTTGGATACAACCCCCTGATGACCCCTTTCCACCAAAAGAGTTCTCGAACTAGATCCCTTTAAGAACCGTGGGAACTTGGTGCTATCAATGAACCAGCCACGGTTTGCACTAGTTCTTAGCAGAACCACTGTAATCAAGGATTGGATCTTTGGTTCCCAAGGAAAACTGCCTTTTTTTCGGTTCCAACTTTTTTAATTTCCCAACCATTTTATTTTGGGTCCAGAATAGCTCAAAATTAGGTGCTCAAATCACAATGGGACCAGTTCCATGTTGGTGGAAAAAAACCAAGAATTTCACCATGAAAAGGTTCTCCTTTAAAACATCTCATGGGGGGTTTGGGGTGAAATCTTTCACAGATGGTTCTAGGTATAACCCTTGATAGTGGGTTCTAGGTAGAACTCTCTGAAAGCGTTCCTAGCGAAAACTTTACAAAATGTTCTACCAGGAACCAAAAAAGATTCTCTTATTGAATCAAACGTTGAAGAGGCCTGTTTGGTTATAGAAGTTTTATAAAAAAAGATTCTCCCATTGAACCAAAAGTTGAAGAGCCCTGTTTGGTTATGGCAGTTTTATTTCTCAGAGTGTCTCTCCTGCAGACTCCATGGATTCACACAGCCTCAGTTGCTCTCGTCTCTCACACAAAAGGCCTGTGTCTATCTGGCCTCAGCTCAAAATAACACTCCTCTATCTCTGAGCTATTGATCTCTGCTCGTCTGTTCTTCCACAGGACATCCACTGTTTCTTCTCACTTTACTGCTCTCCAGAAACTCCTAAAAATCTGGCCCTGTTGACATCACCCCAAGGGTAGCCACATTCCAGGAACTATTCCATATCTGCACAGCCTTTTTCAAGATGCACGTCCTTTTGCAATGCTGATTATGTAAAGGCTTGGAGCATAGACAGCTGGAAATAGCTGAAAAGACACTAGCTGTGGTTATTAAAGGCTTGGGAAAGCAAAGAGTAAAACTACAGCAAAATGATAGAGGCTGTCCAGATAAAACAGACCACGACATTCATTTTGCTTTTCCTCTTTGATGCCAAGCAAAACACGGTCGAGCCACGATCAGCTCAGGTCAACCTGAGTCGGATTCCCAATTGTATGCGCTCCAGTTCTGGCAAAACAGGGTCACTGAAAGATATAAAGAGGTAAAACACACACACACACACACACACACACACACACACAATCGTACACACAGACAGCCTTGTTTTAGGGCAGCGGGGGGCATAAGCTCTGTTAATGAGTGGCACACATGAAAGGGTGGCTCCTCACTAGAAAACAAACTTCAGTAGCGGAGCCGTTGTTAGCAGGCTGACCGCTGAGCCTCTGAGTGGGCACATTGTCCCCCGATGGATCCCTTCTGACAGCCTGTCACTCAACTCAGCTGTCTCTCTCAGCCAATCAGGGCCCAGAGATGGCGAGCCTCTGGGAAAACTCCGCCCACTGAGGGGACTTGAGAATTTGGTGTGATGCCATGTTTAGACGGGAGTGGAAAAATGTGGCTGTGTGGCTATTAATGAAGTGCAATCATAAGACTGATGACCCTGTGTAATAAATATCAGAACATAAACAGAATCAGTCAGTGACCTAATTATAGGATTATAATATGATTTATATCCTGTAACCTAAAATAACTTGCCTCAGTTAGACATTAAAGGGTCAGTTCACGCATATTGCAAAACATTTTCTCCATTACTTCATTTGATATTTAGCAATTAAAGGTCTAGTATGTAAGATTTAAGGGGATTATTGGCAGAAATGGAACATAATATTCATTAGTATGATTTCATTATTGTATAATCCCCTGAAGTAAGAATTGTTATCTGCAGAAAGCATAGATTCTCTTCTACCAGGCCACCATGTTGCAATCTACATCTCACCACTAGATGCCTCTAAATCCCACAATTGAGTAAATATGATTTGTGGTCCAGTGTAATTAAGGCAAAGGGAGTTTTGTTTGTGGTGCTCAAAGCATCCAAAAATTACATTAGATTTGAATAAGCAACAACTCAAGTGTAAATTCTTTTTGGATTCTAGTGCAGCAATCTACCTTTCTTTGTCTTATTTTAAAGACGTTTTAAAGGTGCTATAGACCCTTTTACAGCCGATGTCACTGAAAAGCTGCCTGCACATTTTGGCAACAGAAGTAGCAGTCTGAGTTATCAACCTGAAAATGTTGAATTAAATGTTTTAGAAGCACCAAAATCATCAAAACGTTTGGTAATTGCATGTACAATACATCAGAAGCGATATTCCACTGGTCAACTTAAGCTGTGCACAAGTCCAACAGGATCATAACCATTTCAGAGCAACTGGCAGCATCTATGGCTGCAAGGTATTAAACGTGTTGACTGGACTGAGGACGTGATCAAAACTGCTTGTACATGTTTACGGCGCTCACTGACAGGCTGTTGTGTTCCACCATACCTCCATTGCCAAACTGCGTGCGCCGCTTGCTCGTTGTTTACAAACATTCACCACCGCTGGAGGTCTCAGCATCTCACGAACATCTCAGACCAAAACAAAGTTTCATTTACTCAATAAAGTTGGTATCTGAAGACACAGTCCTCACCAAACTGTAGATCAAACTGCAAAATTAGGCAGGACTGATCAAACGTGGATCACAATCATGTTACTGTGCTTGCCTCAAATATTTTTAAAAACATATTAGTGCACTGCTTAACTGTAATATGAGAAAGTCACCAGGTCGCCATGTTGAAAACAAACGCAGAGAGGACAGAGATGCACTAAGATGCATGCACAGACAGAGCGGATAAACAGATCTGTGCTCAGATTCAAACTCTGAGGGGAATATCTGGATCTTTAGCTGCTAAATGCTCCACGGTTCAGCGGTTACAGCATGTTCAGACTACTGGCAACAAAGCGCCAGGCTACAAGTCATTTTCAATGAAAGCTGGTGACATGAAGCCAGAAAAATAACGTTGGATACTTGTCACTGCGTGTAGGGCTTGAGGCGCTACAAACCAGTTAAGCCGTCCAGTCATGTGGTGATGCATCAACCAATCATACGTCTTTGTTTTGCCACTTTGGTATCTTGTCTCCCTACAATTCCTGTGCCTTGTAAACAATGGACTTGCCATTAGTCAATTTCAAGTTTTTTTTAACTCTCTTATTTAACTCTTTTATTTAACTCTTTAACTCTTAACACTCTTTTTTCTTACCACAACATCAACAAAAAATGCAGCTTGACAATCCATGTTCTCTACACACAAGTGCTCATTGATGTCAGTGAGTGCATTTGCGACAGTGTAGCCAGCCAGGTTTGGCTGTTCTGCCAGATCAGATCAGACAGACTTTATTGTCCTGAAGGAAATTTGTCTTGGACACATGCAGAAACATGTAAAAAAAAAAAAATAAATACAGAGTAGATGTGTGTGTCACCAGTAATGTGAACATACAGTTAGTCACTATGTTTGTCTGTCTGTTGGAAAAACCAAAACAATTAGCTAAAAGACACTTCAAACACTCCATACAGCTGAGGGGAAAACCTCCCACACACAATTCTTTGATAAAATGCAGATTTTCAAGTGTGTCAGCATTTTCCAGGTATTATTTTCTACCAGTGAATAAAACTCAATTATAACAGTTGACAAGTGAGTAGGTTTTTTTTTTTTGCAATTTGGGTGAACTTTCCCTTTATCTTGTATCTGCACATTTTAAATGAAGAAAATGTGTCATGGTCAGTCTGAGTTAAGAGGTTAAATGGAGGTAAAAGCAAGCAGTGCCAGGCACTGCTGAGCCACCCAATGACCAAACACACACACACCCACACCCACACACAGGCCCAGAAGCTGCAGCCTGCCCCTGACGATCTGTGTGAGGAATCTGTTCACTGTTCGCTCACTGTACAGCTCCACATTGTGAGGAGACAAAGGACAGGGAGTGGGGATGACGGGGTGGAGGTGCACTCCTGCTGACTGTGTCTCCAGTTTCAGGTCCTCTGAGGGTGGCCGTGGGCGCGCGGCGTAGGAGGAGGAGGTGGAGGAGGAGGAGGCGGTGGTGGTTGATTGTATCTCGGGAGCAGGGAGGGGGAGTGAGCGGCCTGGGCGCTGTATGCAGGATTTTCACGTGTCAGGAAACAACATTTTGAGAATCTGTGAGGATCTCGTGGTACGCGGCGCCAGCGCCCCCTTCCTCCCCAACACACACACTCATCTCCTCTTTCACCTGTCATCACCTTGATGCCTTAGAGACAGATGAGAGGATCCTCCTGTGCTCCTGAGTTTATCAGTAAGATTTCTGTTTCTGCTAAAAGACTACAATGAAAAGAAGTCATTTACCTAAATATTTTTACAAGAAAGCTGAATATGAATCTTTTCACTTTAGCCTTCAACTAGCTATGACTTTCCTGATAAAGGCCCCCAATGTATATTTTATGTAATATAATTTATAGGACAGCTGAAAAAAGTAAAAGGACTCACACTTGGTAAATGTACCTTACCTTTAATTGTATTATTATTCAGTTCTTTTATCTTATGTTATGCAGTATACACACTCTATTGTCATCTTTATATTTATCTTCATGGTTGCATTTTATATTTTATATTAGTTTACATTAATTATGACATTCTACTCCTGTTCTTATGCTCATTCTGTGTGTTTTTATGTGAAGCACTTGGTGCATCTAATGTCTTTGTTGTAAAGTACTTTGGGCTGCATTTCCTGTATGAACGATGCTATATCAATAAATTATTATTATCATCATCCTGAGAGTTAAAATACTGAATTAACTGTGGTATATGTCATTTAATTCTTCATAAAGCACCAATTCGACACATATAATCTCAATAACTGAGTAAGAGCTACAATATGAAAGGCCTTGCGTTGAAATCTACACCAAAAGGGAGTGACTGTGAACTGCAGGATGTAGATAACAGTTATATTTTATCATTTCAGCTCTGTATACACTGTCTGCATATCACTGCACTTTATAGCTTCAAAACTGGGAGGGTTTAATGAGTTTTTTTTTTTTACACTCCTTGATTGATTACATCTGTGTGGTCTGCTGCTTCTACTTTCTCCCTGCACACACTTCCTCTTACTCAAATAAAGTGATCGTATATTGAGCATTGTTTTCAAAGATGAAAAAAATAAAAAACACTCATCAGTAAAAACAAGATGACGTTTTTAAACCTCACAAATCGTCTTAATACAAAGATACGTGACAAGTTTCACGGCAATTCAACCAGCCGCTGATTGCGAAACAGGATGACATGGACAACTGCCTCCTTATCCATCTCAGACCAAGTTCCACACTCTGAGAAATAAGGGTGCTAACTAGAACCATAAAGTGTTCTGTGTCTCATACTCACAGAGGAACCCTTTTTGGTTCCTGTTAGAATGTTTTATAAAGGTTACACTTGAAACCATATCAGAGAGTTCCACAAAAGAACCCAACATTAAGAGTTATAACTTGTTATCTCCTGACTAGATCCTTGCTTGTGTTCTATCAGCTCTCAGATGTACGTTGCTTTGGATAAAAGTGTGCAGTACATGACACTGTAAAACTGTAAGAACCACAGAGACAGAGGATCCTTCTATGGGGTAATGGTTCTACCCAGAATCCTCTCTGGAGGTTTTATCCAGAACCTTTCCACCATGTAAGGGTGCCAACAAGAACCCACCCAGAAGGTTCTATGGAGAGCCTTTTTATATTCAAAGGGTTTCATCTAGAACCCACTGAGGAGGTTATACAGAGAAGCTTTTTATATTCCATATGATGAAAAGGGTTCTTAACAGACTCTTTAGACTTACAGAAGAACCCTTGACAAACCCTTTCTAGAATCTCAGCCCTTCAGGGAGAACCCTTTTGGAACCCTTATTTCTGAGAGTGTACCTGACCCTGAGCTTCCCTTTCCATAAGTGGGAACTTCCTTCATTTCACAAGCAGTCGTCTTGTGCCTGACTCCTCTGTCTTCAATCAGCACACCAAAACACGTCCTCCTGCTGAGCCACTAACATCTGATTCAGCTGTGTGAGAGCACCTAATCTGTGCCGCATGGATGAGAAAACTGAGAGGATTATAGGGGAAATAATTTTCTCCATGGCTGCTAAAACCACAGTGGGTTCTGCGGTGACGGGGAACCGGCCCTCTGAGCATTGATGGTAGATAGGAGCTTTTTGTGTCTGCCTCCCATTGTCTTACCTTATAAATCTTCCACGCCGACACCTGATACCTGATATCATGGCCCATTTGTCACCCGTGTTTACGTCTGGGATGTTGAGTGCTGTCGAGATGGGATGCTCCTCCCTGCCCCCCCCCCTGCCTTGTGCAGCCCCCCAAGGGTGTGGGTGCTGCTGGGACAGGCGACACCCTGAGCTGGGAGGAGGGGGGGCGTCAACTTCAGGGTGGAGGAGTGTTAGGCCGACTCCTCTGAGCCGCCCTCAGGAAACACGGGTCTTATCTTGTCCCAGAGAGAGAAGAGAGAAAAAGATGTAGAGCAAGTTAATAAATGAAAAGGTATTTGTAAAAAGGGCTGTTTACCAAAATTACAAAAACAAATTGCCTTCTGTGGTCTTCAGCAGCATGCTGACACAGTAGGTGTGGTTTTGTTTGGCCAAGTTTTGAGATATCTATCTCTGAAATATTACTTCACTGCAAAACAATGTATGGAATTTCATTTGCTGTACGTGTTTAAGTGTATTTATGACACACATATCTCAGCATGTGCTCCAACGACGACAAAAAAAAGTTGTTTTGTGCATATTTTTGGGAGTTTTCTATGGTATTTCAGAGTTTCTTTTTTACTGGAAATCAATCTAAGAACGGTGACTCATGATGACTCATCCTGCCCTCAGGGGCTTTACTAAATTTGCGTCCAATCAAATGTTTCCTTTCTCATGACACCGACTGGAGCTAAGGAGAATACACTGGTGTGATGTGTTATTTTTTTCTGTTCTTCACAACTCAGTCTCCCCTTCTAAACGTGTAGGAGAAACTACAGTGGCTGCAAAACTGAAAAGGCCCTCTCTAGAACCACTGTTTGGTTTGTCTGCTGTGGGCTACTGTAGAATCACAGTGGTGCAACATGGCGACCTCTGTGGAAGAGGGCCCAGGCTCTCTCTCACAACAATTGTTATATTCAGGTGATTAAAACTAATGAAAATATGATATCTACCATAAAATATGTTGTAATAACTGCCTTCCAAAACAACACAAGCATTTTCTGATCGGGCTATAAGCTCTGGATGAGCTTATAGCCTGAACTTCAAGTGTGCCTCTTCAGAACAGGTATAGACACTTTTGCCTCAGGTGTGACATTGTTTCCTAGTTAGCTTCAGGCATACTCAACCCCATACACAAGTGTTTTAGTATCTGATCAGTCTGTGTCTCAAATCTGTTCTGAACCCACTCGGTTTTGTCTCAGAATATATTGTATTTTTTCTCAGTCTTGTCTCATTCTCAGAGAAAGAGGTCTCAGGATTTTATTTCAACACTAGTCAACTGCAGGAATATCACTAAATTGCCTGAGCAATACCTGATTTGTTTGCTAACATCAATACTGTGATTGGATGTAAAACATCTTGCTTCAAATGCAACCAGGAACTTGATATTTTTGTTGCTGTTAACGGCTGTCGCCCCTCCCCGTCCACCTTCACACACTCTGAGAGAGTGAACGTGACAGACAGGAGAGGAAGCAGACAAGATGTCAGACGAATCTTCTGTAATGAAATGTGACCACCTAAACCACAAAGAGTTTATCTGCAAAACACCATCCAAAATTTAACACACAACAGTATGTAAATTATGTGATGCAATGCTTTCTGAGAAGGACAACTTTTATCAGCACTTAGAAAGAAAGCATAAAAAGAAAGGTGAGCCAAATGAAAGTAAAGATAGCAGTGATGCCTGTGAGAAACAATGTTGAGACTGGCCACCAAAAGCTATGTGTTGTCGTCTATATGTATATTAAGTTATGTTACATCAAAGTAAGCTAATGTCAGCTCTGACATAAAGGCTACATGCCGTGGTATCGCTCCGTCACTTGCAAGGGAGACCTCGAGATGTGACAGCACTTGCTCTTGACTTGGTCTCAGTCTTGGTCTTGTCTCAGTCTTGATACACTCTGGTCTTGGTAATGACTTAAGGGGCTGTTACACACCAACAACTATAACACCACTGAAAATGTGATAATAATAATGTTTTAAAAATTGTCCTTACTCAAGTGGATGGCAGAGTCCTCACCACAACTATAAAGTTGTAGCCTGGACTTTATATTCTTTACTCTCTTTGTTTATAGTTATTGTATAGTTATGGCTCTCGGTCTGGTCAGCTTTTAGTCTCGATTTAGGTGGTCTTGACTACAACAAAGCTGCACACTTGGGAGGCTTTCTTCAGTGCAGAAGTTCAAAATGAAAACAGTTCATAATGAGGCCTGGGGAAAACCCAGAGTGGCATGAACTTGATTCTGGAAAGAGTTACTGTGGAGGTTTCAAGCACCACAATGAAATTTCATTCACCTCTATTGTATTGGTCTGGTGGCAGAGTTCTTAGAGATGAGTATCTCAAAACCAAGGGAAGCAAAAGCAAAATTATCTGCATGACTAGGTGCCACTGGAGATAAGCAGCAGGATAAGGTTTTTAGTCATTTGGATGAGTAAACCTTCAACTTACTTTACTACAAAGTACTGACCAGATCTCAGATCTCTACTGTACAATGTACATGTCCTTGTTTATTCAGCAGCCTCAGCACCACCCCTCTACTCCGCCTTTTGCACTCCATCCAGTCCCGCACACAATAACCTTCAATGCCAGCGCATTGGTAAATACTCGCAGGCTCTCTGGCATAAAGAAAATAGCCGAGCAGGGAGAAGAAAAGAAAGAGCAGAGGAGGGAGGGGAGCAAGAAAAGAAGCGGAGCAAAGAAAAGATTAGGCTCTGCTGAAGTACAACTTTTCCAAAGCCGGCTCGGTTCTTGGCAGAAGGCCAGGGAAGGGAGACAATACAACGCTGTGCGGATCCAGGAATCTATAGACGCTCACTGGAGCATTGGGCTATTGGTGGGAGGGTTAGGAAGAGGAGGGGGGGGGGGGGGGCTGAGCGCTCTGTTTTCCAAAGCCAAGCACAGAGGACACGATGGGGCACTGTGGTGGCTGAAGCCAGTAGGGGAGCGTGGTTGAATTGGTGCAGCAGAATTAGCAGTGCAGTCACAGCGTATAGAAAATATTGACCTGACAGACTCCATCAGGGGATGTATAGGCCTCTTACTGTCCTGCTTTGCCACCCCCACCCCAAACTCCTATCCCTCAGCTCTTATAGCAAACCCTCCCATCGCTGAGCCTCCATATCCCCAGCTCAAGTCTCAGCCTGGCAGCACCTGCTCCGTGTCAGTGGAGAGATGAGGGGGCCGAACAATATACCACAAACAATCTGTCAAAGGACCATCTCAGTACGTCCCCCGGGCCTTTTAATAAGGCAGGACAAGATGAATATAACAACTGATTTTTGTTTTCCCGTCCTCGCTTTGTATTCCGTCCTCCAGCCCCACTCTTCACTTCATTACATTTTCATTCATTTCAATCAGTGTTTCATTTCCTTTTTCTCCTCTCGGCCCTCTTGGCGGTATGTGGAGGGTCAAGGCTAACACTGGGAAAAAAAAGTGAAAGAAAGAGAAGAGAAGAAGAAGAAGAGGAGGAGGGAGGGATGGAGGAGACAGGGAGGAGAGGTGCACCCCTCTAAGATCAAAGACTTTGTCCCATTGTGAGGACTGTACAATGGAGTACTGCAGAGAATATGCTCACATAAACCCCCACCCCCACCCCCACACGTCCTCGCTGCTCTGGACCCCCCCGTAGGCCAACTGACAACATAGCTGGGAGGGGGGCATCAGGGGTAATTGGAGGAATGAGTGGGACTGTGTACAGTAAAGTACAGTTATTTCAGATAGGCCACACACAGTTTGACAGTTAAAGGGTCAGAAATTAGCAGAGATTCAGGTCAAAAATGGACAATAAAGATAAAGTAAAAAACTAAATAAAATGCCCTGTGATGAACTAGGCATCATTTCTTTGCAGATGACTGTGCTCTTACTGTTTGGGTCAAGTTGCAAAATATTTATGCATGAATGTGACCAGGGCTAACCCTGTGTCCTAAAAACTGGCATACGACGATGGCCACGGTGAAACAGAGCGATGGATGATAAAATTGTCGCTGGATCTAAAAGTGTCTTTGTCTCTGCTCCACATGTCTACAACCAAGAAAATAATTCACATGACATTGAGGCATGTTGCAATGAAGAGCAGCAACAGCTTCTTTTTATTTTCTCTCTTGCGTGCCAAAAACCAAATTTAGGCAAATTTCTACGGCAACTCTGAGGGGTCACTACTGCATATACAGAGGGCTTTTAAATCATGATGTTATGATGGTAGAGGGCTCAGCAGCTGATGACTGTCAGCCATCATGATCAACGATGGTATCGTCCATTAGCCCAACCCTCGTATGCAGTAGCAGGAACTTTTTGTTTTTCAGGAATCAACAAAGATTTGTTCATGTCATTCCAAAGTGTATCATTGTGTAAGCATGAAAAGTACACTGTAGACCAGCCTGTGTATTACATGATACCCGGTTGGCCATTAAGAGTGTATAAGACAGATAAAGGTAAATGTATATCACATTTCTTGGACACAAAATGTAGTCAACAAAGTGGCCTTATATATAAACATTTATAAACCTGTTTTGTAGAAAATAGGGTTGCATCAGGACACTTCCCAGTGTTTTTTGGGACAACCAAGGAACCTGAAGCAAAAAAAACATGCATCTAGTATTTACTCTGTCAAAGGACCTTTGTGTAGGATTTAGTGGCATCTAGTGGTGAGCTTGCAGATTACAAACACGTTGCTTCACCCTCCCCTTTCTAGCATGTTGGACAACCTAAAGTGGCCACAAAACTTGGAAAAAAGAGAAGGGCCATATCTAGAAAAAGTGTTCCGCTTGTCCATTCATGGCGGTACAACATGGCGGTCTCCATGGATGAGGACCAGTTCCTTCTCTAGATATAACCAGCTCATTTGAAGCAATGAAAACACAATGATTCTTATTTTCACATAAAAGATAAATAGGAATATTATGCCCTTCACTGCCACTAGTTTCTCTATACTTACTTATAATACTTATAATTTTACTTGCCAATAAGTAAATACAAATTTAAAAATTCCAAAACAAAAAATGAAAAAAAAAAATCAGATTGACAAAAATCACATATCACGTAAATGGAAAAATAGAGAAAACCCACAGGCATTATTAGTACATGATGCATATAAACACTATCTGTTAAGATAAGGCCCAAAAAGGGGCTTTATCTATTTATTTCTCTCTGTGTGTCGCATGAGTTGTGGCAAGAGGGTAACCACAATCTAGAACAGTGCAGTAACATGACATACAATATCCTGTCCTGACATAAGCTGCACACGAAGTGTCAGGGGGCCGCCCCCTCATATTTGAGATGCAATGACAGATAAACCATAGTGTCAAAGCTTGCATACGCTTCATGAAAAAAAAAAAAAGTCCCCAAAGATCCCCCACAGAGGAGCGCCGGCGGTTGGGGTTGTGCTCTTACAGCTGTAACCAGTGAATGACCTTGGGGCTGAGCTCTGCGTCCACACAATGGACAGAAACAAAAACTTCTCAGTGCTTTTAAAGGTCTCATAGCTTTTAGATGTTACCCTCTTTTCTCTACTTTTCAAGTGCTCGAGTGCACTTGTGATTATTGCCCTCTTGTTAGTTCCTCTTTTCTGAGTTAACTCTTTTTCTACCTTTTGCTTCCCTCGTCCCCTGTCCTCCTCCTCCTCCTCCTCCCCCCTCCTCCCTTCCCTCCCTAAGCCTGTGGGGCTTATCTGTGGGGATGAGGGAGAGAGGAGAATGGGGAAGACAGGCACTTTCATGGCTGAGTTGGGAGCCATTAGCCCCCTGTGTGCTCGGCCCTGTTCTACCTCCTCTCAGTATTAATCTGCAGTGACAGCTTCACTGTTTACCAAATCCACCCAGGATCCTGGGGGATGACTGGCCGGCGCCACTCTGCTCCATTAACCTCTGACCTCCAGCGTTACGGCACCAGAGCCAGGCCCGGGGCTCGGGGTTAACCCGAGCCTGAGCAACCGGTTGGACACCTGTCTGATGTCCGAGACAGAACTCAGAGCTGTCACACAGAGACAATCTGTTCATGAAGACGCATCTCAGCTGGACTTCGAAAGACAGTGTCATTTATAGTTACACCTAATTTACCTTTTGTCTATAAGTAGTTTAATTTTTTCCCCAAACAAGAAGATACAGATGTGGAAACTCATTTTTTTAAGGAGATTATTTATTACAGGTGGAGACTTTCTTTTTGTCAGTGTCGGGTAATTCACAGTGTATTAAATAATACACACACGCCTCACAGAAATGTAATGCCAAAACAAAACTGTATCTTAAAGGACTGCTTTGACATTTTAACTGGGATCAGTAACTTTCTGGAGTTCCAGCTGGTTGCCTGACATCTCATCCTAGTCGAGAAGTAACACATAACTTTCCTGAGAAACTGCAAACTGTCATATTGACACTTCAGTTCTTGTACAGATTAAACAAACTCAATATAACATGTAAATTTGTGAGCTTTAGAGGTTCTGGTAGGCTGATTTTATTACCTTTGGACAAAGTCAGGTAATGTGTTTTCTCCTGTTTCCAGTTTTTTACTAAGCCAAGATAACTGGATGCTAGCCTCGGTCAGTGTTGGGAGTAAAGCGTTACAAAAGCAATCTTACAAAAGTAGCGTGTAACAGTAATATAACAGTCTTAGCGGTAACAAAGTAATATAATGCATTATTAATAGAATTTCTGTAACATTTCTGCACTTATATGTCAAGTCATGCATTAACAAGAGCATCAGATTCATTCCTGAAGGGATGCCAAAAGTGTGTGAAACTGTTAAAACTATAAAACAGCACAAAAATGACAATTACCAACATAAACCACCATATTCCCATCCCTCCAGGATTTCTCTGGTGATTCCTGTGGCCTAAAATGCCTAATTTCATAGCAGCTTTCATGACAAATTATGATGTAACCTATTCCACAGAGAATAAAACTGCATTCTGTTCTAAAAGCTGAGTAACCTCACCACAAAGGCTCAGGATGCACCCGGGGGACATTTCGGGTATTTACAAGTTTGTGCAGAATTCACAGGGATTGGTTGACTTTGCATTAAGCATTGCGATCAGCACATCACAACTTCCTAGTGGGAGTGATATTCTGAAGAGGCACATTACAGACACCAGCAAAAAGTAAAATCTGCATTGTGGAACATACAACTGCAAACTTTCCACACTACTCAGTCCAGCACTGCATTTATGGGAAATGTGGGCTGTTGCAACAATATTTTAACCTACAATACAAGGAGTGAACAACCTCTGCTCTGTCTAGGGTGCAAAATGTAGATAAATATATTTAGTCAGACCAACCTCTCACTTATGCACGGATTGTCAGAAAAAATAAACTTGAAGCGTAACTCCAATAAAACCCATAGATGAGACGCTGGCCTGCATGGAGCTGCAGACACGTGGTGAACAGAGATGATCGAAATGTCTTTTTACTGTAATATAGTACTTGTCGCACTTATTTTGTTGACAGCAATCAGCAAAAGTCCAGTGTGTGATATTTTGTGGTATTTATTGGTGGATTGTGGCAGAAATAGAACATAGTATGTTGTATGTTTTGATTAGTGACTGATCATGTCCAGACATCAGCAGGTATCACATAAACAACGGAGCCTAAAACAAGAAAAGAAAATATAATGAACTTAAGAAATCCAAGAGAAGTCAGCAGAACTCTGCAGTGCCGCTCCTTCTTTTGATCATATCCATCGACGGGCCCTCTGATCTATTTCCCAGGCTGACTGCTGCGTGTGAGGAGTATTTGATTGTTCTCTTTTGAAGAGAATCAATCTTTCTGTCTTCTATGCATCTGTGTAACTTTTTCCAAAGATTTTGAAAGTTACAAATAAAAAGTTTTGACATATTTGACTTGTTATGGTACATTTTTATCATGCCACACAATGAAGTCTTTAAAGCAACTGACTCAAGAGATTCTTGATAGTACAAAGAAATAAATCTTGGGACATTTAATGTACCAAATATCCTGTTACTGACACTTGTTGCAACTGTTTAGCAAAAAATGCAAGACCTAAGTCATAGGTCCTGAAAGCCAGTTTTCATAGTGAGCTTCTTACTGTGAGTGATGCATTTCTACATGAATTCTCTGTTTGGGTTATTTCACACTGTAGAAGTTATGTATGAGTGTGTTTCTTTTTGTGCTCTTCTCATCGGTATAGAGTGGGTGGACTAAATTGAAAGTGTGATCTACCAGAGCGACAGAATTTAGCAGCGTTTCACTCAAATGTGACGACAATTATGGAACTGTTTGCTGATGTTGCCGGGTTGCAATCAAACCTGATAAAACCACACACACATGCACAGTCCAGATGAAGCAGATTATCTGTGTTTTATATGGATAAACAAAAAATCCCTACAGACCGTTCTTTCTGAACTTTAACTTAGGTTGTTCATTTTGTTGTGAATGACTCTTTCAGTAAAATGCTGATTCAAACTGATGTTCTCATGACCTTTAAAGGTTTTCAACTGCAATGTGTAGCAAAAGTAAAGTATAATGTAGCTATACACTGGATGCACAAGGCTTTGGCTTTGTGATGAGGTTGGGTTTGGATTAAAGGTGCAATATATTTAATAATATTTAACAAATAGGAGGCAGCATATCACCAGAGTGAGTGCTGACTGTGTCTGCCACGGCTGTCCCTGGGAATTCTTATTCTTATCAGCCCTAAAACTGAATTATTAACTACTGACTCATACTCACCATAAACCAAACTTTACCAACAGAGACCTGAAGCTACACCTTCAGCTTCAGGCAGATGACACAGTGGCATAGATAACACAGCATTTTTCTTCAACACTTGTTCTTGTAAAGCACAAGTGCTCGACTGAGTCGCCCTGGTAGATCTTATAATGTTTACCTTGTGGTTTTACACGAGTTCAATCAAGGCCAAACCAGATCTCCGGACAACTGACTAAGCAGCAGTTCAACAGCGTCACAACACGGTGTGAATGCAAAGCTCTGATTTTTACTGCTACTGTGAATCTGGAGCATGTGTGCTCAGCAGAGGAAGACGTGTGTGTGGGGGTGGCGAAAAAAATTAAAACCAAAAAATAAGTTGTCAGCAACTTTGCCTTATCAGCAAAACTCCCCGATTTTTTTTTTGTGACACAGTCATTACAGTAAGCAGGACAGAAAGTCAATAAAACTGAAATTTTGTTTCATTTTTCAAAATCCTCCATATTTTTGAGGTCTTAAGTTTGGCTAGTATGCATCTTATATGTCTTTTTACACACGTCTACTTATATAATACTTGCAAGATTTTATTTTCACTAATGATGCTAACACATATCTGCTAAGGAAATTGTATTTAAATTTACAACACTTATAAGTTTCATGTATCACAAATTTACTACGAACCTTTAATCTGGTTTGACTGTTACGTATATCATTTACTTATTTATGTACATATTTTCCATATACGTAAGGTCTAAGGATGACATTTAGATCTGTCTGTTCATTTTGCTGCTTTAGATACAGCAGGGTGATTCAATCTGAGAATTACGTAGTCACAAACTTGAAAAAAAAATAATGTCATAAAATAATAAAATTAAATTAACTGCTGTTAGACCAAGCGTGATGGTATGAATGCTGATGTTGCAGATCTGTGAGTGTGCACTGTGTCACACAGTACAGTCATAACATACACATGCACGCATTTCCCAGCAGTGTGTTGGCTTGCAGTGCAACACGAGCATGCACACTCACACACACACACACACACACACACACACACACACACACAAACTCCTCAAGCCAAGGCAAACACACTCAGTCTTCTGACCAGACATGAGGAGTGACAAAGCACCACATCCCTCCATCAGCAGCGTGCAGACTCACTCCCCCTCCCCGTTTGACCTCTGACCTCGATGACAACAGACTGTCATCACCGTCACTCCTGCAAGGTAAACACAGCATCCTACAAAAACTAACAGACAGACAGAACGGTGTACTGACCCTGTGTGTGTGCGTGTGTGCTCACTTTTGTGTGTGTGTTCTGTCCTCTTAAAACATTTGGTTTGTTTTTGGATTGTCCTTTACCCTGTTTTTTAATTAAACGGTCATGTGCTGCTCATACGCTGCCCTTTAAATAACTCATCGCTGAAGCCGGCCCACCTGCCGCCATGACCAGCCTGAGCCAACGCTCTTTTCAAAATTTTCTGCTGAACATTCAGGAAAAAGTGAAGGATGGAGCACACGACTGTTGCCAAAAAGAGAAATATTTACCCAAGGTGACGCAAGCAGTGCCCCGCTATTGAACCGCTCTCTGCTATATTTAGAAGTTCCTCGCCACCAGACCAAAGTGCTGCACTCATCAAGATAACATGAAAGACATAAAATGAGTCTTCTTAAGTACAAATCCCCCCCACTCAGCTCCTCAAGTTAACCCTCTCAGCACATTTCCACTGATGCGTCACCACACACATGTTGAAGACCACACTAGCTACGAGAACAGCTCATGTTCTTTCCTTTTTACTTCATAACAAGCTCAACTTCTTGTTAAAAACACTGAACGTAATCAGCATGTGAAATCTGTGATGCAAATGATCCATTGTTGAGAACTGGGACAAATCAGGTCCTACCAAAAATTAACCTTTAAATATTTTTAATACCAACTCCAATTTTTTGCTGAAAAAAGTATTATTTGATCATTTATATGAAATGTTTTAGTTTTCTTGCATTTCATTTAATTTCTAAACTTGCTCTGGTCCAGAAATCACCCTTGTTACCCTGATAATATAGGTTAAAGAAAAGTCTAAACAGATTAAACAATAATGAAAATAATCATTAGTTGCAGCCCTTAATATTGCTATCAGATGTGTCTCAACCATAACATGTCAACTCTGTAGCTTCTCTACATCAAAGCTAAATAAGAATTATGGTTTTAAAATGTGTATTTGATTAGCATTAAGAGAACTCTTAGTAACTTTAAAAAACAAAATGGCTACTCACTACAACTCTGCTGTGAAATGGAAAAAAAAAACATTTGTCAACTCCTTAAGACGTCAACTCTGTCATATTTTTACAAAAACATGATTTATTCAGGCATAAAAAAAGATTTAGCTGTACCGGTAAACTTTCTACTTTTTGACAAATTCATCACCTCCGCAGTCCTTTTTCATCTAAGTTAAATAAGACTTATGGTTTAAAATGGTGCCCTGGGATTAGCATTAAAAGAGTTCTTGGCAACTTTAAAAAAATAAAATGGAGCTCACAACGACTATGCTGTGAAGTGAAAAAACAAAAAAAATTGGCAACTCAGTAAGACGTCAACTCCTTTAGATTTTCCATCTGACAGCGTTGACATGTACATAAAAAAAAATTAATAATAATCACTAGCAGGTTGGCCTGTACGAAGTTTAATAGCCACGAGTTTGATCTTTTGAAATATATTTTCCAGCATAATTGAAAAGTAAAAATCAAAACCCCCTCTTTCAAGAATGAGTAAAATACGCAGCCCTCCTGCGTGCTCGCTCCCCATCAGCCGCCTTTCTACAAATCATACACAAATGTTTATGGGTTTTTCCACAAATTAAACAAATAAAGAGGGGGGTGGGGTTGGTTCAGGAGAGCAAGAAGGGAGGGGAGGGGGGCGTTGAGCAAGGCTCTTGGACCGTGTGCGAGTCAGAGCCTGGAGCCAGCTGAGCGCTCCTCCTCTCCCAGGAGAACGGCCACGCCACGGCCAGCTGGAAACCATTGACAGGAGATTGGGGTTAGTGAGCAAGAAGAGAGGAGAGAGGGGCTCGACGGAGGAGATCACGGGGCCTGCCCGTCTTGATGAATCCACTTTCCACAACCCAAAGTTAAGACCAGAAAACCGAGGAGGAGGAGGAGAACAAGTATGTGTCATATATTTTGATGCTGGGAGTGAAAGAGAGAGGGAGAGAGAGCAGTGTTTAAAAATCATGAATCATCAGCTGCGTTTCCCGAAAGAGGCCTAAAGAAAAGCTGAAAGGAAAAAAAAATGGATTTTCTCCAAAAAGGATGTATTGGTCATTCATGAAACTCGAACGTTTATATGAATTTATGAGTTCCAGTCATAAGAAAATAAAAAATGCGCCCAAGTGTTTAGAACATTTTTTATTACAAGAGCAATATGTAACATCTGCACGTGCAGAAATGATCACAGCGGTCCAAACAGTGAGATGGAGTCATAAACTGTACATTAAATAGGTTGAAATCTTTTTTAATATACAGTCAAAGCAAGTTGTTTCCCCACTGTCGCCTCCTTCTCAGACTCAGGGAAGCTCAGACAGGCTGCATTAATGCTGCAGGAGGGCAAGACAAGTCCAACACTGCAATTTGACAATAACAATTGAAATTTGACAACTAAGTTGATCAGTTGTTTATAACTGTCATTTTCTTGTCAATGTCATTCTGAAAACAAAAGCTCACTGCTCTGAAAATACACACTGGGACTTTGAGGTCAGTGACTGCCTGTCTCACCGCCTGCCAAACTCCATTAACATTTTGCTCAATTTAACCAACATCTACTCCTTCTACAAAATTATTAATAATTCCTTATGAGTCACAACAGACATCACAACTCATTTGGTGAACATTTGGCATTCATTTAAACCCTAGTTAATTTAGAACTCTGGAATATGTTTACTGTAATTAATCAGAAAATGATCATGCTGTGCCATCAGAGAACAAGGAAACATTATTTTGAAATACCCACTTCTCTGACAACAATGCCGCAGTCACATCGCCCTCCTTTGAAATTTCCATTCTGGGCTGGAATATTTAGAGTTCAAATTAATGCTGAATGTTTGCTAAATGAGTAAGTGTCTGATTATGAGTCATAAGAAATCATTGGTAATCTTTTAGAGAGCGTAGATGTTGATAACAGACAAATTGGGCAATATGCTGATGAAGTCTGGCAGGCCGTGACACAGGCAGTTGGCTGCTGTACTCATTTTTGACCCACAGTTGCTACACATTGCTCCTTTAACTGTTATAAACACCTACTTATTCAAAACGATTGGTACAAATTTGTTACAACTCAGAAACAGACACGCATTTGGTAAACATTTGGCATTAATTTTAACTCTAATGAACGTGAAATGGGCAAATGTTATTCTGTCCAGGGATGGAAAAGAGGACACAGCAGCTGTATTGTTGTTGTCAGAGTAGCTTCGCATGTTTCCTTGATTTCTGATGACATCATGGTCATCTTCTGATTTATTACAACAAATATATTACAGATTTCTTCTTTAAAGTACTTCGGCTCAAAAATAGCCCCTGCAGATGTGTAGGACGAAGACATTGTGTTGGTTTGAGTCATGCAGCACTTGACACTTTGGCGCAATGCATGAGCAAGTCAGGCCTGTGTTGAATTATTGCCATTTTAGCAAAGAAAAGAGGAAAAAAAATGGGGAAGTGGTTTTTGAAACTTTCTCAATAGTCAATTCTTGATGTCTGAGAGAAGTACGTGGGTGTACCCTGGTGTTTTGAATTTATCTTCTTTCTTTTTTTTTTTTCAAGGTTGGAACAGAGAGCCACTTGATCTCTTGCGTTTTGTCTCAAACTTTGTTGAAGAGGTGTGGAAAAATAAAGTAAACTAAAGAGAAAGAGACAGACCAGAGCCATTTAAAATCTCATCTATGAAGACACAGAGGTTTTACACAAAACATGACACAAACATCCTCCATCTGCACCACTTCAAACCAACACCACAACAGGACATAACAGCCTGAGCAGCAGGCAGCTTTATCCAGTCAACTCTGTGATTACTAGATAAACACAAGACAACTGCACAACATCTACTCCCATGACATCAGGCCTCTGCCTTCACCATACACTTGAACAATACTCAACACTTAGGCTAAACATGCAAATGTAATGAATGAATCACCAGCTTCTTGACAAAGAAGGAAAAAAAACTGTCCTGAAATGGAAGAAGTGGGGTCTGGCATGACGCAAATACAGAGGGGTTAAGCTGATTTCATTGAAAACGACATAAGTTCCCCCTCAAGCACCTCTCCTCTCCAAATAGTGTTAGTATCTGCATCTGAAATTCAAGCATGAAGTACTTCATTTGTTGCACATGTGGAGGGTCTATTTTTACAGGTTTACCTGCACCTGAACAGCAGGTTTCCATTTCCACTGGTCAAAAGGAGAAGAACACAGAGTCCCTACTCCATTACAAGATGTTCTTACAGCACCAAAATGAATCTAAGCTGCTCTGTTTAACAAAACTGAAACTTAATTGTGAACTCTGTGGAAGGATTTAGGGATTTGGTTCAAACAGCATGTCACCACTGAAGATACAGGAGATATAAGATGTTATACATGCTTGAATAGACAAACCCTAATTTCAATTTGTCCATGGATTTCCTAAATCCACTGTAATGTAAATACAACGTTGATGTTTATCCTGGTACTCATAGCAAATATAATTAAATGTTCATGACATCAAGAGAGACAACTTGTGTTGTATCAAAGTTTCACAATGAAAAGTGGAACTTCAGTCAGCTAAAACGATAGTTCAGCCTTTTTGGAGATGTGCCTGTTCACTTTTTAGACAAATTAGATGAGAAGCTCAACACCACTGTGATATCTGTCTGTGGAAGGAAGCTGGAGACAGAATAGTGTTGTCACAATACTAAAGTTTTTGCCTTTGATACCAGTAAGATAAGATAAGAATCCAGAATGAATAAGATGAAATAGAGAAATATAGCTAGGAATGTCTATATAAACATGTAATATACAACATTTTAAAATCAGATAATTTATATGCATGTTTAATATGTCAGTGAAATAAAATATGACTTAGACTGAGTTTAGTATCACAATACTTGACACCAAAACAATAATTGAAAGCTGCCAGGGAGCCTTGGAGGAGACAGCAGGGGGCCAATCAGAGCCTCTGGAAGAACATCTACCCTTCCGTTGCACCACCTCTTCAGGAAAAATATGAATGGTCATCAACAGCGAGAGACTAGTAATTTTTTTGATCTGGTTTGAATTGTGTCAGGAATTAGTATACTTGCCAACCCTCATGATTTTCCTGAGAGACTCCTGTTTTTCATTGTCCTCTCCCAGTTTCCTCCTGAGGTCACGATTCTCCCACACTTCTCTCAATTAATGGCAAATTTTCACTGTCATTCGGATTTCTTATGAAGCGTTTTAAAGGAAAGGGACACATTTTTTCTAAAAGCAACCAAACCAACATATCCTTAGAAAAGCATTTGTAAACTATTTCCTTTCTCTGTTTTCTGGAATCAGTTTTTAAATTGGACCAGGTACAGATAAATGTTGTGGTCCTATTGTGCTTTCTAGCTAATAAACGTCACTTACAGGTCATCTGCAGGCATCTGTTTGCAAAAAAATCACACTGTTTTCCTGTTAAACTCCAGCAGTGTTTTGGAGACTAAAAAACTAAACTCGGCCTTCAGTCAGCATGAGGGTAAGTAGATAATAACTGAAACAAACTTATCTATGATGAATAAATGTATTTCTTCAAATGGCGAACTTTAAATCACAATGCAAAGAAGATTAAAATGTTTCAGCCATGTTGTTGTTACTGACTGTGTCTTTGTCTACAGAAAATCAGTCTGTACAACAGAAGTACAAACTTGCACAATATGTAACGCATTAACCATCACTGGTGAAGCTTGACATGTCAATAAGGTACTTCGGTTTGTTCTGATTTCTCTCTCCAAGCGCTTTCTCTCTCTAAACGCTGCTGTAACTGCGTGTGTTACTGAAGCCAACAGGCATTACAGTGAAATTATGTTGTTTCCATCCATCTTGTTCTTGTTCAAAAGGATATTCAGATCCTGAATTCTCAAGACACGCTAATCCCACAGCACAGCAAACACAGCTAACAAATGATTACAAGAATATAATCACAGCGTTTGGGTTTCCTGCAGCCATGCCCCTGGGACAGTGGTCACAGCTTGGTGGGAGTCTAGTCGTGTTTTAATTCCAACTGGCTTCCTCTGCTCGAGCTGATTAGAAAGTCTGTTGTCCATTACAGATGTTTTTTTGAGGGGAAAACAAAGTGATCCTCCAACTGACTATTATGGTTTGCACACGACTGCAGAACAACACAAAGACATAACTCATCTCTGCATGTCATGCTACACTGTAGGTGCACGTATGTGCTTGCATATGCACCTGAAACTGAATATGGCGATCACCGTGAGTGGAAAAATACCCGACAGCAACAGCATCAAAAGGATGTGCATGAGGAAGCTGTCATGTTTTTTCTTTCCCAGAGTTATTGCCCCAGAACTTCAAACTGCTTAATCACTAGTGTCTATTCAGAGACACACGGTGGTTTAGTAACATAAGACATTCACAAAGCTCACCTTCATGACATCATCAGGTACCACAGAGGTGATTGCTTAAAGGGACAGCTCACCCCAAAGTCAAAGATGCTTATTTTTCCTCTGGCCTGTAGTGCTATTTATCCCTCGAAATTGTTTGGCTTGAGTTGCAGAGTTTTGGCGATCAGCAGCAGAGAGGTCTGCTTTCTCTCCAGTATAATTGAACGAGATGGCACTTGGCTCGCGGTGCTCAAAGCTGAAAACATTTTAAAAATTCAGCAGAAATGTGTCTTTCCAGATACTCCAGATAATTCACATACTTTGTCGTGAGCACTTTCATGTAGGAACTATTTTCTGCTACTGAACTACACCCACCAACTCCTTCACCACTCAGAAGGGAGCGCGCACCGACTCATGGACCAGAGGCCTGTGCTCGCAACCAGGTATGTTCCTGGCAACTAATTAACTAAACTAAAATTTTAATTTAGACTAGTTTATTCGTCTAACAGTTTACTTGCTTAGTTTAGCTTAATTTCTGAATGTCTATATGATCATGATTATGTTATTTGATTCCATAAAGACTAAATGATTGAGTCAAGATTGACTAACCTTTCTCTAGACCACAAATGTCACATCAGTGTCACACACAACACCGTTGATGCCACACTGACTGTCTGTACAGGCTGTTTTTCCATTAAAACAATGCATAACCACTGCAGTGTGTTTGTACATGAGTGGGTGTGTGTGCACAGTGGGTGTGAATGAGCAAAAGAGATAAAGAAAAAACCAAGTGCTCATGGCTGCACTTAGAGCCCACAGGTAATGGTGATGACAGCAGACAGTGTACAGTTTGTTCACAAAAACACTGCACTGAACTATTTCTTTAACCAAACACACACACACACACACATTTAGGCTATTCTATACGACCTCCTTTTAATAACTAATGTAATACATTTTCACTTATATTTACTGAATTTCCCTTGAAACTTTTTGGAGCCACCACTTTGCAAACCTCTGGTTTGGTTTACTAACTGTGCACATCCTTAATCATGACAGCATGGGATGCAAACATTAATTGCGTCCTCCTTGGCTGACCTGTAACAGTAGCACCACTGAGCTATAGCATGGTGATACAGTTGGGAGTTGTGGTTTGGTAGAAAGAATGTAGTTCCTACATGAAACTGCTCACAACAAGGTCTATGGATTATCTAGAGTACCTGGGTCATGATTGTATTGTATTTTTTTGGTGCACCACAAGCGTGAGTGGCATCTAGTTCCACATAATCAAAAGAAGGTAGACATCTCTATGGCTGATATCAGCAAAACTCAGGAACTCACACTAAAACAATCAAGATAGTTAGCAGATGACACCGGTGTGGGACCTCCTGGACTTTGCCTAACTTGGTCATGGAGAGCAGCTCCTCCAGCAGCCCTGTGCAGCTTTAAACTCAGAACGATAAAGACGACTGACACACCTTAGCAGCGAGGAAAACATCTGGGCCAGGGTGTCAGTGTCCAGCACTCCTTCCCACAATGCCCTCATTCCTTTATATAACCATTAAATCACTGACGGATGTGAGAGAGGAGCAGCAGGGGGCTGGGAAACAGAAGAGGCTGAGATGAAGACAAAAAGAAATAAACAGGAAGGTGCAAGGTGTTTTTCTGGCATCGCAGGCGCAGTGCGTCAGCAAGCACAACTCTGAGCTGCAGATAATGACGTGAGGTCTTATGAAAGGCAGATGTTGTCACATCACAAATATGGTCTGTTATGACCGTGCATCTCCATGTGTTTGTGCTACATAATTAAAACATTTACAGACTTTGAGAGCCGTGCTTCTAATTCAGCGTCATCCCTTCCAAAAATTACTCATCTAGCACTTGTTGAGTGCATGAGAGAAAAAAATTAACACACAAAAGGTTTGCGTATCTCAGTCTGTAGGTGATGTTCTTTTAAAGGCAAACATGAGTTAGAGGTGTTGCCCACAGTCACGTATTCTGACTGTGATGAATTTATTTGTTGGAGTAAGAAAACCATGCTGTTGGTTTTTATCACGTCATTAAATCCTCTCACACCAGATAAAATACTATTTCACTTTTATGCTAGTTGAGACATGAGTCTTTGGAAGCTTTAACAACCCACCATTTGAAAAAAAAATGGCAGCTACTTAGCAAATATAAAATTCTTTTTAAAGGATTGTAAGTTATGGATTTTTTAGAGTCTTTGTCTAAAGGAGCAATATGTAGCAATTGCACATGCAGCAACTTCATTTCTTATTAATCTATCTGAACTCTAATTAATGTAACACAGACAAACTAAAACAGTTATTCTGGCCTGTAACAGAAATTTCAAAGGTCACCACAACTGTAGTGTTGTTCTCAGTTTAGCATGTTTCCTTGATCTCTGATGACATATTGTGATCATTTTGTGATTTATTACAGTAAATATTTAACAAATTTCTCCCTTAATTACCCACTATTTATACTTCACAAAATGTTATAATTCTTTTTAAAGGATTGTGAGTTATCATCGACAGACAAGTTTCTTTGTTCAATATAGTGATAAATTAACTCTAGGTAAGGATTTTGTTTTGACAACAGAAACAATGCGTTTTTATGAGACTAATATTCAACTTCCTGTGTAGTCCCTGAACTCAGTCCACTGTCACGAGTCAAACTCGAGATGTTGTGACATGGTTTCCTTTGCTGAGCGAATTCAGCCCTTTTAAACTTGAGCGAGTGGCGAGCCGTGTCCACAGGCGTGCAGCCCACCGCCGCTAGGACCTGAAGTGCAGCACGTATGGAGGAAACCGCTCCAGTTGGAGAAATTGGATCCATCTATGGGGAATATCCCAAAATAAACCCCTCTGTTCTCCCATATCAGGCCTTGTATAAATAAGATAGCACTGCAGGCACACTGCACCATGGGAATTAGCCAATCCAGTCCTGTAAACATCAGCCAATGACTTCTGGCAGGCTGGCTGGCTCTCAGGAGGGGAGGTTCTGCGCTGGAATTCATAAATAAATCACTTTTCTGGGAGGATTATGTGTCCACAGTCCCCGTCCTCCCGGCCGCCTCCCCCCAAAAATAAACAGGGCCAAGCAGAAATAGCAGAGTTTAAGCACCACTACAGGAAATTATCTGGGCTTGTTGCTATAATTTGGGGACATTATTTTCATAGCATTTGCATTTTAGTAAGACCCAAACTTTTTCAGACCATGTTACACAATCTCCTTCACTCCCCTCTTCCATGTGTGACTGCACATTCCTACTTACAACCAAACCGAAGCAGAATAAAGGATCCTCTGTAACAGTTTGATGACTTATGATTTGATAAGAAGCAGACTAACTTTCTCCAATTCTTCAAATAGTTTCCGACATAAAACTGAGGTCAAGTAACCTTAAGCTTCCTTGTTTGTGTTGACATCCAGCGGTTGTTTTGGGGGACTGTTTATGCCATTAACAGGTTCCCAGAGGAAGTAACACAGCACTATTTAAACCCACTTAGCCTGGTCCTCCCTACACAAACATGGTGGCCAACTGACAGACGCTGAATAAAGCTTTAGGTTTGCCTCAGTGCTGTAGAAGAAATGATAAAATGGATGGAATTCAGCTGTGATCTAAGGAAGTAGGAGCGAGGTAACATGTAACGTGACCAATATTTCAACAGAATTTCAGTGACTACTACTACTACTACAGCCACTGATGGACTGGAGAGGGGGGGGGGGTGATTGCCCTGCTGATGCCCCCCCCAAAATGAGATGAAAGGGCCCTTTTGAATGTCCCTATGGACATAAAACATGATAAAGTGCCCTTCCAGTGGTCAAAATGCCATGAAGTGCCCTCCGGGGTGCCCATCCAGTGGAAAAAATGTGATAAAATGCCCTCTAGTGTGCTCTTCCAATGCAGAAAAATTGATCAAGTGTCCTCCAGGCTACCTTTCCAGTGGACAGAATGTGATCAAGTGCTCTCTATGGTGCCCTTCCTCATGATTTACATATCATTCCATCATTTAGTGTCAATGCAGAGAGTAGTATGCTCTATATGCAGCAAGGCAGGAGACTAAAGTTTACATTCTGTCATAGAACAGCATATAATGACCGTTTTAAAGCACGGGTAGACGTGTAGTTTATTTTTGCCAACATTGGGCAAAAGTTTCATAACAATCTTTGAGCGTGATGTAATTAGACTCTCCAAAGTCCCGCCCCTTTTTGCTCTGTGCTCCAATAATAGTTGAACAAGCTTGGCAATTTTCTCCTTTCCAGCTAGCTAACGATTAATGTGTATTAGGTAGCTAGTTTGCGACAGAGCAAAACTCTGGCTAACTAATCAAGTCAAGTCAATCATCTATTTTTAGCTTATTTCATACAGCGGGCATAAACTCACTGTGCTTCAAAATGACTAGATAGCTAACAGTTTATGTAGATTAGCACCCAAACATTTTGCTAACACTAGCTAACTTGAGAAACAGTATATGTTATCCCCAGCAACATCTTTTAACCATCTTCCAAATTTGGTTTTCTTTTCAGCGTACACAAGCCTACATCATGGCACATACAGGAAACCAGAAAGGAGAAAATCGACCCTGCTTCAGGACTTAGGAGGGGTCAGCTCAAGTGGTTTGAGAAACATCTCAAAACTAGACATCTGCTCCTCCGTTTTGCTGTTTTTATGCTTTGGAAAATCTAGCCCATAACGGGAGGCTTTGGCCAATCACAGGTCAGTACGATAGTTGAATGAAAATGAAAATGACACTCAACAATCAACCACCTTTCTCCAGAATGGCTTACTGCACCTTTAATTAACTTAAAGAGTAACTTAACACCCCCTGAAAATCTTGTTTTTGCTGACCTCTAGAGGTTCAACCTCTCACCTTTTCTGCAGTGGTGTACAGGTGTACCCCAGGACTTTGTGACATCACTGTTGAGTGTCACACACTTGAGAAGTGAAACAGACTTGACTCTCTCAACCAGAGAGGGCAGTGAAACACAGTTTTTCTACATGACATTAAATTATTCTTTAAGTGTTTCAGTTGCTTAACCTTAGCCACACTTAAATCATACTTTATCCATTTGTCATGACCACAGTATTTTCCTAACCTGTACTATACTGCAGCTGCAGAGATATTGTAGAAAGCAAGAATTTTAATGTAAAGAAAAACCCAAAACATTGAAAGTAATGCATGGTTTGTCCAATATTGAGGGTTTTTTTGTCTGGCAATTAAGATCATTTCAACATGTAGTTTGGCTTCTACTTCTCTGTTGTCAGTGGGGGAGTGACTTGTAGGTCCTATATCTTAGAAACACAAGAAACGCCTAAATGCCCTAAATGACAAGATATTTGACCTTAATGATGATCAATGGACATCATGGAAATGACAGTGAAGAAGCATATAAAAATTCTTAAGTAAACGAAAGGCAACAGCGGTGGGATTTTCCAGGACGAGGAGGCTGTTGTTGTTGATGCTCTCTTCTAGCTAATTCTTGTGTGGGCATGAATGGGTTAAACGTCTGAGCGGTGAGACGCCTCATGCCTTCATATGTATACAGAAGCATCAAAGAGTGGAGCGCTCCTCACCTCCTCTGCATGTTCCATACAGTCTGCAGCACTTTTACTCATACAGTACAAGATGCAGAAAAGCCTGATAGGTAGTTACAAATGCCTGTGAGAGGAGACACAGAACAACCCCCAACATCCTGTGCGATATGTCTGCACACAGGTGCTGCAACACCAAAAAAAAACACTGCTTAACACGTGTGCTAAATGTGACAGTTATAAATCAGGAAATGACGTTAAATTTAACATTTACTAAATGGTTGCTAAGTGAAACATTCAGGTTATTCCTGCTCTAAAATTGCATTACCACACTTTTTTTTTGTGGCGCTGTGATAAGTAGGTCTGGGGAAAGTAAGGGGGCTTCCTCTTTCCACATCAAAAAGATAAGAAAGGAAGTGACTTAAGTTCCTGCAGCGGCACGCGGCTGATAGTGAGAGCTGCATGTGTTATGTTCACAGAGAGGACTGACGCTTACCTAACGTGAACTGGCTCAAAACTTCTGTACTTCTGTTTGTGCCAGAGGAGGCAAAAGTAAAATTCATTCTTTACTCAAGTAAAAGTACAGATGCTTCTGTAAAAAGAAGTATCTGTAGAAAAAGAAGTAAAAGTGGTTCAACTTTTTTACTTAAATAAAAGTGAAAAGTACAGGAATGCACTCAAAGTACAAAAGTAAAAAGAAGCCATGTCTCAACTGTTTCTGTACAAAGCTAACTGAACCTCATGGTACATACATTTTCATGTACTCTCCATACATTTGTGTGAAATTTTCTCATAATTAGTAATTGAATTCTTGAGTTATGACCAAAAACATGTTTTGTGAGGTCATCACAATCAAAAAGTCATGACCTTTGTCCTTTAAGCACAAAATCCAATCAGTTCATCCTTGAGTCCCAGTGGTCATTTGTGTCAAGTTTGAAAAAATCCCCTCAAGGCCTTGAGGTCTTGAGATATCACGATCACAAGAATGGGATGACCCAAAAACATAAAGCCTTTGGCCATGGCTGTTGCTGGTAGGGAGCCACAAACAATCTTTTTAAGGTTTTTTTAAAAAAAATATGAATCACCGAGGTCCTTCAACATATAGTCATGAATGTGCACAAAAAATGTTAGGCTGAAGAGAAGTGTCATGTCTTTCGTGGCTGTAAAGACTGTTCCATTAATCTTGATGTTGGGAAGACAGAGCGCAAGGATGCATAATAAAAATAATTGATAATACTAAAGTAACAGGGAATGTTTTAGGGAAACCACAAAAGCAGCTAAGAAGTGTGTATGATGAACTCTTAAGAAGTAAAGCTGACAGAATTACTAACGCCCTCTCTCATCCAGTGCACAGTGAATTTGAACTTTTACCCTCAGGGAGATGTTATAGATTACAGAAGACAAACAGAAATATCTACCAAAAAAAAAAAAAGAAAAAAGAAAAAACTTTGTCTCAAGAATTGGATACAGGGTGGTGCTCCTGACTTTGCTGCGGTGGAACAATGTGATATGGTGTACTGTATAAACTATTGTATTGTGAGTTGTATTTTCATGAATGTTAATGCTAAGATGATGTGTGTATTTTCATTTTGTGAGTTGTATTTTTTTTAATGACTATGTATTGTATGTTGTATTTTTATTTGTATGTGAGAATGTAAGGAGTAAAATGTCCACATGATTGTAACTGGAAAATCTACTTAGGTACAGTAGCAAAATATCTGTGCTAGGTTACTTCCCACCTCTGCTTTGTACTACAAACAAATGCCTTTAAAGGTACTACAATGAGTTTTTACTCCTGCCACCAAGTTGGATTCTCCTTGAAATAAAATGAAATGAGCCTCTGTATGAGTAGTATGTTAACCACTTAAAAAGAACCAGCAGGGGATTTTTACTTGGATAAGTTTATTTTTGACTTAATATTTTGTGCTTATTATGGTTGAAACACTACGGCTTTTGTCTACAGGGGCCTCCAAAATCAACAAAACATGAAAGTTCCTTGTAGCTTTAACTGTGAGAACATAAACCAGGTTACTGGGCAGCCATAGGGCAGGCATAACCCGATCATTACTGATAAGAAAATATCCTGCAGTAACCTTGGCTGACCATGACTGTAGGACCGAGCCATTTCGCAAAAGTATTGAAAAACTCTCAAATTTCATCATATCAGTTGATATTTCTAAAGCACAAGTGACTTTATCATAAGAAACAGCACTGAGTGACTCATAAATTTGATATTGACCTGATAATATGCTTCAGTATTATTCTTTTTGACAACTCTGCTGCAATTTCTTGATAGCAGATCTCTCATTATGGAACTAAATTCAACTTCTGTCATGTGGTCATGCCAGGACACACATTTAAATGAGTATGAAGTAGCCAGAAGAGATTTACTACAGTGATTCAGCAAATTACAGCCATAAAAAGTGATCTTTAGAGTCAGATCTGCACCAAGGAACATGAGAAAGACAAGTGTGACCGTGGCCAGAGAGGACACATTGTGAAATATTGTTTGTAAACTGAACCCTGAACTAGCGACTGCCGGGTTCACAGCGTGAGTCACAGCCTGTGGTGTCGCCAGAGTTTAGCAGCTCGGTAAACAATGCACCAGAGTGCCAAACAGGAGAAAGTGTTCTGGAAAGTACCCAAGACACTCTGCCGCTCAGATGGGGGAAAATCATCTTAAGCCTCAGTCAAATGACAATCAATTGATAGGAGGGGACACTCTCTGCTCTGACTTAATCTCTCTCTAAACCGAGGAAGAAGCTGGAGATCAAAAGTTAAGACAAAAGGTTGCAGGCTGTGTGTTTTTTTTCTGCTGGAAAAACACCAAGCAAGGCCGATAGAGAAAGAAAATATAAAGGGATAATGTGAAAGAGTCTAAAACGGCTTCACTTTCACAAAAAAAAGGTCCATTTTGTCAGTCTGTGTTACATCACAAGTCAACAAAACAGCCTTTAATTCAGCGCGACCCTTCGCCATCTGAGAGGCTTTTTAGAAACCATCCAACCCAGACATGGTCTCACCTTTTGTTCTGTGGGCAATGGAGTAATGACTCATGGTAGACACCACACTGTCCCAAAATCAGGGTTGGCAAGGGTCAGCGTGCCCCTCTAGTTCTGATAATGGACCGGCCGGGCCACATGAAGACAGAGTCGACACACTGTCGGAGTCAAAAGTCCGGAGTCTGAACCCGTTCCACTTTGGACTTGGCCGCAGCTCAGAGAGGCTACAGGCCACTCACTCCCAGACTGATAAACAACTCCTGGGCAGAGAAATAGGCCGACTGACAGGGAACAGAGCTGAATAGAACCACAGTTTATTAAACAAAGAAAAAAGTTTAATTGCTATGAAATTGTGCATTACATATTAGCAAATAACTACTCAATATGTTGAAGTGTGTTTACATTATTTCACACAAGTATAAACTTGCAGGTCTTACAGACAAGCATAGCTGTCCAGGGACAATGCAGTTCGTTGTTTTTTTTACTCCTTTCAGGGAACAGAAATGACCGGGGCACATTGATTAATTAACAGCCTTTAACTGTCTCTATTAAAGAGAATCCTGTTTCTACTTGGTTTTACTGCCTTTTAGACTGAACAATGCAGTCACCACGGGTAATTACACATCCTCGAGAACACAGATTACCTGTGGTGTACCGCAAGGTTCAGTTCTAGGTCCCATTTGATTCTCTATTTATATGTTTCCACGTAGACAAATTGTCCACCTATACGCAGACTTGCTACACGCAGACGACACATAGATATACCCTCCCCTGTGACCTGATGACCCAACAAGTCTAGCTACTGGTTTAGACTGTCTCTGCGATTTTAACTGTTGATGTTTTTTTGTTTTTTTTTACTACTAGGGTCTTTTGCTTTGTGTTTTAATTTTACGTCAATTTTAACCCACTGAAAGTTTACTGTTTACTGTCACTGTCAGTGACCTTATGTCATTTTGAACATTAAGGCTTATTGTTAAACTGTAAGATATCCTGCTTTCTAGGCTCAGGTGGTATGTATTTTTTCATACCATTAATTTTTCATTATAAGTGGCAATATTTTCATGATACATTTGAGACATCACTGCAACGTTGGCAATATATCAACATCCATTTTTTTTAACTCCCTAGTATCATAATCAGCATCAGCCCCAAAAATCCAGTTTCTGTCGGGCCTACATAGTTCATTTACATGAGCAAAGTGATTAAATTAAGTTACTCCAAGATGCCATATTGAATATTAAATTGGTTTGATTTTAGTGTATTCTGTTGATGATTAAAGTACAAATATTTTGTTACTGTACTTGGGTAAGACTTCAGAGTTTTCAGGTATTTGTACTCTATTTGAGTATTTACTTTTCTGACAACTTTGTACTTTTACTCTCTCCATTTTAACACAAATGTCTGTTCCTTCTACTAACATTTTCAAAACAGGCTTATTACTTTTGCATTTGCATTTGAGGGGAATTACTGATTATTTTTATTTTGCATCACTATATGCTGCCTTCCCAACATGAAGAGTCTTTTATTTTTACACAAATATCTGCACTTACTTGAGTAAATAATGTGTAAATAATGTGTGTACTTTTACCACTTCTGTCTGTTCTGTCTGTTGTACACAAACAATCATTAAATTAAAATATGTACTAAACACAGGTGTTTGGAATGTAATTGGGGCGCATGGGACAGATGTTACCTTTTCACCTGAATACTTGAAATGACGTGACCACCTCATTACCATGGGCTTTTTACAGAACATCACTTCAGAGGCATCATTACATACGTGGGCATTTTAAAAACTGTCATGGGCATTTTTGCCTCGAGCCCCTGTTGATGTCTGAGCCTTGTTTGTGTTCGCACTTCCTCGCATTAGATCAAGACCACAGAGCAGGAAGTGGGCAGAAAGGGGAGTTCTGTTAGAGGCCTAAAATAGCTTGTCAGACACAAAGATGTCTGCCTCTAAGGTTTTCTGCTTGGGTGCGTTCTCTATTGTGCTTCAGTGACAGCTCACCGTAATAATATACAGGGGCAGAGGTGGAGAAGTACACACATTCTTTGCTTGAGTAGAAGTACAGATACCTGTGTAAAAAAAATACTTTTTTACTCAAGTAAAAGTGAAAAAGTAAAGAATCTGAAATGTACCCCAGATATGAAAGTAAAAAGTTGCCTTCTAAGGGGCATTTGTAGTTTCTGTGCAACGCTAATTGAACCTCACCTTTCTTCCTTGATTGAGTCTCCTTTGTCCTTTTCATCTTGTTTCATTATTTTTATCTTTTGTCTTTTACATTGTTTTTGTCTTAATGTCTTAAATTGTTTTTGTCATGTCTTTTAAGTTGTTTGTCTTTTTACATCTTTTATCTTCATCTTCCTTTCATAATTTTCATCTTATTACATCTTTTGTCTTGTTATGTCTTTCACATTGTTTCTGTCTTGTTACATCTTTTACATCTCATTTCACGTGTGTGTGATAAACCCTGATGAATTCATCAATGACTCATCCTTTCTCTGTGTTATTGTCCCATCCGTTTAGGCTGGAATCAGTCTTGATGCTTGGGATGCAAAATAACAACAATCAATAATTCCCCTCAAATGCATCAAAACTAGAGTAACAAGCTTGTTTTGAATAAGTAAGGAGTACAAAGCACAGGTATTTTTTGATAAAATGTACAGAGTAAAGGTAAAAGTTATCCAAAAAGTAAAAACTCAAGTAAAGTACAGATAGTTCTAAAAAATCTACCTAAGTACAGTAACAAAGTATTTTTACTCTATTAGTGTAAAGGAGGGACATTTTTCAAAAACAAAAAAAGGTGAGGAGGCCTCTGCATGGAGGAGAACCAGCTCTCCAAAGACAAAAAAACTGTAGCTGACAGTCCAAGTAGAACCTTATGCAACCGACAAGGCAATTTATTTTAACCCACTTAGGAAAGAAAGGGATCAGTGTAGTGGCTGCAAAGTTCATTAGCCAGTGACACTATTTCTTGGAAGTCTCGAGGGCACACACTGTGTCGGAGGCTTGCGGGCTTGACGTGAAAAGTCGGCACTCCAACTTCGAGGAGGTCACCCTCTTTAACAGCCATGAATCACCCGAAAATCAACAAGCCAAGTCGTTCCCACCGGAGTCTTTTTCCATCAAACTACCGAGGGTCACATAAAGTACGTGGCACTGTCATTGTACACTGTGTAAGAGAGTGAGGGCTAAGAGATAGGTCATAAAAATATCTCACCACACTATATGAACTTTAATACTTTAACCTACTTCAGGAAACGTCTGTGCAGTAATTCACCTCAGATTTATTTGTTTTTTTTCCCTGCTGACGGTGTTTTATGAGTGAAACTGTCATCAGGATTCCTCCTCTTTATCATCTCCTTTCATGAGTCATCAAATCAAGGTACAACCCCATATGGAAAAGAGAGACATAAATTTGACTAAATGTTCATATATTTTATCTGAAACTAATATACCTGAGAGTCAAACCACATACAAGATCCTTAGTAACTTTCTGCAATATGAAACTTAAGTAATTTGGGAACTTATAAGTACTATAGGACAGCAAATCCATCAAACTTATATGAGTTAGGCAGCCTTTAGTGTAACTGAAATCTTGCAAGTATTGTACAAAAACCTTTCAAGACATGTGAGATGTCAAATAGATGAGATATACAAATAGCAAACAGAAAAACAAAACAAAAAATGTAAATATAATTGTCTGCATTTATATATAAATGTTTGTCTTCATAGTTGACATGTTTAAATACTTTAAGTATACCCGTAAATACTTTTAAATGCCGAAAATCTACATAGTAAGTCATAGTAAGAGACATAAAAGTCGTATAAGACATACAAGACCTCACACATTTTTGAGAATTGAAACAAATGATGTCCCACCTATTTGCTCTGTGTTAGAAAACAGCCTTGTCCCTGACAAGAATTCACAGCTTCAAACGATTTTAAATTGTGTTACAATCCTTCAAAATCTAAAACTATCAATATGTTCTGGTAACACAGGTGTAAAAATGTGCTATCAAGATCATCTTTGTTTTAAAAATTGATTTTTTTGTAAAAATGTTGGTCCTTTATAGATGTGTTCCAGATTTCTGCCAACTCTGTCATATTTTCACAAAAACTTGATTTAATCAGGCATAAAAAAAAGGTTTGAGCTATACCGTAAGGACCCTTGTCTCACTTCCTGGTTTAAAAAAAGATGTGAATACTGCACTGGTAAACTTTCTATTTTTTAACAAATTAATTAGACAATATTACTCAGATGTGTCTCAACCATAACATTTCAACTCCGTAGCCCTTCAAAATCAAAGCTAAACAAGAATTATGATTTAAAAATGTGTATTTTGTTTAGCATAAAAATATTCTTAATAACTTGCAAATATAAAATGGCTTCTCTCTATGACTATGCTGATCAAGTCTGTTTATTTACCTTATTTTATCAAAGTAATACTCCAAAGATGGGGCAACCACTACTAGAATGCAATGTGCTGTGATGCTGTGGAGGCCATGGGAAATTCTTACGTTTTTTTCATGAGTCTGACCCACAGTTGGTGTTGACATTTTACAGGACAGAGGATGAACACACTTGTCGCAGGACAAAACATAACAGAACCTCACATATAGTGGAAGGAAGATGGACCGTACGACTGTAGACTAAACATAAACACACGGGGAGTTTACATTCAGAGCCGTGGGGCTGTAACAGCACTGGCACGGCTGGTAGCTGCAGAATTACCACAACCACAGATGTGCAAAGTACAAGTACAGCATTGTAAGCTAACGATGCATCTGTTCCTGATCTGTAATAACGCTCCGAAAATCTAAAAATGACAAGTCATGATATTTAATTACTCTTTTAGATGCCGGTGACTGTAATACAGAAACATCTCAACTTCCTAACTCAATGTTATTATCCTAACTGAAGACAGATGAAATTTGTATTACACAAGAATCCAGACTCAAAATCTCAAATAAACTTTAAGAACTTTAGGAAAACTGTCATAACTTTCACTTTTCCACCTGTAGTAGAAGCTAACTTACTAACCAGCTAACAACAGTTTTAACTAACAGTATCGAACAGTAGTGTTGAATAACTGTAGTGTTCTCAAGCAACTAATGGTAGTGTTAGCTAACAGTTGCTAACAGTAGCTAACAGTAATGCAACCTAACTTGTTTAATATAAATGACTGCTGTTGAATACAGATGTTACCAAAACCATTTGCCTTGAAATTTAATGGCCATCATTGTTTTTATTTGATTTTTTTGTATATTTCAATGATAAAAAACAGTTATAAAGCTGTTTAGCCTGACAAGTTGAGACAAGCATTGCAAAAGTAGCATTGATTGCTAAGTACTGTTGGATTGAGTACTTAGGATCTCCTAGGCAGGATTTCTAAAGTTACTGTAGTTTAAGTAATTCTAATTAATTTAGTTTAAGTACTTCCATAATTAGGAAAAATCCTATTGTAGACTCTTCCTATCTTAACATACTCTACTATTGATTGTACAGTCCATACAGACAATGTATGGAGTATCTATGAGCCTCTGCTTTGTCATTCTTTACTGCAGAAGTCCCAGAAGCAGCAGGAAGCAGGAAGCTCCACCCTGACCCCCCCTCCTCCTCCTCCACCCTCCTTTAACCTGGCTCAGGCTGCAGCCAGGCTGAGTCAAGGCCACAGTCTGATCCACTCCTCCCTCTCCTTTTTAGCTGTTATCATGCATGCACGAGGGCGTCTTTACACAAACAAACCTTTTCTTTTCTTTTTTTTTTTTTTTCGCTCACGATTCATTAGACATTTTCTTTTACACAACTCTTAAACCCTGTGACACATGGAGAGGAAATAAATTAACATCACGAAAACTCCACCAACTTGTCCTTCTCTTATTGCTTTGCCTTCTCCCCCTCCCCTCTTGCTCGTCTAACTTCTTCCAAAAACCAAAGTACTCCCACTCCTTCCCCCGTCCTCCCCCTTCATCTTATGGGCTCTCTCACTGACAGCTGGCTCTGATTATGGCTGTGAAAAATGGGGCAGTCACGCCAGCAATCCCCCCCTCCAGCATTCCTGCAGCATGACTCCGCACTTTCTCCCTGTACTGGTGCTCGCCTCCCTCCCTCTGCATCCCTCTGTCTTTCTTCAGCTGTCTTTATTTCTTTCTCTCTCTCGTTGTTTTTCTATTCAAACACTGTATACTAGTAGAGAAAGAGCTAAAGTTTATGCAAGCAGCTGTTTGTTTGATGGGATTTGTGTCCTGCAGTTTAAAAAAAAAGAGCTGGTCGAGGACGGAAGAGGAGAAGAAAATGAATGTGAGATTATGCTTAAGCAGGCTCACTGAGTAACAGATTACATGTAATGGAACTGCATAATTAGAATAGAAAAAAGGCAACAGTTTCATTACAGTTATGGGAAAAAAATGTAATCAGAATACTGATACATTAAATAAAAATGAGGATTACAATTTTTACAACTTTAAAACACAACACAGTCTCACAACATTGCCCTGGTCTCAGTGACACTAGATAATTTTACAGCTGCCAGTACATTATTATGTCCTCTGGTGAAAAAATGCTCCACTGGGTAGAAAATTCAAACTAATTTTGTCTTTAAATAAGAAAAAAAGGAGCAACATGACAGTACAGTGACAGTTCTGCCTTCAGCTGTTATACTGTTATCATTCAAGAACTCATTACATCTAATTTAAAGAAACGTTTACAGCTAAGACCAACTGCTAATGTTAGCTACACAGACCAACTACTAATGCTAGCTAGGTAGACCAACTATTAACATTAGCTTCACAGACCAACCACTAACATCAGCTACACAGACCAACCGCTAACATCAGCTACACAGACCAACCGCTAACGTTAGCTACACAGACCAACCGCTAACATCAGCTACACAGACCAACCGCTAACATCAGCTACACAGACCAACCGCTAACGTTAGCTACACAGACCAACTGCTAACATCAGCTAGTGTAAGTGTGTAAAGTGTGAATAGCATACATACATGTACATCTACATTTAAATGTACATAATAACTCCTGTTAATTTACACATGCATTCACACATAACACAGGATGGAACAGCTGGACAAACAATTAAAAGAAAACATTAAACATATAATAACTTCACAACATTAATACAAAAGTAACAGAAAGTAATCAAGTTACACTTCTTTAATATTGTGCTACTTGGATTAGGTTACTGACTACATTCTTTAACAGGTGATTAGCAATTGTATTGGAATATATTTTCAAAGTAACCCTCCCAACCTTGTGCTTAAGTTACAACAAAGATAGATGGAGGAGATATTGAAGCTGCAGTTGACAGCTTCTGCACATATGGAGCAAAAAACGCGGCGAGCCCGCACAAGAGCAAACACACTCCATCACTGCCTCCTGCTATGACATTTATGGTACATTACATGACTATATAATGATTACAGCATGTCCAAGAGAACATTGTTTTGGCAGATTTTTCCATACGTACTTATTTATTTGTCTAATCTGAGGAAGACAAAAACCGCTCTGCTGGCATGAGCATAAACAGTGAATGCTGGGCTGGGTTTTTGTTACATGATTTGGCTCCGCTGAAGCAACTCAGGCCATAAAAAGCTGCAGTTTTAGCACATCTGTCCACACCTGCGCTACTTTGCCAAACTTTTCACCTTTGTTGCGTCCGCTCTCTCCTGTTTGAAGGGCTGGAAAATAGGAACCTTGCCCAGAATTCATAACAGAATCTTGACGCCATAAAACTTAAAGTACTTGGCTGGGGATTTATTTTCTTAACGAAGAAAAACGACCCGGGAATTAACAGATAGGCTTTCACAATACGAACAAAAAAACTGAATGTTTCAGTTGAATAACAGAGTACACTGTAACATTTAATGAAACATTTTACAATGTCTGCACAGTGCTGAATTTAATGTGAAGATCCACAATACCTTTGCCAGAGGGCTATGCTGGCGTGGCTATATGACAGATTTATTTGTGATTGTGCAAGATACCTCATCACTAACAATGTCACGTCTGTTAGCGATGTGTTTGTTTGCTTAAACATGTGGCATGAAGACAGACAGTAAATTTAGGTCAGTCATTTGTTGAAAGGTTTATTGTACTGTAAGTCTAAGATCAGACATGAGACTCTGCCTTCAAACTATTTAACAAAGGCTTTCCTACTTTTAGCCACATATTAGGTTTAAAGTAGGTGTTGTTTAAAGCTAATAGTCAAAAATCCACTATGTGCACATAATGTTTCCCGAAAGCTAGCTGTAGTAGTAATTTTCCTACACTGTTAGCTGCATGAACTGCATTTCAAACATAATGCAAGTTTTGCAATTTGGTCATTGCCATCATGGTTTTTGGATGAGAGTGTGTTAACTTTTTACATAGCTAGCAAACAATGTAACATTTCATTAACCTTTTACTTATAAAGCAGACAATGTAACATTTTGTTAACCTTTTAGCTACATGGCAAATAATGTGACACTTTGTTAATGTTTTAGTAATCCAGCAAGTGTAGATACTTTTTTAAGAAGACCCAATGAATTTTAAGTCTTTACACTAGCAGTTATTTTCCTACACCTAAGACTGTTTCTCCTGCATTTGAAATACTGTCATTATCTCTATTAGCCATCTTAAAAAGGAGAGGGTTTTAGTTTTATTATGTTTTATTATATGGCACCACATGCTCACAATGGTAGAGCTAACATGCTGATGTTTCACAAGTATAATGTGTACAAGTTCATTATCTTACTTTAGCACATTGAAATATGTAAAGATAGACGCCAGGACAGCTCCCCAAAAGTGAAGCCCCCTGGTGGTAAAGATAAATGTTTCCTTGTTGTTTGTTTTTTGTTTTTTTGTCATGTTAGGTAGCTCTTAGTAAGCTTCTGTGTTCATTTTTCTAAAAAGAAGAAGGTTCTTATCAGTTATTTAACAAAATCAAACACTGGTTTAGCATATTAGCATGCTAACATAACTAACTAGAAAGTAGCTGATGCTAATGGAAATGTCAGTTTTGCAAGTTCTTGACCATGAACAAGCATTGGACAAATTAAAATTTTGACTGTCTCAGATGAAAGCTCATGTCAGCTGAGGTCAAATGGTTGTCAAAACATTTCACTCGACGTCCTCTGTGGAAAGTTTTGATGTACTGTAATGTGAAGATCAGCCTTCAAACTATTCAACAATGCCATTCCTTATTGTAGCAAGATTAGATTAAAGCTATAAGTATTATATTTAAGCTAGGTGTTGTTCTCCGCTAAGTAAAAAATCCACTAAGTGAGGATGATGTTTCCACAAAGACCAAACTAATTTATCCTTGAGCTCGCAGTACTTTTCCAACACCCTCCGTTCTATCTCCTGCATCAGAAATACCTTGATAATCTCTGTTTGACTGTCTGGTCAGGAGCAGTGAGCGTTGTTACAGCATGAAGTGAGCGCTCCAGAGGCCAGCAGATGCCTTGTGTCAGGTTGCATAAACAAGATAGAACACTTTCATCCATCATGCTGCTGAACGGGGAGATTTAGGCCCTCTTATCCGGCTCAAGGCATCTTGTTGAAGCAAAGACATTTTCAGGGCGCCGACCTTGATATTACCTCAGTGGAGATAAATCATGACTGAATACTGAGCTCTACAAATACCCGCTCTATGCTTCCCTCTGACCTCACAAAAATGTCTCAACATTATTATTTCACAACTCTTCATCCTCTATTCGTGTCAAAGTATTCAACCCTTATTTATTCTGAAAATTCTTTTGATAGCAGAAGACGGCAATATGATGGAAGCTGTTGATTTAGTGGCTGTCAACAAGACAAACTCATATCCTGTGTGTGGGGACTGTCAGACAAAAACACAACAGCCTCTGGCTTGAGTCGATTAAAGCACTCACTCAAAATCAGACAGAAGACATCATCATGAAATGTCAAGCTATTGAGCTTCACCACGGGGTGTGATATTCGTCTAATGTCAGCTTCTAATGTAAGCAGCGAAGGTGCCAGTTGTGCGTCAACACTGATGACATCAATCAATATGAGAGTTTGCTGAGGAGAGCATGTTTATGTTGCGATCGTGACAATTTTCAGTGGTATTTCAAATGTGCACCCATCTCATGTGGTGAGTCATGCAGCGAGAAAGTTACCCACAGTGGAAGCTCCAGTACTGTATGTTACCAGGACCCCACCTACACGTTTTCTCCACCGCTGCACGCTTATCTTTGCTCCTCACCTGCAAACTCTGTTCCATCCTGTCTCTCCATTCACAAAGCAGACTCAGTGCACTGCAAGAAGTCTGAGTTGAACCAACAAGGTTTCATTTTTAAACCCAGTTAAATTATGCTGAAACTTCAATTTATACTGCACCAAAGTTTACAACAATCTTAAAATTAAGATTAAATCTAAAGCTCTCTTTAAAACTCTGTTTAGTTTGAACTCTAAACTGAGATTAAATTTAATCCTGTTGCACCAAAATGTGATCAAGTATTAAACTTTAAACTTAAACTTTGGCTAGCTAACAAACAATGTAGCATTTTGCTAAACTTTATGCTAGCTAGCAACCTATGCAACATTTTAATTTTTTAGTTAGCTCACAAACAATATAATATATATATGCTTTACTAACTTTTTAACTAGCTAGCAATCAATGTACTGTTCTGGAAACTTTTCAGCAAGTTAGCAAACAATATAATGTTTTGTTTACTTTTTAGCTAGCTAGTACACAAAGTAATGTTTTATTAACCTGTTAGGGAGCTAACAAACAATGATGTTTTGTTATTTTTTTTAGCTAGCAACCAAACAATGTAATGTTTTTGTTTACATTTTTATCTAGCTCACAAACAATGTAACTTTTTTTAAGGAATACAGAGCAGACAGTTAGCCGTTTCTCCCCATCTATTAGTAGCTATATTTAATTTTGGTTTACATCAATAAACTTCAATTTACTAAATGGAGATTAGTTTTTAATCATGCAAGAGAGCGGTCCTTAATGTTAAATTTGGATTTACTCATTTTAAACCTGGTTTTGCTAAACTCTAACTATTTATTTTAGTAATCACAGTAATCAGTTATCACTTACTTTAGATTAAATTAATCTTTATTGGACTCTTATTTGAACTTTAAGTGGATGATCAAAGCAGATTAACGTGAACTCCCAGCTGAAAACAGCTGTGCAGGCAAAGTCTGCTTGGCCACAGTCTGAGATTTTATTAAAATAAGGTAAATGATTGAGGTCACCATATTAAATGTATTAACAGGTTTCCCCCTTTGGGATGACGCTCATGTGGAACTCATTTCATCCCTCTCTTCTCAATATCTTTGATTTCACTGCATCGTGTCGACCGCACTTTGGCTTTGTCAGAGGATCACAATGGCTGTCTCAGATTGAAATTGACTACATCCTTCTGCAAATATACGTGTGAACACAAGCCAGGAGAGTCAAATGTAACATTCTGAAAAGTACAACCTTGAAAAAAGAAAGCATAGTGAGCATCAAAAGCCTATTTTGTGACTCACTTACTGTATTACAATTCATTATAGCTGCACAGCCTGTAGTGGTTTTATTGACCTTGGATCAAACTTGCACATGCTGTAGCTGTTGCAACACAGTCTTTAGTCAAACAGCAAAAGGGCAGTCCTTTAATGCCTGCTGAAGTACTTAAAGCTCTTTATTATGATAAGGAACGTTAAAAATGAAGACTTTGTGGAGTTTAATGGTGTACATACAGTTCCCACCAGCGTTTGGACTGTTCTTCCCTGTCAGAGTCGAGTTGGAGGACTTGAGCGGAGTAAACACCGTTAACAGACAGTTGGAAGGTTTCAATGAGGAGAAGGGGGGATTGTTTGGGTGTATTTTGGCAGCGGTGTTGGAGTATAGCGGTACTGGCAGAGGTGGAAAAAGTACACACAGTCTTTACTCAAGTAGACTTACAGATACTTGTGTTAAAAAAAGGTTAAAAAAGAAGTGATTCAACTTCTTTACTAAAGTAAAAGTGAAAAAGTACAGGGTCTGAAATGTACTCAGATTAAAAAGATTAAAGATTTAAAAGTAAAAAGTTGTCCTCTGAAAGACATTTCTACCAGGAGTAGAAACGCTTTGTGTGGAAAGCTAACTGAACCTCACCTATTCTCCACAGTCAGAGCTTCTTCTCTGTCTGTTTCGTCTTGATATGTTTTTATGCCGTTTTCATTTTGTCTTTTTATATGTTGTTAGATCACTAACATCTTGTTATGTGTCTCTTGTTGTTCTCTGTTTTATGTCTTTTACGTTGTTTTCGTCTTGTTACATTGTTTCTATCTTGTTGTGTAACTTTCTTCTTGTTACATCTTATTGAGTCGTGTTACATTGTTTTTATCTCATTAGATCTTCTATGCTGTTTTCATCTTGTCTTGTGACGCTGTTTTCATCTTCTTAATTCTCGGTATGTAATTTATGTCTCGTTATGTCTCTTTCACCTTGTTACATTGTTTTCGTCTTATGTGTTTTATAATTTTTAATCTTTAGTCTTTTTTCTGTTACGTTTTTGTCTTGTTACATTGTTTTTTCCAGTGTTAACAAAGTTAATAAATGTTACATTGTTTGGATGCTCTTTTTCATTTTGTTACGTCTTTAAAGTTGTTTTTGTCTTCTTGCATCATTTTCATGTGTCTTGTTACGTCTTACTGTATTATGCTGTTTTGTTGTTTTTGTCTTTTTTGTTATTGTTCCATCCATTTAGCCTGATATTGGTCTTGATGTTGGGAAGATGGTGTACAATGATGCAAAATATTAATTATCAATAATTCCTCTCAAATGCCTTAAACATATAGTAACAAGCCACTGAAAATGTAAGGAGTGGAAAGTACAGATATTTGTGTTAAAATATAGGGAATTAAAGTAAAAAGTTGGCCAAAAACAAATACTAAAATACAGACGCCTGAAAAATCTACTCAAGTACAGTAGCAGAGTATTTGTACTTCATTACTTCCCACCCTTGCTGGTAATAGTACGAAGGTGGGGGCTGTCCGATGGGGATTTTGGTTAAATGTGCCATTATTTACGAGTCGGGTGGGCTGAGGGGGACAATAAACTTTTCATTTCTGGGAAAGCCATTCAATTTTACTAGACTTTGTAGAACCTATAAGAGTGCGAGGCAAGAAAAAAAAGAGGCAAACCAGAAAGTATTTAACAAGCACAAAAAGTGTTTCCATATTCAGCTGTCACACAACACAGCAATAATGCGAGTACTCCCCTGGGTTGACAGAGTCACGTGGGCTGCCATTTGGGCCTGATGTGACAGTAATAGTTCTTACTGGAAGCACACACAGGCACTGTTGTGTATGTTTCTGAGGGCATGTTAATGGCATCAAACCACTCACAAGAGCTAAAACCAAACTCAATACATAATTCATGCATTTTTGTTTCATTGTTAAAGCTCCGTATCACAAACAGGCAAACTTGCTGACACACACATGTTACTCATTGGTCAAATTACAATAAACATCTGGCTTGACAAGTCATTCAGTGTCATATTCAGCCTTCAGATGTCATTGTTATTAAATTAAGAGCAACACTATGCCAATGGGGTGAAGTAATTCCATTTGCTCTCAATTACGTTTCTTTGGTTTGAGGAATTCTTCTAGAAATGTGTAAATACCTTAAAATGAGACATAATCCAACAGTAGCACAAAGAATGACATTTGGTTGTTGTGATTCTTGAAGCAAGTATAACTGCAATTCTAAATAAGCTGGGACGTTGTGTAAAACATAAATAAAAACAGAATGCAATGATTTGCAAAAACTTTCTGACCTATATTAAACTGAATAAAGTAAAGACAAGATATTTAATGATCAATTTGATTATCATGCACCACATATCTTCAATCGCAGACAAGTCTTCAGCCCAGAGGTCACAATGTGAATGATTTCTGAAAACAATTTGAAATGTGGACTGAACTATGAGTTTCACTTTGTCTTTACTTGCATTTGTAGATGCAGCAACAAACTATGTTTACTGACAACTATTCATACAATTATGTGGGGTTTTAATGCAGTGCCACCTGAGGGGTCAAAGGTCACAGGCATTCAATATTGGTTTTCGGCCTTGCCTTTTATGTGCAGCAAGTTCTCTGGATTCTCTGAATCTTTACTGATATTATGGATTGTAGATGGTGAAATCCCTACGTTTTTTGCAGTTTTGTGTTGAGAAACGTTCTTAAACTGTTGAACTACGTGCCCACTTTTTCACAAAGTGGTGAACCTCTCCCCATCCATGCTTGTGAACAACTGAGGCTTTCGAGGATGCCCTTCTAATAACCAATCATGATACTGCCACCTGTTACCAATTCCAAGTCTTTGTACTATATTCAATTGAATACAAGTTGAAAATGATTAACAAATCGCAGCATTCTGTTTCTATTGAACTGGGTTTGCAGCTTTTCTGCTAGGAACAAGCAATTTCAAAGGCTCAAAAATGGACTAATTGACTTGTTGAGAAAGTAGTGTTTAAGGTCTGGCCCCTTAGATTTTGGCAGACAGGCAATTGGACCCCTGTGTAGTATATGGCTGTAGGACAATCCCCATTGTCCAGTTGGATACAAGTGGCCGGAGCCCAGGAACTGCTCTGGCCTGGATGTTCGGCCCTGGCAGCAGAAAATTATAGCTTTGGCCAGGAAAGTCAACCAAATGGGCTGATTCTTCTCATTCAGCCCAGAGGCCTCCACACAGCTGCACTTTCTTTCACTGCCAGGGAAGAGGACAGTCTGAAAGAGGAAGAGGAGAAAGAGAGGCGGAGTGGGGAACAGTTGGGGGCATTTGGACTGGACGGGCCTCAAAGACCCAGAGGGTTGTTTTCTTTACAAGAAAAGGAGAAAAAGAAGCAGCCTGGACTCATCTTGGACATCAAACTCTATTTTGGGCAGTGGGCAATCACACAAAATCCCACAGAGACGTTTTCTTTCACTGATTGTGGACGCTTTTGTAAAATTACAATCAAAGACGTAAGATGGGGATGTATTCGGGCCCCTTTGAGAACATAAAATGCAGTTCAAACCTTTGTCTAAGTTCCTGAGAGGAAATCTTTCTGCCATAGGCTCCTTGATCTTTATCCACATACCTCCAGTTCTGCTCATTTCCTCATCGTTTTCCATTTAAGTGAAGACGGATATGCTTCACGAGCTCATGTGACTTTCTGGGAGTCACGGCGGGTCACAGAGAAGAAAAGAGCAGACGCTACAAGGACTTTTCATCTCAGGAGGACAGGCAAAGGTGCACTTTAACAGATGAATAGTCTGCTGCTGAAGGTGAAACACCTGTAGCTCACTACTACACCAACATACAGCCTCTCTTGAGCTACTCTACCCATCGTCTCCTCATTAAACAAAGAGCTACAGCGGCCCTGACACTTCAGCACTCTGCAACTAAAAAAACACACATAAAAAATGGCAAACCACAAGAAAACCAAGAAAACATTAAAAAACTATTTTGCAGCACATTGCTTGATCAAACAAACTGGTTTGCAGTGTGGGAACAAAATTGAACATACACAATAAAAACACCCAAAACTAGTAACAGCAAATATGGTGACAGTGTGGTACATGCTCCAAAAGGATTCTTCCTGAAGGGCTGAGGTTCTACCCAGAACCATTTGCTTCTGAAGAACACTTTTTTGAAGAAAGGCTTTCTCAAGTATTGTCTGTAAACTCTTTTGTCAAGGGTTCTTTTTACCATAATATTAACGGGTTCCTGGTAGAAACTTTAACTCTTGCTAGAAACTCTTGGAATATTAAAGGGTTCTTGGTGGAACCCCCTGAGTGGGTTCTAAAGAAACTCTTGGTATAGAAAAGGGTTCTCAGTAGAATCCCCTAGGTAGGTTTTGTTATCACCTTTCGAAGGTGGAAATAGTCTGGATATAACTCTCTGAGTGGGTTCTGGGTAGAATCATTGCACCATAAAAGGGTCCCTGGTAGAACTCCCTAGATGAGTTCTAGATGAAACAATCGAAATTTAAAAGGGTTCTTAGTAGCTTCTAGACAAAACCCTTGGAATATTAAAGGCACTCATTAGAACCTCCTGGGTGGGTTTTTGTCAGCACCCTTAGCGGGTGGAAAGATTCTGGATAGAACTCCTTCCTACCCTGAACAATAATAAAGGACTTTTTTTCCCCATTTTCTTTGTTTTTAATGTTGTTATAAATATCTTATCTTGGCGTTATGGAGTTTTGCATCCCAAATAATTATAATAATAGCAAAATGTATAAGTAAACCATAATGGCAAGTTGAGGAACGAACATTAACGTTTATTTTAAACTGAAGCTTCGAAGGCCCAGAAACGGTATTCAGGACAGCACTACAACGCCATGCCAGATTTCTTTGCTTTGCAGCACATTTCATAAGGCTGTAAATGCATTGTTAAAGTGATGAATGCGTTTCCCAACTTAGTAACGTGTTTTATTTCTTTGCAGCGTTTTTCTTCTAATTGCTGAGCATGTGTTGTTGAATTTGTTTGTGTTCTCTATTTGTGATTTTATAATTGTAAAAAAAAATAATAAATCAGGAACCATGGAACAAAACAGACAAGTCCTGCAGTGGTGTATTCATCAAGTAGTCTGCAGATAACTAGAATTTGTAGAGCGGCGCCAACAAAAAGTAATAATAAAAGCTCAGTTTTTCACAATAAATCATCACACGGCTAAAACAAGGAGGAATCTGACATCACCATATGTCCTGGGTCGACCGAGGACGGCTCACAAATAACCGATCCTATCCTCACAGCTCAACATCAGTCATCATTTAATCAAAACCACGCTCCCATCAATTCTCACATCATCAAAAGCTAATTTCCAAAGTCTCATTTATGATAGCCGAGCTGTTGTCAAACACAACGTGCAGCCATGTAAGAAGTGTGTCCTTGTGAACAGCATCTGGAGGAATATCAATAACTGGAGAGAAGACACGTCCAATTCAATAAATCTGCAGGCTAAAGTGTGAGAAAAGTGGGCAGGGTCACACGGGCGGTTGGTTTTGTGTATTGTCCGGAGCCGGACACATGGACTGTGTAATTCTAGTCCAGGAGTGACCACACAGGGCCGGTTTGTGAGGTCTGGGAGTGCTGCAGAATGGAGACAGATGGGACAGGGGCAGGATTTTTTTGGTGAGAGAATGCTTTCCACTGTTCCTACGCAATACAAAGCCCATTGATTTTTTTCTCTGTGTTGAGTGAGGGGCTGAGGAAGATCTCATTTCAGCGTCCGCCGCATGGTCATGACACCTGGACCAGGGTCAGGGCTGTCCGGTCCCCAGTGGAGGCACGCTGAGCCTGAGGGGAACTGGACAAGATTCTTCTCTATGTCTCTAAGCCTGCCTCTCCTAAGTGTTTCTCACACATGCGGATCATCTAGGGTCTAGGGTCCTGTTCGGATTTTATCGATACAAATACTGCTTATCAATACAGATACTTGTTGATACTCTTACTGATACCACTTAGAATAATTTGATGCAAAAAATACAAACATGACATGGAAATATTCGCCAGTCTTTTAACTAGGTTAATAAGGGTTCAAGGCTGCGGTCTCACACATTTTTTCTTTTTCAAAAAATTTCAATTTGGTCTGGGTTTTGCAATTTGGATTTTGCACTTGGTCATACTGCGATTCTGTAGTGATTTTGTTGTGACTGCGATTAATTGTGCAGCCCTAGGTCACAACACATCATTAAGCCTGAACAATTACTGGCCGTTCTTGTCAACAGAGTAAAATTGACACGTGCTGTCATCAAAAATAAACTTTTTCAATGAGAATTTGATCAGACAAGAGCATAACGACCAACCAATCAACCAACCGACCCGATGGTGTCAGCCCTAGTTAGACCAAATTAACGTCACACAAATACAGACAGCAGCACCATTTGTCCAGGAGCTTATCATTATTTTGGTACTGACCAATCAGGAGCTGGTTCCAAATTAGTTCCAGCTCACAAGACTCATCCTGCTATCTGCGAGTGTGCCGCATTGTGTATCTTATATCTGTGGTCATCATCTCATTTCTATTTGATGACTTTGACCTATGAGTCTTCCTTTGCGACCCCTAATGTGCGAGTGGAAAACCAAACTCTCCCTTCCCATGAGCCCTCTGCACAGACAGAAAGATTGTTCCTCAGGAAACACAGGTCAGGAAGTAGAGGAGGAAGCCGGCCTTTCGTTCTAAATACAACTTTCCTCTAGAGACCGACCGGCGTGTCAGCCGAGAATTGGACAGTAAATCTCTGCTAAACGCTGACCCCTCACTCTGTTGTTTTGTTGCTATTTTTGCGACCTCGCGTTTAACCAAAACATCATCATTCTTCTTCTTCTATTTCGCTGCGAATTGGCACTGACGGGGGCTAAAGATTTTCATTTCCAAGACGGTGTTTGTTTTGAACTCCGGTCGTGATTGTAATGATGTGATGTGTCAAAGCAATCCAAACGAGCCGGGCTCTCGCATTGATGCCGCATCCCACCCAGTGTGAGATGAAGGGCAGTGGAGGCGAGTGGATGGGCATGTTGGAGCGATCCATGGGAACAACATCAGCAAGAGCAGCTGGTGGTTCACCACTAACAATGCTGTGGCTACTCTTATGGACAATTAATCGCTGCTAGTTCTCATTTTCCTCCCTCCTCCTCTCTTTCTCCCTCAGCCTCTTCCTCTGAGGCTCGTTTCACCCCGCGAGATGACCACAGTCCTCCCGTACACTCTGCAAAATAAGGGTTCCACTAAGGTTCTCCCTGAAGACCCGAGGTTCTATTTGCTTGTGAAGAACCCTTTTCTGGGGAAAGAGTTCACCCAGAGGTTCTTTCTAAAACTAAGGGTTCCATTATGAACCCTTTTCATCTAGAAACCATTTTTGGAAGAAAGGATCTCAACAATCCTTGAAGAACTGTTTTCATATAAAAGGGTTCTTGGTACAACCCTGTGGGTTAAACCCTTGGAATATAAATGGGTTCACAGTACAACCCCCCGAATGGATTCTAGTTCTAAGTTCTCAGTGGAACCCCCTGAGTGGGCTCTAGATAAAACCCTATGAATATAAAAAGATTTTCGGTTGTACTACCTTTGTGTGTTCTAGATAAAACCCTTGGTGTATATATAGGGTTCTTGGCTGAACATCATGGGTAGGTTCTAGATAAAAACCCTTGTAGTATAAAAGTGTTCCTGGTAGAACCCCCAGGGAGGGTTCTAGATAAAACCCTTGGAGTATATGTAGGGTTCTCGGCAGAACCCAATGGGTAGGTTCTAGACAAAAATCCTTGAAATGCAAAGGGGTCCTTGGTAGAACCCCCGGGGTGGGTTCTTGTTGGCATCCTTACAGGGAGAAAAGGTTCTTGAATGAACCCCCAGACAGGGTTCCAGGTGGAACCATTGCATCATAGAAGGCTTCTCTGTAGAACCGCTCATAGGGAATTCTTGGTGACACCTTTTAAAGATGGTTCTATGTATAACCCTTTATGTTAGGTTCTAGGTAGAACCTTCTGAAAGGATTCCAAGAGGAACCTTTTTCAAAGGTTCTACCAGGAACCAAAAAATTGTTCTAACTCTTTATGGTTTTAGTTAGCGCCTTTATTTCTAAGAGTGCATGGATTTGACAAACATACCATGAGACATAAAAGAAAGAAGGCAATCATGTCGTCCTGGCTGTCAAAGCTGAAGCAGATCACACAGATTGGGAAGCGGGGAGGAGAACGTATACAGTAACTAAACCCGCACAGTGTCACGGTGAGCGTGGACCGACTCAAGACACCGTACTCAAACTTGGCTATCCTCGACTGCGGGTTGCTCAACAGTCAGCGGGCCGATGAGCTGTCCTGTCAGTGTTTCGACAGACGTGCTCACATGTTGGGAAAAAAACGGGAAGTTATAGCAGAGTTAAGTAATCTATGGCTTTTATTAAGGGTTGAGATGTTTCAACTTTGACTCACAGTTTTATTTTAACATAGCACACTTCAGTCAGTAATCGGGCGTGGAAGTTTAAAAGCAGGGAGAGAGTGTGGGCCAGGTTAACATGTGGGCTAAACTTTGTACCATTTCTTGTCTATAATTCAAAACTTTTACTACAAGCAAAGTGTTTTTCCATTATGGTAATGCTGCTTTTTTGAACAGTCTCAGTTTAGTACTGATGCCTCTATATGATCTATATAAGTTAACTAGAAGACTGGCTATTTCTGTAGAGTTATTCTTAATGGCTGCCACCAGGTTGGATTCTCACTTAAATCAGATGAAATGAGCCTGTGTTTGCATTGTCATATGAAAAGTTACAATGCATTGTACATTAGCCACTTAAAAATTAGATTTTTATTTGAATAATTCTATTTTTGACATTATATTTTGTGGTTAGTGTTGTGGGAGCACTACTGGGCCTCCAAAATCAACAAAATATGAAAGTTCTTGTCGTAGCTTCAAGTAAAGGATCAGATTTTCCACCGCTGCATGATTGCCAGTAATTCGCTAAAATAATCTTGTAATATTTTCACCAAAACATACAAGATGCAAAATAAATTGCGCATGAAGAGGTGATGTTCCATGCTCATAGCACATTTCAGTGTTATGGAACTGAAAATGCAAGTGTGTGTGTGTGTGGGGGGGGACTGTTTATTCCAAAACCGATACTTCAGCTGGAAAATTAACTTAATGAGAAATCATAAATGCCAGTATGTGGCAAACAGCTAATTCACTGGTATTTATCAATAACAACCCTATCAATCTCCAGAGTATACATGTTGTACCATGACTGAGGCAGTAAAAATAGTCCTTATTTCTGCTTTAAGACATTGTTTAATGAGCCTGTGGTCGCCCTAAGTGGGATGTGGTGCAGCACAGCTGGAGATTACCGCACAACGAGTGTGAGCATTTGTGTTTTGTAGCTGATAAGTCTCTTTGCTTCATATAAGGCCAGTGAGTTAGTGTGTCAGTGGAAACAGTGATTACACAACACACGGGCTTGTGCTGAGTCCTAATTCACCTCAAAGCCATACAAGGAAAGTGTTTGACTCCGCTGACCTGCTTGTCTAATCTTAGTAATTCTCACTCATGGTGCAACAGTTTTGATAATCTAAATTCATGCGTTAGGTAAACACAGAGGCATTTTAAATACTGCACAAAACAAAGAGAGTAAATAGGAAATGCTGCAACAGGAGGAAAGAGAAAAGGAAGAACTCTGCCCTCCGATGGCTGTGAGGAGGAACTGCAGCAAACTGTTGCTCTTACAGACAGTTTCCAATTTGTTTTGGTTCTTCTCTGTGACTTTCTTTCATCTCCTGTTCAGTTAGATAAAAACTGAGCACCCAGTCATCCCACTTTAGACCTTATCAGTGACCTCAAGCCTCATCCCCGTCCTCCCTTCAGAGGAGGGGTCATCACAGTCGACAGACATCAAACCCTCCAGCAGAGGCTGAGGAGTGACTAACTGCAGCCCCAACAGAGACTGATAGGGCCCACAAGCCAGAGGAGGACAGACCTGACCTTGAGGAGCACAAATCTGCAGAAATTAACTCGACTCTGTCAACAGTGAGTGGAAAATCCTGGCCGAGGAGCTGAGATCTAGTTTGAAGGATAGGACAGGAAAACCTCATAAATATTCCAGCCTTCACTGTGATGAAATACACATATAGTTAGAGCTGAAACAATCAGTCCATTTATCAATTTGTCAATCAAATGAAACATTTTTAGGCAGAACTGGGAGACTTTACTTATTTTCTTTGACATTTGTGACGGTACACCCAATATATCTGGATTTTAGACAGCTGAATGGGCAAAACAAGACACTGAAGACATCATCTTGGACTTTCAGTAGGGAATTTTCTCTGTTTTCTGACAACTGACAAACCAAACAATAAATCAAACAGCAGTCACAATTAATGAAAGACAATATTTAGCTGCAGCCCTAATTTCTTCACTTTAAATGTCAGTATTACTGTCAAATGTCACCGTTGAGTGAATACTGCACATCCTGTTTTGTGAGAATTCTTATGTTCAGCCTACGCCATAAAATGCCACCAAATGCCATTTGGGCATTTGATCTCAACTTTTTAAGCAAGACAGAGAACTTTTTGTTGACATATTTAGAAGGAAAAACACAGTTGGTAGCTGCTAAACATAATCTACATATAAAGAAAATCAAGCGAAAGATATGAAGGAAGTATGTTTTTGCTCGCTCTGTTTTACAATGTAACGCAAATGGTCAGCAACCTAAAGCTCTTTTGGCACTCTCCAGTGGCTTCTTGTAGCTTTAACACTATTTTTATGTGTTATATTTGTCAAAGTAGGCTACACTTTCATTCAATTTCATTCATTTTTTGCACAAACATGGAGAGGACTTAAAGTGGGCCTGCACAGCTGCATAGCACAGTCATCCTTCACATGCCAGTGGATTATTCTACACAAAAGTTCAATTTTGTGTTTTGTTGATAACAACATCCTCTGGTATAAATTTCAAAATATTTAAAATGTTGTCCTTATTTTAGTTATATCTATAACTTCATGAATTAAACAAAATATGGCGCAAAAATGATAACTATACAAGTTGACTTTATTTGTGTTGCTTTTTTTCATATTTTCTGCACAGTACTGCACATTTCATATGCTCTGTTTTATATGTGCATACTGTCTATTAAAGTTTCCCACTTTTTTATACGAGTTTACACATTACAGTGCATGTTATGTACCACGATTGAAGATTAGTTTTGTTAATATCTTTATTCTTTTTACTGTATTGCCTAGTTTTGTATTTCTTTTTCTTTTATTTCTGCTGCTGTGAAACTGAAATATCCCCACAGGGATAAATAAAGAACTGCTTACCTGCCTAAACAGCCCACTGTAGAGCAGTAGCTACATGTGGTAAAACATATTAATGTATGCTCATTTAGACCTATTAGTCATGATGATGGGCTAATTTAGACTAAATAAACTGTGTAACCTTCATCATAAAACCCAAATATGTTTTGCAGCTCCAGACAGATTTTTATTTATTTATTTATTTTTGCCAAAAATGTCTCTTTTGATAGTGTAGGTTGCTGACCTCAAGACTGGAAGGATTTGCATTAAAGTCAGCAAGGGCAGATGTTTATATGCTATGATTGTTGGGGGGGAACAATAAATATGTCCCAGATGAAACTCTGATGACGGCCTGTTGCTGTGAGGTTAAAGTGGTTAGTCTCCTGTTTGAGGTGCACGGTGCGAGGGGGGACGGAGAGACACTGTGCTGCTGCCAGAGGAGTCCTGACTAAGATTACATCATTCATGGCAATAAATTACAAAATAACAGATTTGTGTATATTTCTCACTTTCTCCCTGATGGTCTCAATAACTCCAAGGATTTTGTTGTTAGTCACTTCATTCATATTTCAAGTATTTTGATATTTTGGCAGTAAAAATAAATCAGTGGCCACAGGTAGGTAATGGATCAAACCAATGCGAGTCATAATGAGGGAGAGAACACAATCTTTCAGAACTTGACAATGCATTGTTTTGTGTTTATAATTCTTTGCCTAAGCTAGTCTAAGCTAACATATTTCAGCAAAACAAAATATTAAGAGGTAAAAAGTCAAAGCTGTGCGTCAACATCTGCAAAGCACTTTGTCAAAATTATGCCTGTAAACAACAAGAACATGTCTGACACTATCCTCCTCTGAGAGAGCAGCCTGATTTTTTTTTTTTTTTGCGATTTCATTTTGGCAGGAAACAGGTGCCTCCTCCTAAACCTGGAAGACTAACTGCATCGCACAATATCAAGCCGGCACAATACATCTGAGAGTATTAAAGTAAACAGCCGTGGTGTTATGAGGCTTCTTGAGGCCAAGGTCCAGTGAAGAAGACATTTCCATCAGAGTCAGCGGATTGTTGCTGAGTTTTTTGAGCCCTGCTGACCTCGCAGAGTTCCACACAAAGCCCCCCGGCGCATTTACTGTACTATAATAAGCTCTAATTCTGTTTAAAGCGTGACATATTATGACTTCTTTAGATCATTTCACACCAGCTCGAGGTTTTTCCCTTATATTGCTGTAAAATAAAAAGCTGTGATTCCCCTCCTACTTCCCTTGCTGTGGTTATTCCTTAGAGGGGGACAATCGATCTGATCTACTTAATCAATCAGTGACAGGGCCTTTGAACTGCAGACGTGATTTCCAGCAAGTCTGTCATCCCACCCTGTCGTCTGTGAAAACACTCCAGGGGGAGATTACTCCACACACACAGGCCTGGCTCGTAAAAACTCTTTTTATGTTAAAAACACACCCTCACTGTTCGCTGACTGGGTCCAGAATATCTCAGTGAGTGCATCAAGTTATATCTACTTTTCTTATTTTCTTAGACTACTACTATTCTTACACCAAAAAAGTTTTATTAAATGATACAAAAATGGTACATTGTTTGCTAGGTAGCCAAAATATTAGCAAACTGTTACATTGTTCCCAGGCTATCAAAAAGTTTGTTTGCTAGCTAGCTAAAAGTTAACAAGCTGTTATATTGTTTGCAAGTTATCTAAAATGACAACAAAACATTGCATAATTTGCTAGCTTGCTACAAAGTTAACAAGCATTACACTGTTTGCTAGTTAATAAAAAAGTAAACAACATGATTAAAAGTCAAACCAATCAGGTTTAAAAATGAATCCTTGTTGATGCAACCCAGCCTTAAAGGATAACATCATGGAAAAGGGAGTAAGATCTAGATTAGAACTTTGTTTGAAATGTACAGAAGTCTGTAGCTCTTTTCTATCTTGACTAAATTCACCATTTAAGCAGAAAAACAACTTCCCCTCCAGTGAGACAAAGCTCTCCACCCCCTGTGTGGCTTCTGTATAGGCAAAGAAGAGGAAGGGAAAAGGGAATGTTTTGCCTCTCCTCTCTCCCCACCCCTCTTCCCTCCTCACCTCCCCGGGGCAGCACTGTGTAGTAATAAACGTCCCCCGTAAATCTCCCCCTCACGCCATCATCCCCTCCTCCAACTCCAACTCCAACCTTTTTCTTTTCTTTTTTTTTTTTTTTGTTAACAGCTTCTTTTCTTCTCCCCCAACCCTGCCTGCCTTTTCTTTTCCCTCTTCTTCTCTTTTCTATTGCAACCCAACCCTGACATTGACTCTGCACATGGCCGATGGCTGCTCTGTCATGGATTTAGAAGGGCGGGAGTAGAGGGGAGGGAGAAGAGGGGAGGGAGGGGAGGAAGACGATGGGACCACAATAGATTTGTATAGGTTTCACTCTTCTCTCTGCAGCCCGGCTCTTTCATATGTGGCTGCAAGCGTCATTGTGACGGGTTGTGGTCAACTCTGGTGAGATCACTCATATATCAGGTTATCGCCTGGCTGATGGAATGACACATACATCCACATGCACATATTCAACACAACAGAGCAGCAGCATTATTATACCTGCTGGTAAGGAAGAGAAAGACGCGCTTAATGGGGAAATAGTTGTGGTGGAGAAAGAGTTAAAAGCCCTTGCTGCCTGAATTCACCGGAAAGTCCCACTAGTGACGTTACAGTCCAGCAATTAAGAGTAAATTAATTACAGAGTAGTGGATAGTAGCTGAAAGCCTGAGGATAGTGAAGCGCCTCCCAGTAAACAACTCCAGACTGCTTAAGTACCAGACTTCCTTATGAAAAATCAGGAAATAAGGTTGTAGCCTACTTAGTTTCACCTCTGAACTTCAAAATCTACTGATAGACTTAGTTTTATTTTTATTTATGCATTTAGCAGGTTGAAGGTTAGACACTAATTCTCTAACAGTTACTAGAGAAGACATATACATTATCCTGAGTGTAATAACTAACTTTTTAATTTATAAACCAATGTATATACTCCCCTGATTACATAATAATCTGGTTTCCTATAGAGATAAATAGTTATTTTCACAGTATGTTGCTCAAAAATAAAAGTCTAGAAAGTTTTGTCCCCACAGAGTGAAGCACATGAACTTGTAGTGAATGTAATTTTTGCCTCTGGACTTTAAAATCTACTTACAGACTTTTATTAACATAGATGTACTTAGCATATTAAAGTGAAGACACTAATTCTCCAGTAAAGTTAATAAACAGGACATGTGCAGTCTCCTAAATGTTTTAAGTAACTTTCCAGTGGTCTATACTCTCCTCACAAACTAATAATCTGGCTACAAAAATTGAAAAACTGAGCTATTTTTATGGTATGTTGGTCAGAAGTAAAAGCTGTCTGCTTAGTGTTCATAATCTCAAACAAACTGACAGATCACTGCAAGTTTCGTCCCCACAGAAAGAAGGAAATAAAGCTGCAGCCAATGTAATTTTGTTTGTGGACATGTATATTCAAATTAAGACGCTATTTCAGAACATGAGTATTATCATAAGTGTAATAAGCAACTTTTTAATATTTAATCCAGTGTGTAAACTCCCCCGTCAGACTAATAAATGGCTTTCTATGGAGATAAAGATTAAAATCTGGGTTATTTCTATGATATGTTGTTGTCTGTTTAGCATTCATGGTCTCAAACAAACTGACAACTGCAAGTTTGTCCTCACTGAAAGAAGGAAATAAAGTTGCAGCCCGGACTTAAAAATCCACTGATATATACTTAGTTTTATTCAGAAAGATTTACTCCTAAAATAAAGTTGGTACACATTTCTCTAACAAAGTTAATAAACAGAACATGCACATTATCCAAAGTGTCATATGTGACTTTTTAATGTACAAACCAATGTCTGTACTCTCCTGTCAGACTAATGATCTGGCTTCCTATAGAGATCAACATAAACCCCTGAGTTATTTTCAGAAATAAAAGCTGTTTTCTTTAACAGAGTTAATAAATAGAACATGTACAGTATTCTAAGTGTAATAAGTAACTTTTTTAAATGTATAATCTAATATCTAAACTCTCCTAACAAACTAATAGACGTGTTTCCTTAAGAGATAAAGATAAAACCCTGAGATATTTTCAAAAATAAAGGCAGTCTGTTTGGTATTCATACTGCGTGCAACAGTGTAGTAATCTCAAACAAACTGACAAACCACTGCAAGTTTTGTCCCCGCAGAAGAGGAAGAAAAAAAAAAAGTTAACTGAAAGTTAACGCCCAGCGCTTGAGGCTCCTCCTGCAGAGGATTATAAAGCAAATGTCGGGGCTGGTGCAGGGCAGAGGGGGAGTTCTGCTGGGTCAAAAAATACACAGGAGCTGCAAATCAGAAACTCCAGCAGACCTGCGCAACTTTCTAACAAGCACAGTTTGTTTTTTTTTTATTTTTAACTACTTTTTGAGTTGATACTGGTCGCTGCAAAGATGACCACAGCCGTGGTGTCGCCTTTCTTCGACTTCGACGTTATGAACAAGGTAGCTTTTCAACTTTTTTTTTTAATGCTCTCTGGTGTTTTCTGTGAACTCTTGTTAGCCTGTTAGCCGCTGTGGAGGAATGATGAGCTGCATGCCCGCGGCCCTCCGCCGCCGTGACGCGCCTCAGTCTGGGGGCTGTCTTGTTTTGATGTTGCTTGTTTTTGCGCTTAGTTTTGATCGACTGTTGGCTTATTTTTACTTGTTGTGTCCGGTCAAAATGTCGATGTTGGTGTCTTTAAAGTGTGCCGAAGCCTGCCGCTAACTTTAACATTAACGTAAGAGTTGTTTAAATGTTAAAGTTTGACATATTCAACTTGTGCCACATCAGCGAGGCTAAAATTTATAGTTTTACTTACCGGGTCCGGTGCAGTTTCTCCAAATGAGGGCAGTTTGCGCCACTTTTAATACTCCTCACAAAGCAGCCACATGCTCGCTAATCATTGACCAGATTTGTCTGGCTTTTGCCTACTATTGCGCCTATAAAACCATTCAAAAGATTAACCGTGTTTAATGTTAATCTAGCTCCCCGGCTAGTTAACGTCAATGCACTCTTTGCGTTTGCATACATTTTCATGTTTTCGGTGTCAGATTTCTTCATTAAACAGCGTGTTTTTTCACCCTCTGGTAGCTTTTATACTCATGTAAATCAGTGACTAACCAGTCATCTCCTCCGGTTGGGAAGTGTATTGAAAAGCAGCTGAGTTTTTCTCTTGTAATTCAGCAGGATGCTTTGCCACTTTCATTATCTTTCAAATGATGCAGCCTCTTTGTAGCCACTAGCGGCCCTCTGGCCTCTCATGTGCTGCTGCTCCATTTACTAAACAGGCACACATTCCTAACCAGGGCAACTTGCCAAACCAGCTGCTGTTCTATAGGCCTGTATCCGCTCATGTTGTCGGAGCCAAAAAGAACACAGTCATGCAAGAGGAGGCTGTGGGGTTTTTTTTTTCTCTCCAGCCCACCAACTCGCCCTAAAATCAGGACCACATTGACTGTCAGTCTTGGTGATACGTGTGGAATATTTTCTCTAATGATTCCTATTCTTTGTGTGTCTGCAGAACAACAAACTGCTCAGCTACAACAACAACCTGGGTGCTCCCCATCCCATGTCTGTCCCTTGCACTGGCACCAACGTGCCCATCTCCAGCCCCGCCGGAGCCCTGCTGGACAGGAAGGCGGTGGGATCTCCCTCGGTGGGAGGCGTGTACCAGCGGCGGCACTCTGTCAGCAGCACAAAGTTCAGCCAGAACCAGTTTCTGAACAGCCTGAAGGCAGCGGACCACTCCTCACTCATCTCAGGGGTTGGCAATGCCAGCAACAACAAGGAGAACCGCCTGCGCTCCTTCTCCGAGACGGGCGAGAGGCTCCTCAACAAGTGCCTGGGCCCTGCCAGTCCCACCAGCGGCGGCAGCCAAGTGAACTCCAGCCGTTACAAGACGGAGCTTTGCAGGCCCTTCGAGGAAAACGGTTCCTGCAAGTATGGTGACAAATGCCAGTTTGCTCACGGAATCCATGAACTGCGCAGCCTGAGCCGCCATCCCAAATACAAAACTGAGCTGTGCCGCACCTTCCACACCATCGGATTCTGCCCCTATGGCCCTCGCTGCCATTTCATCCACAACGCCGAGGAACGCCGTGGACCTCCCCAGCAGTCCTCCCCTCTTAACTCTTCCAACAAGATGGAGCGGCCTCGGCTGCAGCACAGCTACAGCTTCGCAGGCTTCTCCAGCTCAGCTGGGCTGAGAGACAGCCCCACCTCGGTCACCCCTCCACCCATGTTCTTCCCTGACGAGGTCCCCGACTTGCCCAGCAGTAACCCCTTCACCTTCTCCAGCCAGGAGCTGGCCAACCTGTTTGGGCCCAGCCTCAGTGCCGGTCCTGTAGGCACAGAGCCCAACACTCCTGCACCACCCTCTCCAACAAGCATGCCTTACTATTTCAGACCCATGTTGGAGTCCCCTCAGATGTTCGAGTCTCCATCCAGCCCTCCCGACTCGCTGTCAGACCAAGAGGGCTACCAGAGCAGCTCTGGAGGCAGCCTGAGCGGCTCCGAGTCCCCCACGCTGGACACCACCCGCCGCCTCCCCATCTTCAGCCGCCTCTCCATCTCTGACGATTAGACTGCACGTACCCACCAGTGACTTTAAAGTTCGATGACACAAAGAGAACACGGCACTCCCCTCTACCTCTGCCCCCTTTTTTTCCAACGCTTCCCTGCTTCCCCTTACACAAGTTAGCTCCTCGTTAGCATTGTAAGGACGTAGTCAATTAAGGGAACTCTCTTGAATAAATCATTTCACCCCTGTCAATCCGCACAGCAAGTCTGAAAACGTACCCTGCCATGTGTCATAGTGCCAAAAAAAAGGAGAGGAAATTGAACAATGAAAATCACAAGAACAAGAATTGACTGTTTCGCCAGGTGCCACTTGTTTTTTTTTTTTCTTTTCTTCTTCTTAATTTTTTTCCTGAATGTGTAGCAGCACAAGTGGCCTTGGAAAGGGGAGTGCCTTGCACTAGCCCCCTCCCTCCCTTCCCTCCCTCTTCCACCCCCTCCACCTCCACCTCCCTGACAATACCACTTCCCCTGAGCTAGCTAGAGGGTGCTCACTAACTTAACTGTAGATCTACCGCAGCCGTTTTTACAGACTGAGTTAAGACAAAAGGAAAAAAAAAAAATAAAGACCCTGAAAAGATATGAATAGTTTTTAAAAAAGAAAAAAGTGCCTGGGGCGGTTTCTGCATGTGTTTAAGGGTGAATGGACTACTGTTTGTTTTTGGTTGTTTCTCATTTGCCCCCCCCCTTCCTCCACCTCCCCCTGTCACGGTTCTCCTCAAGCCCCGTCTTATGTAATTGTGGACTGGGTGAGTCTGCAGGAAGGACTTTGAACTGGAAGTTGGTTATGTTCCCCCCCCTCCTCCTCCTGCTCCTGAGTTTTCTCCTCCTGTTGCTGGTCACTGGCTTTTTTTTTTTTTTTTTTTTGGGAAGGAAGTCTTGATATCAAACTGATCATTAAACCTGTAAGACTTTATCCCACCTCTCAACCCCTCCCCCACCTCCCCTCCTTCATCCTCGACGATCTGGGGAATTCCAGCATTCCCATGGTGCAGTTCCTGCGACTTGACAAGATCGGATCTCCAAGCTATTTTACTTTACTTCTTCTCCCCTGCTCCGAGTGAGGAGCACTCTGTACTCATTACATCCCCCCTTTTTTTTGCTTTTCTTTATTTGATAATTATTTTTTATTAATGTTATTATTACGGTTATTATTGTTTGAAAAAACTTTCCAGACAGAAGGTTTGCTTGTCACTGCTTATTTAACTTATCAGAACATATTTATTGGTGATCATATGCATTTTTTGTTAATTTTGTTTTGTATTTATCTGGATAATGAACAATAGAATATATTTTCTTTTATGTTAAATTATGATCTTCCATATTAATCTAAAGATTGTGAAGACGTTTTTGTCAGTTTTTCCTTTTTTCACAGTTAATATATTGTACTTCAATGACTTTTTGTTCTGCAACTACACTTTGTCAAAATGAAACTTAATTTAAAGCAAAAAAAAAATGCAAAAAAAGTTGTTTTGCGTTTTGATTATTTATTGTACTTTTTTTTTCTTACTCCCTCTTATTGGACTGCAATTCCATCTAAACTAGATTTGCTTGTATTCATTCCTGATGTTTCCCCTCCACATTTTACAGTAATCTGACAGTAACAGTAGCTAACTGTTATTACATCGATGGTGGAAGTAAAGGGGTGCTAAATAAAAGACCTCTCACATCACTGGTTTTAGGAGAGTCTCCAAGTTAGACTGGTTATGTTGAAAATGAATGAAATGCCTGTTATTATTACAAGCAATAGCTGTGACCAAATGGGTTGAGGAAAGGTTATTATTTTGTTTCTCTTTTTTTATAAATTTGATTGGATGCTTGATGCACTTGCTTGGCCCCCCCTCTTGACCATTGGAAGTGCCTCGTTGAATACATTCCAGGTAGCTAAGGCTTTCTCTGCCTTTTATATTTGATAATGGAGGACGATTAATCTTTTTTTTTTTTTTAAAGTCACGTGTTCTGTGTTGCCTTCAAGTGTTTCCGGGAGAGGTGAACAGATTTTTTTGACACAAAGAAAGTAAAAACAGTTGAATGTATTTTTTCAGCCATGTTTTTTTTTTTCACTACAGTAATTTCTGTGAGTTTATATGAAAACCTGTTTTTTTTCCTCTTTTGTAAGTATTGATTGCAGTTAAGTCAATAAACCCCATATTTTTGGAAAAGTTAATCTGTGTTATGAGTTGTGTACAAGGGTTTTTATAGATGCTGCTACACTGCTATACAGCAAAACCCATGATGCACATGGATGATGCTGCAAAATCATATTTACATATTGGGGTTAAAAATCATGTCAAATGCCTATTTTATAAATACATTTCTTAAGGAAACAGCTACAGCAAATACCCATTCAAATTCAAACTTATTGTATAAATTGGATTTGGTTACTTAAAGGAGAAATCTAACATGTACAGTAATAAATAATAAAATGACCACAATATGTCATCAGACCAATGAAATACTTTAAACACCCTTTGAAATTTCTATTCTGGGCTAGTATAATTGTTTTTTGTTTGCCTGTTTTACATAAATTATAAATCAAATTAATGTTGAATGTTTGCAGAATGAGTGAGTGTCGGTTTATGAGTTGTAAGAAATCAATAATCTTTCTGAAGGAGCAGAGGACTGTAATGCCTAAATTGATCAATATGTTAATGGAGTCTGGCAGGCAGTCACTGAACTCAAACTCCAGAGTGTGTAGTTTCAAAACAGCTGGTTGTTGTTTTCAGGATAACAGGTTTAGCTTCACACCGAGAGATAACTGACATTTGGACCGTTATACTCATTTTTGCATGCGCAGTTGTTATTGCTCCTATAATATCCCAACTTCCAGTTGAACCTCTCATATGACCTTATTTTGGGTGAAGAGACTGGAATTTTTTTTTAACATTTACATAATTCAGGCCTTCAGGGAATTAAGTCATGCCAAAGTTTTATATCAGATTTTCATACTTTGAGACACACCCCATAAATCCACTCAAAAATCATGGAAAAAAAGATGCTCCTTGTAACTGCAGAACTTGAGAATCGTCACTTTTTAAAGTTTTCTTCACTATCAAAGTAATCCAGTTCTAGTTGTCTGTACATCCATGGGTAAATTACAAAGAGGAACTGCTAATAACTGATTCGACATACTTTTAATAATGATAAGTTGATAAAATGTCAACAAATACAAGCTGAATGAGAAAAAACAGGGCTCAGGTTGTAGCCCACAGCTAACTAACAGACACCAGAGCAACATAATACTTCACTGTCACTGTTAAAAACTCCTGCTTCATATAAAGGGCCAGAATATGTTTCCAAATGTTATATATTTGAAGATAAAATCATACATGGGAGGAAATGAAAAATGAAAGAGCCGCTGGCTGTGCTTCTTCTCTGTGCATAATGCAGAACTAAAGGGAGTTTCACTGTGGTGGAAGTTGATTGGTGAGCTGCACAGAGAGCAGTCAGGGGTATTGACCTGGAGATGATCAAACTCTTATTGAGCAGGTTTTGGTTACGCAAAGACATGAAACTCCTGGTTTCAGCTGAAATATTGATCGGGAGGCTGTAACCGTAACGTTTCCAAGAATAAAAAAAGTTGTGATTTGCGGAGGTTATCACCTGACAAGTGATCCTGAGGTTACGAGCAAACTGATCAATAAGTGTGTGAGGATATTCCTGGTAGATATGGGATAAATATTTGAGTCATAGATTGTTATCAAAATATAAAGCACATGTTGTTGATTTTATATATTTTTACATAGATAAATAAATGTAGATAACCATCTCAGAGGGGTATTTGATTTCAGAAACAACACACTGTAGCTTCCCCCTCATACAGTCCTGAAAACATCCACTCTGCTTCTGCTTTTGCTCGCTGTCTGGACACTTCCGTCTGTCCCTGTTTATATTCTCTCAGATTGCAAAAACGAGCCGGAACAGGAACTCCCTTCCCTCCATACAATGGTGGGTGCTGACCCGTCACAGCTGACCCGAGGAGGCCTCCTTGTTGCTTTATTCCAGGGAACCCGGGCCTGCTAGATGCTTGTCTTGTTCCTTCACTTCCCCCCCCACCCCCCCCCCTCACAGCTCCATCTCTGAACAAGCTGCCTGCCTGCTGAGAGCCTGATTTTACTTTACTTCACCCACATCTCTGCTCTGCATACCACTAAGTTAACAAGGAAACAGCCTAGCATGCATTGCTTATTTTGATATTCACAGGTGCATATGCCCAGCGAGGGGTTGATTACTCACTATGGTTTCATTTTGTATCACACTATTTTTTCTTTAAAGCAGAGAACGTTACACACTCCACAATGTGCATACAGCAAACTGATAAAGTATTCATGACATTCTGCTAATAAAATCTTCCTTGCATTTTAAAGCAGCGATCAACCACAAATGAAGAAGAAGTCATAATGCACGGGCAAGTGGGTTACATAAATGTAGCTGGAGGAGTTTCTTTTAAATGACTTGAAAAGGATACTCAGGATTATTTGGTACTTATCCCTCATTAGTGTATTACCTGCAGGAGATGGCAGCTGGAAAGGTCTCAGTTTGAACTTTTGCAGATGCAGTAGCACTCTGAATTAGCATTAAATGTAACTTATTGTATTAAAAGTATACTTTAGACTTTCTGAAGTAGGATTGTATCAGGTATTTATCCGAAAGTATTACCTACAGTAGATTCTATTGTTGTTTTAAGCCACATAAAAAATAACAGTAGTGAAACTATGTTATATTTAGAATTTTGTCACCACTTTACCTGGCAGTCACACAGGAAATTGTCGTCATATAAGCCAAATATCAGTCTCTCCAAACCAACCAGATGCCATTGGCGAAATTAGTCATTTTACTTCACAGAGCATGGGAGTTGCTGGATTACCGTTGCCTCGGTCACTTTATTTATTTGTGTTCTCATGTGACTTTGGTGTTTTAAAAGGTTAGTTCACATTCAGCAAACTCACACAGTAACACCAACAAATTAACCATTCAAGGCAACGGTAGATCAGCAACTCCTTTCTTCTGCAAGGTAAAATGACTGATTTCACCAATGGAGTTTGGTTGAGCAAGAGAGAGTGATATTCGTCTTATATAATGTAGGTAAACAAACAGGCCTTATTGGTTGTCTTGTGTCTTGTTTGGAGTCCTACAGACCACAGGCCCTCTTCAACAGCTCAAAAACATACTTAATATTATTTTATCAGGTTTGTAATTTATATATATACATATATATATGTATGGAGAGAGAGAGAGAGAGAGAGAGAGAGAGAGAGAGAGAGAGAGAGAGAGAGAGAGAGAGAGAACTGCTTATAAACATGACATATTTCAGAAGTCCAGTACAAATAATTACTTCTGTTTGTGGTCTCAGAAACACCAGATGTAAAAAGGGTGTTGACTAGAGTTGCAAATTTTGTGTATTTTCCTTAACTTATAGCTGAAAACATATTTATAAGCTACTGGATGCATTTCTTTTCTTGTTTTTTCTCCTTCCATGTTTAGGTTTCCTTTCAATAAATGACTCCACCAGGCAAAACAATCTTGAAAAAATTACTGCCATTTCTAGACTATCAATTAATTATTGATTAATATATTTTAATCAGTTACATTGTGATTAAAATGGCAATTAATTATTAACAAGCCTGGTGTTGACAGTACTTTTTATGCAGCACTACCTCAAGTAAGTCTGTTAGGATTTCTGCTATTGTAGTTTTGTAACCTCATCACTATAAGAGATGACATTTATTTGTCTGTGAATGACAGGTTAGATATATTTGTTCACAGTCCAATACTTCCTAATTTGATGAATAACAAAGCTTATGGTCTTGTTATATTTTTAAACTAATGTGCACACCTAAAGGAAAGTGTTACCACTTCAAAACCTTTCTACATTTTTGGTTTTAATAAGATCAGAAGAAAAGAAAAACAAGGTAAGGTTTCCATATCTCAGACTAAACCAGGTGATTATTTTCCTTTCTTGCTGCACCTTTTCAGAAGCACTTAAAACTGCATGCAGTCTGAGGGACATGAAAGTGGGCTGTTTCCTGTTTGTGCGGTGTGCGTATAGAGGCACCTTGAGATGAAGCACCAGGAAGTGGGTTTCTGAACGTAAAGCAACAGGTCTAAGGGTGGTGGAGGGAGGGGGCTGCCTGCTCTTTGATATGTGGCAAAAAAGTGAAAAAAAAAAAACTTCCATTACTTCATCACATTTTACAGCAGGTTACTTTCCAATATGGAAACAGTAAGGTGACACAGATCGAGTTTGTGGTTCATTCATTGCTTCCTGCTCAACAGGATAAAGCAGGTGTGTAGTTTTACTCTCATAACCCAATCTTCACTCACCTTTAACCCGCACGGTTGAGCAAGAGAGTGTCGGCGGCGTGTACACTTTGTAATTGTGTTATCAGAGGCAGGTTTACCTCCTTGTTTGAGAAGGAGGTGAGCAAATAGTCCTGGATGTGCTAACTGTGCTATTTTTCTTATCTGCACTCACAGCTGAGAGCGGCGCTAGCTGCAGCCCTGCATGTGTGCATGAGTGTGTGTCACTGCAGGGTGACAGGTGATGTGGGAGGGATAATTAATCACCAAACAAGGGCTGAGGTCAACAACTGAGTGAAGAGGTTAGGTTAGGGGCTATTCAGAGGCCGCTTTGTCCGTAGAAAACAGAGAGGCACGATTAACCTCCTTCAGACACACATACCAGAGCTCACAAACCTGCATTAGAAACACCCACCCAGGCCGAGGGATTAGATGCCCCTCTGTGGAGTGAAAAACATTGCGTGCGTGGTGATCAAACTGAAAGCAAAAGTTTGACATTTTCGGATAAATTACTCACTTAGTATTAGTCATTTACTGGCACACAGATGACAAGATTCACCTTCATGTCTGTGTGCCAATTATGAATGAGCTTAGCTTTGCACAAAGACTGGAAACAGAGGGGAACAATTAGCCTGGCTCTGTCCAAAGGTAACAAAATCTGCCTGCAAGCACCACTAAAGTTCACTAATTAAACCTACTAAAAGGAGTTTATAACTGGTTATGAAAGCCTGAGTTTAATACCGGTGCCTCAATATGACCTGCATAAGCAAACAAGAGCCTGTGTTTACATGACTGGCCAAGTTATGTTGGCCAGTTAAAAAGAAGTAGGGGGGAGATTTATATTTAGATCATTTTACTTTTGGTGTTATTTTTGTCATTATTGCAATGGAAACTTGCACACGTGCTTCCACATATTTAATGTAAAAAGAGAATACAACAGAAAATACTTCAAAATAAAAGAAAAGAAGTCTGTTAAGTCTGTGTTTGTTGTCCTAGACAGGACAGGAAGATACTCTATGTAATGTGTAGTAATAACGACACATTTGTTTTGCAAACCAGAGCGATGAGTCAAATGTCAAGCTGTGACAAACCAACCATGACAATGACGAATGAAGTCACATTTTTGACATTTACTGTTTCTAAATTATAGCAACATATGCTCGCTATGCAGGTGTCATGCTAAGACACACCTCAACAAGACCTGTGTCTGTCACAGATCAAACATTTGGCTTGTTTTAAGTCTGCCACCGGCTCTGATGAGCCCGTCTTGCTTACGTATAGTGAAAGTACACCTCCTTTATCTTCTGTCTGCACCTCTGTGCTCTGTGGTTGATTTGTCTCTGGCTTCACAGGGGGGGTTGTGGGGGAGTTTACAGTCTTGTTTTCCCAAATATTGAAATTCTTAACTTAATTATGGGGATGTGTTTTATAATTTGTGCTAACAAGGGGCCTTCTCATCCCATCTCTAATCCCTTCCTGACTATTATCACCCTGTAGCGTATATATTCCACTGTTTGGGAAGTTTACCCTCTGAATACAAAACAGTACAGATTACTGACTTTGAATGACAGAGAAAGTAGAATACCAAAATACTTTCAAACACTTTCATTTACTTTGATGCCACCTCAAATGATTGTATTGCAGTTGTGGTGAACAGAAGCTTTCTCATTATCAGTACACTCTTAGAAATAAAGGTTCTAGCTAGAACCATGAAGGGTTCTTCAGCTTGTCCCCATAGGAAAACCTTTGTTGGTTACTGGTAGAAGCTTTTATAAAGGTTCCACTAGGGACTATACTTAGAATAATCTGTGAAAGAACCCTTTAACAGGTTCCAAAGAAGATTCTTCTATGGTGTAACCCATCTCTGGGGGTTCTATCGTTCCACCTGCTAAGCAAGCTTAACAGGAACACACACAGGAGGTTCTACCAAGAACCCTTTTGTAATTCAATGGTTTCATCTAGATGCCTGCCAAGGGGCTCTACTGAGAACCCTTTATATTCCAAGGGTATCCACAACCCATTCAAGGGGTTCTAGTGAAAATCCTTTTACATTCCAAGGGTTTTATTTAGAACTCACTTAGGCCATCTTACCGAGAAGTATATCAAGAGTACTTGACGAACTCTTTCTTCCAAAAAGGGTTCTTAAGAAGCAAGTGGTTCTGGGTGGAACCTCAGCTCCTCAGGAAGAACCTTTTTTGGAACCCTCATTTCTAAGAGCGTCCTATTTGCAACCTTACAATTTCCCCCTACAGGCGTGTTTCTGCGTAATCACATATTTCACAAAATATCTCATCTGATTATGATGCTTTAGCCGTAGATTCAGGCTGTACGGTGTTTACTCTCCGTATATGTAACACTCGCTCCATATGTGCACTTCCCAGTCACGCATTTTGCTCCGCCGCCTGCAGCAAATGGCAGGCTTTATCTTTGTAGGTCTACGGCTATATGTGTCACAGTGAGACTGATTGCAGATCAACAAAGACAACAGTCACAACCACTCCCTGATCCTGTGGGTTTAACCCAAGCACTCCGCAGCCCTATTATCTACGCGACTGAGACTATGACACACCGCTCACCGAGTAATGACCATTAGCCCGGCCGGGATCCAGTGTCACATGTGCTTTTCTCCCCCCCCCAGGGCTAAGTGGCAACCCTTGACCTGTAAAAGAAAGGAAGAGAAAACACATATGCGTTGAGCAGAGGAGCGGAGAGGTGAGGAGGCTTCAGAGCAGAGCGCTGGTGATGGCCGTCTGACAGGTTGTGGAAACACACCCTTCCACTCCTTAGTGTGACAGAAAAACAAACACCGAGCCACTAAACTCTCGCTGAGCCCCGCGCTAATGGACAAGCGATGACTTTTTCCCAACGAGACGCGCCGGCCCGGTGGAAACAGGAGACAGGGACTGACCAATGGTAGAGGGCCAGTCCAGAACCTGACACTGTTGTGCTTTGGGTTTCTGGTCCACTGGGCCGAGTGAGTCACCCCCTCAGCTCCTCTGAGTGCTCAACCACTTACCTCTTCCTGTCTCATGACTCCCAGTGTCGTGGCCTGATGGGAGGAAAGTGGCCTCGGTTAGCAGATCAACACCTGCTCTGCATTTTCACCTATTTACCTCACAGGATGTTATAACAGAAACAGACAGCTTATAACAACTGGGATCTTATTTTTGTAGTTTTGTGCATTTTAAAGTTATCGCAGAGATCAGGGAACAAGGCAACATCATTACAACCCAGTGTGACCTGCGAGGAACACAAGTCCTCAGGTTGTAAACAAGCCTACACTTTAGCCAGATTATCAAAACCAATGGTTCCAACCTTTTCTGCTCATGACCCTTTAAACCACATGCTAAATCCGTCCCGCCACCTCATTTTATGTGGCCTGCAAGAGCATGCAAAGAATTTATTTTGCACAATACAATTATATGCTGTTTTACAACAATGTCTGTAAACTACGAGTTCCAGAATCAACCTGATATTTTTATATACTGATACCGTAACCTAATAATAGCACCCTTTTTGTTAATTTGATGTAAGAGTGACAAAACGCACATATTGTGCTTTTCAAACAGTAACAAACGACGTAGTTTAATGTCACGAAGCAGCGTGGGATCATTTAAGTTGTTATCTTTATGGTTAACCAATGACTGCTGCAGATGAAAATCCGTCTGACATGACTCAAGTTGAAGTTATAGCACACAGCGGTGAATAGGAAACACACTGTTACCTTGAATAAATTACGGTTTTATCTGGGTTTGAGCATGGTTGAAAGCATTTGGGATAATGTAAGCGCACAACTCAGCAAAAGACATCACATATGTCTAGTATCATCCAAAGCGTGATTTTCCACTTCTCAATACTTGTTAGAGGCCTGAAGAGGTAAACTAGACAGACTATTAAAGAAAAACATCAACAATAAAGATAATTTTGTGTAATAGAATGTGGTTGTTTCCTTATTCTTACCACATTAAGCATCTGGTAACCCCCTGTTGTGGTTAATATTCTTCAGCTGAACCACTTTTTTTTTTAGAGGTAAAACTAAAAGTGTGCAGACCTGACGTATCAGTAAAAATCCCCTATTGGGCAATTAAACTACAATGACAATTAGAGCAACAAGGTCAAAGCTGAAGCAAGAAGTTGGTCTTTAAACCATGATGGATGCTTTTGTAAAAAGTCTGGGTAATAATTCTATCGGTGGTCCTTGTTTTAGCTTCCAAATAAGTCTGGCTCACCTGGAGAGAAGTTTTAAACCTTTATGATCATGTGACTGCCATGTTTCTTGCTCTCTTTTTCATTTGAACTTCATTGTTATTTTATTTCACCAGAAGTAAAAGACTCATTGACATAAAAACGCAGCACAGATCACACGGTTGCAGAAATAACACAAACAAAGAACAATAAAAAATGAAAGTAAGGAACATATTACAAAATTATAAGACAGGTGTACCAGCTTCCAAGTAATTCTGATCACTTTAAAAACACTCATTGAGACCAGCTTCCAAAGATTTAGGCGGTTTTGCAATTGATTCCAGGGAAGTGGTGAACACCCTTTTTCCAATTCAGTACAGTGCCGCAGTGTTCCCAGATCTCAGCAATTAACTTCCTGAATAAAATGTTATTATTACCCCGAGAAATGGTGGAAGAAAACATGATAATTTGACAAAAGGTTGTGCAACTTTTCTTTGTGTTTCTAAGCTTTCCACAAACACACCATGACTGGGACAAAATTTGCATCAAGGTACCTCACACACGGAGGAGAGATTAAGCAGCTTGCTAACTCCTCACTTATATCCTGAGCGATATAGTGAATGAGGTTAGCTCGAAGCCACTGAAGCGTGCTAAAGCTAAAAACAGCACGTTTCCTCACACATGACTCTCAGTTTTGTTTTGCAGCATCTGTTTCCTCTGGTGGAAACGGCAGCAGTGCGAAAAAACAACCTCTTTCTCACTTCTTAAACGCAGTTTTCAGTTTCCCATCAGCTCAATACTGATTTATATGACCTCAGCACACACAAACACACACACGCACATACACACACACACACACACACACACACACTCCTATAATATAAATAAACACACTCCTACGCCTGCAAAGATATGCACTAGTCCATGATTGTCCTGTTTAGTTGACTAACCAGTTGCTGTGAGTCACTCAGGCCTCTTAAGCAGACAGAAGATGACATCAGTGATAGATTTACAGGAAGTCCTCGCTGCGTCTTGTACTGAGGCCAAGTCTGCTGCGCCATGCACAGATGACCATCTTGAATCTGGATCTAACATCAACAGCAGTCGCATGATGTCGATCAAAAGATCAAAATTTAAATTACGCAATGGTGAAAACAGGATACTTTCAAGGCCACAAATGTTACAAAAAACTGACAGAGTGAGTGTGACAGAAAGACAGACAGAGAGAGATAATGAGTCAGAGAGCACGAAAAGTCTAAAGTCATCCCTCCTGCACTCTTAGAAATGAGAGTTCCAAAAACATTCTCCCTGAAGGGCTGAGGTTCTACCTAGAACCATTTGCTTCTTTTTTGGAGAAAGAGTTTGCCTTTGTCTTCTTTGTAAGACTAAAGGTTCCATTTCCATTTTGGTTTAATCCAAAGAACCCTCTTTAGAAGACAGAGTTCTTCAAAGATTGGTGAAATACTTAAAGAACTCTTTTGCCAAGGGTTTGTACCATAACATAAAAGGGCTCTTGGCAGAACCTCCTCAGTGTGTTCTAGATAAAACCCTCGGGATATAAAAAGGTTTTCTGTAGAACCCCCAAGTGCTACATAAAACCCCTGGTATATAAAAGGGATCTCAGAAGAACCCCCCTGAGAGCGTTCTAGATAAAACCCTTGGAATATAAACAGTTCTCGGCAGAACCCCCTGAGTGTGTTCTTGACCAAACCCTTGAAATATAAAAAGATTCTCTTGAAATATAAAAACAGGTTCTGAGCACATTCTAGATAAACCCCTTGGAATAAAAAAGGTTCTTTGTAGAACTCCTGAGTGGCTTCTTGGTGGCACAATTAGAAGGTGGAAAGGTTCTGTATAGAAGCCCCAGAGAGGGTTCAGGGTGGAACCATTACACCATAGAAAAGTTCTCTGTAAAAAGGAGGTTCTGGATGAAACCTTTCACAGATGGTTCAAGGCATAATCCTTTATATTTTGTTCTAGTTAGAACTCTACAAAAGGGTTTCAAGTGGAACCTTTATAAAAGGTCCCAGAAATGGTTCTCCTATGGGAACAAGGCAGAGAACCCTTTATAGTTGTAATGAGCTTGTTTATTTCTGAGAGTGAGGTAATGTAACCGTGTCTGTATCATTTTCTTGTTTGAGTTGTAAACAAGGCCTACATATCTGGCCTTGGGAGGTTAGGGAATAGTTAAAACTGAACTCTGTCTCTTTCTGAGTGTGTGTGCGTGTGTGTGTGTGTGTGTGTGTGTGTGTGTGTGTGTGTGTGTGTGTGTGTGTGTATTTCACAATGATCTGCTGGCTGAGGCTCAGAGAGACGAAGATAAGAACTGACTGTGAGAAACCGCAGATCTAACACCCACTCACTAAGAAAGAGAACACAGACACACACGGGTGTACACGGAAAGCACACACACACACACACACACACACACACACACACACACACACACAAGGCGTACGTGCATGCATGCTCCAGCTCGTATGTAAGTCTGAACACACACAAAAAACAGCAGCAGCGTCCTGAGGAAAGGCTCATTTTAACAGTTGACACTGGGTTCCCTCTGGGACGTACGTGGGGCTCCTCATGATTGAGGAATTTAGCTGTAAAAACACAACAGAGATTATTTGCAAGTGTCTGACTGCCGCTCAGATTTCTCAAGGCTTCCATCGAGATAAGGCCCGGCCTGAAAACCTGTCCTACGCTCACCCTCGAGCCTCACCTGCTAACCTGCTGCAACATGCACTCGCACATTTAGGCAGGAAAAAAGGATTAAGCGTAACTTTGCACAAAGGCTGTTAGTAATGCTGGTGTCAGGATATTACTAAACCAACAAACACAAATGTGGTGTGCCCACAGTGTGCTGATTTTACCAGAGACCTTCTGTAAACGTAATCAGAGGGTGACGGACAGCTGACTCAATTTAAGATTATTATTATTTGACTATTATTATTATTATTTTTAGACCTGAGCTGTGATTATAGTCCAGAGTGGTAGATTTGAAAGTTAAAAATTAGAATTGAGTCAGACTTCAACCATAAAAATGAGGACTTCAGACACAAAAACATTCACAGCAAGATCATGAGTAAGTAACGCAATCTCCCTCCATTGAAAAGTTGAATTCATTAGCATAAAATACACTCTTGTTCATGTGTGACTTCTTGTGGTAACTAATTTTAGCTGATGTTAGCAAACTTTAGATAGATTATGCTGGCTAATCTTATTTAATGATGTTTATGCTCTTACACTATGATTTCGTAAGTACAATTCTACACAGAAAACAAGAAGTATAATTGAATTTCTAAGCAATAAACCACACAGTTTCTTAGTTCAACAGACGGGTTTCAGTGAGAGATGTATTTGTGACTAGGGGGCAGAAAGCAGGCTTGTCCACACAGCACAACCAGCGTTGCTAACAGTTTAGCAACTTTTCAGACCATTTTAGTGGTTTTACTTCTAAAAAGATAGTAGTGACAAGTTCTAAAACAGCGTAGGGTTCTCTTTCTTCCTCTCCCTCACTTCGGCCGCGCTGGAAGGCAGGAGGAAACCAGAGAAACCAGACTTGGCCTGAACAGTGGTCTCACCAGAGTTTTGCAAATCAAGGGTTCCCTTCTAGATATGACCCAAGACCACACTGTGAGCTCGTCTCTCACTCTTTCTCTCTGGATATCTGTCTCAGTATGTTATACAGAGTTGATATATTGGTAACCTGGTCATTTCTCACGGTTACTGTAATCGGTGCCAGCCATTTCGTCACTGCAACAGACCTAGCTTGCTGTCACATGTGTTGCATGTCTTGTACAGGATGTTTACAGTAGCTGTCTTTTTTTTAAATGTGGGAGGCTGTAAAGTAACCTTATTACAAAGGTTTTTAATTTGAGTTAAATAGCTTATTGACATAAATGATAGGTCCATGCTCCTGATATGGTTAATAGGGGAATATAAATAAGCTCAACAACCAACAAAAATCAGGTAAGTTGCGCAAAATTAACAGGACATGTCAGCAACCCTTAAAGACAAAAGACAAAAACCGCTAACTAGCTTATGGCGGCTAATAGAGCATGTTAGCTAACAACACAAGTTACACTACTCACATTATAGAAGCTAAAGACACCCATACTGCCACGTCACCATAACACAGAGATCATTGTTCAGCCACTGTTCCTCTTCTTTTAAATCGTAATTAAAATCCCAGAACTATTAAAAACTTAAGACAGCATCAGGCAGGTCTTGCATGGCGATCTTCGGGCTGTGTAAATAGCCGCGTTACCACAATACCGCAGACATGTGACACACCTCTGCAGCTCATTACCTCATTCACCGCAAATTTTATCTTGATGGTCAATCTCATGCTGAGATCAGCATGTTGATCTATTAATACACCTAAAGATCACCACTGTCACACAAGTCAGAAAAACAGCCTCTGGTCTGTTGACAAGTCAGTAACACGGCCTCTGATTGGGCGACAGACGCAACCCAAGGCATCCTGGGCTAACAACAAAAACAACTGTTTTCAGGTAAAACACTAGCGTTAGCATCAGCTTACTTTGGAGCTAACCCTTTCACAGACTTTTCTTGTTCTTGAGAAGCTGCAGTGTTTGTTGAGCGACACGCTGTAACCTGAACTGTACATTTACTGCCAGATAGAAAATTCACCACTAAGTTTAAGTTTCTGCTCCGCTATGAGCAGCACCGTCAGTCTGCTGCTTGCTCTACTTTGCTCACACTTTATGTCATTATGCTTCGAGAAAGTCCAGTATAGCATAATTATTAAGGCAGTCACGGTAAACCACCATCCCATGGGAATATGTTGCTTTGTCACCGTGGTAAGAAACAATTCATACATCACAGCATACTTGCAAGCCTCGAGACCTCAAAAGTAGAGAGGAAAAAACTGAACTAACAAAGTGAATGAATCAGTCAGTCAATCCAAAAAAAAAAGTAGGGAGGATTTCAATACCAAAAAGTTTTAGAGACTTTGTGTCCTGCATTGTATTGTCTTTTCAGGAATGAAAATAACAAAACAATAAGCATTTTATGTTGAATAACTTTAATCTTATTTTTAATTCTCAGGAAAGAATTCAGAATAATTCCTCCCTCTAGCATGAACTTGTGTACATCTCTGGCATAAACTTATATTAATCAGCTTTCTTTTATTCATTGTCCCTCAAACAAAACTGATGATTTTTAAAAAATGTACGCCCCTTTCCTTTAAAACGTTCCTTAAGAAATAGGAATTCTTCTTAGGAAGTCTGGTTTGGTGTAGCTGTATTGTTGTCCAGGTGGAAACAGTAGACTTTTAGAGCTGTACGTACATTCAAACAGAGAAAGAAAAGGGAAAAAAGGTATGAAATTTGTTGGAAATCAGAAGAAATATGGGAGAATTATAATCCCGGGAGGAAACAAGGAGAAAGCAATGAAAAACAGGAGTCTCCTGGAAAAGTCAGGGGTTTGGCAGGTAAGATTCACAGCCCTCAGTGATCTTGAGCATTTCTGTGTTAGTTCCAATATGTAAAAACATTTGTAACACAGCTTTAAAAGGACAAATATTCTATTTTCACAGTCATTGACACAGACTATGAACTGAATTATAATTTGATTATGAAGATTTGACTCAAACAGGCCCTCAAGGATTAAAGAGTTGATTTAAAATTTGCTTTGACAAGGTTTGAGACGTCAGCAGCTTTGTTTAGTTCTGCATCTACCCAAGAAAAAACCTAAATCACCTACACAATAGCTCTGTGCAGGGAAACGATAAATTTGTTCTCAGTGGGGAACTCATCTGGGTTTTCCACTCTGCGAATCAGCCATCATTGTTATCGGAGACAGGGAATAACAGGCGAGAAGGGGAACATGATGTGTGTGAGCAGACGGAGGCCCAGAGGAAGGCCGCAGCACAATGCGAGGCAGTGGAGATCTCTATAAATCACAGCCCTAACTGATTCCCCACCTGTGTCCGCTGTCTTCCCGGAAACACACAGTCACACAAACAGCTGCCCCGCGCTGGAAAACCCTCAAGACCGCGATACCCAGACGCAAAGTCACACAATCAAGAGTTCTGGATATCAAACGCCAGCAACGTGTAGAACAAACTACCCCTTTCAGGCACAAATTGTTGTTTTGGCAAAGGATTTTGGTATGACGTTCCACAGTGGCGCGCACACAGCTGTACAAATTCATGCTTTGCACACACGCGATCAAACAACACAGCCATTAATTTGATTAGAAGGCTCTCAACAATTTCCAGTTTTCGGTCTTGAAAGGGCATTGTGGTCGCCGCCAAACCAAAAAAGGCTGAAATAAATTAACGTTACCCATAAACCATCATGATATTAACAGTAAGACATCCAGCTTTACAGTACTTCCCAGTAAAAGGTCGCCAGTGTTTCTGGAGGTGACGCATCAAATGTGCGTGTGTGTGTGTGTGTAGATGTACGAGCCTGCCGCATATGTAAACACATCCGAATGTGTATGAGCATACAAACACATACAAATGTGTATGAGCATGTGTGCTAAAGGGGGAGGGTTGTTTACTTGGGCAGCCTCTCAGAGAGTGTCTCCTGGCCGGCTCCCACTTCCTGCCCCTGCGCCTGGAGCTGCAGCCTGTCTAGTCAGCCACCTCGGGCTGACAGCGAGACCACATGCTAAAAGACTTATTGGCCTACTTTAGAAGACCTATGGGAGGGAAGGGGACTATATGCCTGCTCTGGGTGGGGCTGGAGCTGTTTTGAAGGGAGATTGGGGGGTCTAGAGGGGGTGTCTGATTTTTTTTAATAAAGCACTCCACCTCCCTCCCCTCTCCTCGCTCCCTGCTTTTCCTCTGAGTGCTTACAGCTGCAGGGATGGAGAAGGAGGGGAGGGGGGGGGGCATAGCGGAACAGAGCGAACAGGCTCAGCATAGAGAGGGCCCTTCATGAAGTCACATCTGGACCTTTCCCAGACAACTCAATGGAGCGGAGAGGCTAATGAAAGTCTTAAGTTATGTAATTGAGCTCTTCCATGTGCACCAGACGGTAATGTTGGCTTGATCCGCGGCACAGGATGTTAGCAGAGATCCTATGGACGTTTATGTACCTCACAAAGGCCTGACAAACTCAGCCGAGCTCATGTTGCTACTGTCATGTCTGCAGCACCTCGCTAACCCAGAATCTGGATGCAGTGGAGCTGCAGGCCCATACAAGGAGACTTGGCCCGTGAGGCATAACAAACAGGGTTTGGCATTTACTGCTACTAACAGGCCTACTTAGGCTGATCGGCCCATGTTGTTTTGCTGCACCCTTTGAAATAGGGGTTCCAAAAGGGTTCTTCCTAAAGAGATGAGGTTCTACCCAGAGCCATTTGCTTACGAAGAAACCTTTTCTTAAGAAAGGGTTCATCAAAGATTCCATTTAAGACATTTTTTTAAATCTAAATTCCATTTCAGAGGAGAAAGTTCTTCAAAGATTGCTAAGAGGGTTCATCAAGGGTTCTTTGTAGCATAATATAAAAGGGTTCCTGGTAGAATCTTCTGGATGGGTTCCTCCTAGCACCTTTAGAAGGTGGAGAGGTTTGAGATAGAACCCCCAAAGATGATTCTTGGTGGAACCATTACATCACAGAAGGGTACTCTGTAGAGCCTCTCATATGGGGGTTTGGGTAAAACCTTTCAGAGACTGTTCTAGGTATAAGTCTTTACATTGGGTTCTTGGTAGAACCCCCTGAATATGTTCTAGATTAAACCCTTGGAATATAAAAAGGATCTCGGCAGAACCCTCTGGATGGGTTCTATATAAAACCCTTTGAAATAAAAAGGTGGGTGCTACCAAGTACTCTGTTCCATTTAAGAACCCTTTTCAAGGAAAGAACCCTTTTTTGAACGAAACTGATCTTCAAGGATTGTTGAAATCCTCTTCTGTCAACAGTTCATCAAGAGTTGTTTGTAGTATAGTATAAAAGCATTCTCAGTAGAACCACCAAGGTGGGTTCTATATAAAACCCATGGAATATAGAAAGGTTTGAACCTCCTGTTTGGGTTCTAGATTAAACCCTTAGAATATAAAAAGGTTCAAGGTAGAATCCTCTGCATGGGTTCTAGCTAAAACCTTTGGAATATAAAAGGGTGGGTTATTGTTAGCACCCTTACAAGATGGAAAGGTTCTGGATAGAACCCCCAGAGAGGCCTCTGGATGGAACCATTACACCATAGGAGGCTTCTCTGTAGAACCTCCAAAAGGGCTTTTTTTTTCGAAACCTTTTACAGATGATTCTATGTATAACTATTTGGGTCCTAGGCAGAGCTCTCTAGGAGGGTACCAAGTGGAACCTTTAAAAAAGGTTCTACCCAGAACAAGCTGAAGAACCCTTTATGGTTCTAGTTAGCAGCTTTATTTCTAAGAGTGCAGTTAGTCTTCCAGTGTCCAGCAGCAGTGGAAAATCACAAGAGCATTATGAACATTAAGCACAGCGCATGATTAAATGTGGTGTACAATGATTCTTTTTGAAGCTTGTTCAAAGTGTAAACGATTGTAATGTAATTTCGAGCCTCACAGTTTATGACAAACATATGTCTGCTGGTGTATTGTTATGCTTAGCAGTGACTTGAGCAGAGAGGCTGTAAAATAAGCTGCCTGGCTGGTTATGAGTGGGAGAGGGAAAGAAAAACCTGCACTGTAGGATAACATGGTGAGAGGTGGAGTGATGAATGGGTAGAGAACACACATATACAGTATGTGTGTGGAGACAAACAAGCCTGCAGTCGTGTGTGTGTGTGTGTGTGTGTGTGTGTGTGTGTGTGTGTGTGTGTGTGTGTGTGTGTGTGTGTGTGAGCACCAGTGGTGAAATGTAACTAAGTACAGTTACTCCAATTTGAGGTACTTGTACTTTACTTGGTTGTGCTGTTTTCATGCTACTTGTTATTTCTAATCTACTTCATTTAAAAAGTGCCTATTTGCACCACTATTGGCTAATCACATCTGACCTCCCTAGTTTGGCAATTAAAAAAATGCAACAGGGGTGTAAATCTAGAGGAAAATTAGAAGACAGAGTTGACTTATTATTTACATTTTTTCAGACTCAGTTGGCTAGGTAAAGGGGACAAAACTGCTTGGTTAGGTTTAAGAAACTTAAAGCTTGTCTCTACCATGTGGGTGTAAATAGCCACATTGGGCATTTACACCCTAGGTGCAAATAGCATTGTTGTATACAGACACCTGTGTGCTTGTCTCTGGCATGCTAGACTTTATACACCTGGGTGTAAATAACCACACTGGGCAGTCCATCACAGGTGTTAATAATCACATTAGCTATTTACACCCCAAATGTAAATAACATTGCTGGATACAGATACCTGGGTGCTTGTCTCTGCCATGCTAGGCTTTATAAACGCAAGTGTAAATGGCCACAGTGCACAGTCTATCACAGGTGTAAATAGCCACCCCAGGTACAAATAACATTGTTGGCTACAGATACCTGGTTGCTTGTTACTAGGCTTCATACACCTGAGTGAAAATAACTACACTGTGTAATCCATCTCAGATGTTAATAACCACACTGGCTATTTACACCCCAGGTGCAACTAGTGTTGTTGACACCTCAGTCCTTGTCTCTGCCATTCTAGCCTTTATAGACCTGGGTGTAAATAGCCACAATGGCTATTCCTGGGTGCAAACAGCATCTGCCTTAATGCAAGAATATTTGGATTACTTGAGTAACATTTTCAATGGAGGACCTTTGCTTGTAATGGAGTAGTTTTACAGTGTGGTAGTAGTATTTTTACTCAAGTCCAGGATGTGAATACTTCCTCCACCACTGCGTACACGTGTGTGTGTGTGTGTGTGTTTCCATATGTATGTAACCACTATGGGATGAGTTTGTAACCACAATCAGATTGAATAAGTTCTCCAGTATCAGCTCCAGCTTTGATTTACGTTCCACGGCCGAGGGGAGAAGAAAGAGGAGCAGCAGAAGCAGAGGAGATGCTCCTGAAATGAACACCTTGGTAAAACCTGCCGCTGTATAAAGTATCAGCGCAGGGCCTCTCTGTGGCTCGGTGCCAAGCCCAGAGCCACTATCACCTCCACCGCCATCACCACCACACCGCCGGGCCTTCCATTAATAACGGAGAAGAATAACAGTGACGGAGGGGAAGATAGACCAGAGCAACGATACATTACCTGCCAATTAGACGAAGGGCGGAGGCAATGAGGGGAAATGCAGACCATATGGGAGGCTATGTGAGAGGCCACCTGACCCAGGGGGCCCACAACTCTCACATCAACACTCCTCGCCAGACTGGACCTGTTTGAAGTCTTACATAATGCTCTGAATACCACCCTCTTCTCCCCGGTCTTTCCAACCTCCTCCTCCTCCTCCTCCCCTCTTGCCCTCTGCTTTCCACTCTGAGACCACAACCACAAAGACAAGCCCCGGCCAAGACAAACACAGCCCAGAATCAAATCAATTTTGAGAAGTTATGGTGCGACTATTACAGCTTAACACGCCGCTGACAAGCCGCATGAGATGGTCCCCTCATGAGTGTGTGAAGAATGAAGCCTGTTACGTCTGTAACTTAAGTGATCAGACACACAAGAGACATAACAGCAGCTGCCACTGACAAAGTCCTTCTTCATGCGTCCTTTATATAACATGCTTTAGTAATCCTGATGATTATTCCTTGGAAGTCGCTCAGTGGAATCAGGCATACCTTGACACAAATGCTTTATACTGACTCATTAGAGCCTCTCCTTGTGTTTTCCAGTGAATTTTCCGAACACTTCGCTCTGATGAAGGAGCTCAGGTTCAGCATTATTTCAACACACACGCAATAAAAAGCTTAAAGGAGTAGTTTAGCATTTGGAAAATACGCTTATTTGCTTTCTTGCTGAGAGTTAGATGACAAGAAAGATATCACTTTCATGTCTGTTTGTTAAATTTAAGGCTACAGCTAGCAGCAGGTTAGCTTAGCTTGGAATAAAGAGTGGAAACAAGGAAACCAGTCGCCTGGCTTTATTCAAAGGGAACAAAATCCTCCGACCAGTGCTTCTAAAGCTCATAAATTAGCACATTATATCTCGTTTGTTATATCCATGTAAAAATGACAAGTTGTGGTTTTTGGTGGGGTTATGTAACAGACAGGCAGGGTTCGGTGATTTCTTGAAGTCTTCGTAGCTTTCAACAAGTTCAATGTAAGGTGTTTTAAGACCTTTTAAAACTACTATGAAGGCAATTTAAGATCTATTTCATTTCCATACTGGCAAATACAAAGAATACCGATTTTGGGGGAATGTTAGTTAGTCACCCATCTATAGTGCTGCCAACTGCCGAATGCATTTTGTTTTTCGCTCTCCATCTAATCTGCATAATCTACACTCGCATGTCTCCTTTCAAACTCTGTTATAATCATAAAACCCTCAACACAGTTCTGACCACAGTGTCCTCCATCTTGTTTAGTTTTTGTCATAGACGTTGCAGAAGTGATGTGGCTCTACCAACCGTGAAGGTGTGTAGTTCACGGGTAACTCCCAAGTGGGTAGTTCCTCCCCGAAAAGTCTCCAGAACTGTTTGGTTGGAAAACACCTACGATGTAAAGTGCAGGGCCACCAACCGAGCGGACGTATTTGAGAAGTTGGGAGTGGGAACATGTTGGACTGATAGATATGAGAAAGGTATTGATCCTCACATCAAACTCTCAGGAAGAAAGTCAATGAGTGAATTTCTCAACACGTCAAACTACGTCTTTAATCTGTACACACATGAACATACAGTGTAAAATGGCTGTTCTGCTGCCTCAGCCTGGCTAGTGTATTAGAGCGGCTCGTGGCCAGGCCCAGTCAGAACCAGAAGGGCCAACAGCGGCAGCAGCAGCTCTATGGAAACACTGACTCACCAGCCAGGGGCCTTAACTCAACTCTGCCTCCTCACAGCTGGCTGACAGGAAAAAAATAATTTTATTTCTAAAACACCTTTATTGTTACAACACAAAACATAACAGAGCTAATACAAATTTGTGAGAAAACCATACTGCAGTCCAGAGGAATAAATCTCACACCTTGCACAAACAAGCCCCAGAAACTAACTCACATTAAAAACAAGCAGCACTGCACCACGACCCGTAATCCACCATAAAAAAGAAACGCAGAGACAGAAAGCTGTATCATTATCGTGGTTGGACCCCTGGGAGACTGTTGGCCCATCATAAGCCTCTTATTAGACGACTCTCCTCAGAGAACTTGTGGTCTAATCTTATAAAACTTTGCACACCCGCTCCCTGCATGCTCTACCACTGGCTTATTAGTCACAGCTCTGTTTTTGGTGGTAAACAGACTTGTTTTACTTCAGGCTCACTTGAAAACTGCTGTTTTGACGGAGCCCCACCTGAGTTATGGTGGAAAAGCACGGGGCGAAAAGGTGTTGAGGTGTCGTTAGAGTGACACAGGTTTTTTCACACTGTTCTGTGCTGTTGCTGAAAGCTGAATCTTTCATCAGCCCAACCTGTTCAAACCCTGCACTGAGTTGTACGCACAAGACCACAAGCGAAGTCATACCCACCCAAAATAGAGAAACAGCTTACAAATTTGTGTGCAAATTCTGTGGTTTCAGAGTATTTGTGTAGTTATGTTTCGGGTGAGAGGTCTCCATCTTGGTGGGCTAGAAGTTTGCAGGTTTTTATTTTAACCGGAGGAGATGAGTTTATCACCTTAGCATCAACATGATGAACTAATTTTTGAACTAATATTTGCCCAACTTAGGGAAACAGGAAACAGCAGTGACAAAGGAAGTCAAACAATAACAACAGCAATAGCTGTGGTGAAAGAGGCAGCTCAGAAAATATGACAATTTAACCTTTTGATTGCTTAAAAAGTTCCCCTATAGCAGAGATGATGTAGCAAAGATGCTGTACAGCAAACAAGCAATTTCACAGTGTTGACCTTATCTTAAATATATAAACAAAGACAAAGAGGTGCAGAGAGAAATATAATATTGTAACCCACTTGCAGACAGCTTGGTGTGGGGGCTGCTGTAATATGAAGGCATTGTTTTCTGCAAATGGGCCCTTTCCTCTCAAGTATGACTTCAATCTATACAGCACTATAAAGTTAAACTATATCCACATGTTTGCATTTTCTTTTTCACCTTGTGACAGAAAGAAACAGTCAGTGAAAAAAGAAAGTTTGTGCTGGAAATGGCTTTGCAGGATCAAAGTGATGCAAATGCAAATTGGCCTCACATTACTTTGAGTAATATTTGGGGGAAAAAACACTTCTTGTTTTTCTTTCTGATAGTTAGATGAGAAGATTGATAGAAGAGCTGGGAGGCAATTAACCTAGCCTAGCATGAAAACTAGATACAGGGGAAAACCAGCTAGCCTGTGTCTCTCTGAAGTTCAAAAATCAACCTACCTCAGTGTAGTTCTGCAGAGCCAACCTATAGCTACCTTTGGAACCTCGGTCAGCTTTCTCCTTTCCTGTTACGTGCGCTACGTAGCTAGTGTTGTGCTCTATAGCAAAATGCTAGCAAGTTAACTAGCAAAGTAATCCACATCAGCTGCCAGCTAGCTAATTAGCTAATGGTTCGCTAACATCAGCTAACTTAAAATGTTAAATGTACGTACTACAGGGACAATTATATGTTGATTCTGATTGGTGAATTATGGCATTCTAAAGTCTGACCATTGCTATGAACACAGGTCTGAGCATAGACTGGGGAGGAGCAATAAAATAATCTTAAAATCAATAAAATAATTTTTAAGTTATTGATTTTTATATCAGTAGCTGTGTATTAAATGGGATAATGCACAGTGAGCAGGTCATTATTAATGATAAAAGTCCTGTGTCACCAGGTCATGTTTTAGTTCGCAATAATGGTGAGATGTTCTAATTCTCTGGGTAAATAAAAGAGTCTCTGTACATAGAAACAGCAAGAAATCAATACAAAAAATATCTCAGTTCACCCAAATATCAACAGATTTACATGGGGACTTTGTGTCTGGTAGAGTGTAGCTCCAATTAAATTTGTTTGTGCCAAGGCCTGTGACCAGGAAAGAAAAGTGGAAAGAAAAGTTGCTGTTTTGAAAAGTTTAAATGTCATTTTTAATGCCATGAGCCCAAAAAACAATATTTTATTATCCTCTGTTGTATCAGGCTGGGGGTGTAGTGATTCCCTTAAACCTGGAGCCCTGGCACCACTAAGGATAAGTGAGAAAATATGGGGTTTTTTTTGTAATTTGGGTGAACCAAGACCTGAAAAAAAAGACCAATCATTAAACCCTAGAGCCTACACCCCCTGTGTTCCCTCTCCAGTCCAGGATTTGGTGTGAATCTGAGTTCCAGCACCTGTGTCCAGGGCTGTAGAGACCTCTTGGTCTCCAGGCCAAGTTCCATGTCCGCTCTGATTATAGCACCAGAACAATGCAAGCCATTGTGGCACAGCGAGCGTGGAGTCTGTGCAGTTTTCCCCATCATCTCTCTCAAACGCTCTCATTCAGCACACATACACACATGCACACAAATGTGGCGTAATGGACTACAGAGTTGAGCGAACCACATAAAGGTAAAAATGTATGGTGTTTTTTTTTTTTTGAGCGAGCATGAAATATGGTCGAGTGGGTCCCTGGTGCTCCGGCAGCCTGCCAAGACTTGAAGCAGGCAGTTTGAAATTCATCACATTTAGACACACATATGCAGTCACACACACATTCCCCCTGCAGGAGACGTCAGGCCACAGGGGAAGAACAATCTGACATGCCACACAGCGAGGCTCTCCGCAATTAGACAGTCACTTTATCACACTACAAACTTCTCTCTTTCCATCTCACACACCCCCCCAAACAAACACACAAAGGTGTAATCACTCACAAACACACTGCCAAACTCAAAACTGCTATTATCTGTCATTAGGGACACACACACACACACATTTCACAGCACCACATTCTCCATAAGCAAAACACAGTCGGCCCTCGTTCTGCTCGAGTTCCAGAGAAGTGTGGTAATACACAAGACCCTTGCAAAGAGAGTTATAAACAGTTATAAATAGAGACGTGTTATGTTGTGCCTGTCCCTCCGGGGGGAAGACTGGGAGGATCAGTCATAACCTCCGCGACCCATGGCCTTTAACCCCCTTACCCTGGGGGTTCAGTGGACGTGCTGAGAGTCAATGATGTCCAGAGGGGTACACAGGAGTATTAGCTTTTATATGGTCGGCGCTCACGTCCCCCCTTCACCCCCTTAATTTCCTGGAACACATCTTGAGTTCCACTATTCTGCATGTGTATCCATTTGAGACATGCAAACTGACAGAGGTGGCAGGAGTAAACACATTTGGTACCCGAGTAGAAGTACACATACTTGTCTAAAAAAGACTCTGGTTAAAGTAGAAGTACTGATTCAAATTCTAAACTAAAGTAAAAGTGAAAAAGTATATGAAATGTACTCAAATTATAAAAGTTAAAAGTAGTGTCTCATTATGTCTTGTATGTCGTTTTTGTCCTGTTATGACTTTTACATGTTTTTTGTCTTATATGTTTTTTATGCATGCATGTTTTGCTTTGTTATGTTTTCCTCTTGTTATGTTTTTTTTACGTAGTTTGTCTTGCTACGTCTTTTGCGTCATTTACATTGCTTTTATGTTGTTATGTCTTTCATTTTGCTTTAATCATGTTACGTCTTTTTTACATTGTTTTCATCTTGTTTTGTCTTTTGTCATTTTTGTTTTTTTGAATCTTTTATGTCTTGTTTGTGTTATCACTTTTATGTTGTTTTTCTGTTGTTATGCCTTTTATTTAATTTTAACATTTTTTTGTCTTTGTTTTTTATTTTGCACAATTTTCGTGTTACATAGTTTTTGCCATAGTTTCCAGCTTTTATGTCATTTTTGTCTTGTTATATCATGTTCATCTTGTTATGTTTTTTTTTTTACATCATTTTTGTCCTATTATGTCGTTTTCACCTTCTTACATCTCTTACATTATTGTCTTCTTACTTCTTTTACATCTTTTATGTCATTTTCATGTTGTTATGTCTGTTGCACTAATGATACACCAAGGAATAGTCTTTTCTATTTGCTATTGTTGCATCCATTTAGGTTGAAATCGGTCTTGATGTTGGGAAGGCGGCATACAATGACTCAAAATAAAAATAATCAATAATTCCCCTCAAATGTGGTAAAACTAGAGTAACAAGCCGGTTTTCAAAATGTAAGAAGTTGAACATGCAGATATTTATGTTAAAATGTAGGGAGTAAAAATAAAACATGTTTTCAGAAAAATACAGATACATGTACAGATACATGGAAAACATATTTGTTCTTAAGTTACTTCCCACCTCTGCAAACTGATACACGTCAGTAGATTTTAACACTTGCTTACAGGCAGGTGGTGTGTGTGTATGTTTACAAAGACACACACAGACACCACCGTGACCCTCCAATCTGATGTAACCTTACGTTTACAGTGTGAGCAAACCCATCAACAAGTCACTGGAAGGCTGTTTGAGACCAGTAGAATCCAGTCAGTGATGTGTGGATGGTCAGAAAGCTTCTCGACCTTAAAGGAACTGTTCACTGCAAGATCAAAAATCTATATTTTTCATCTGGCCTGTAGTGTTATTTATCCATCTAAACAGTTTTGGCATGAGTTTCAGATGTTTAGAAATATCGCCTGACTACTGAAACTACTTTTCTCCACAATAGAAATAAAATATGTATGGAAAAAAAAAAGTATTTCTGATTTCAGGGTGAACTGTCCCTTTAAAAGTGCAAGTATGTGTACTGTATGTAGCTACAGCTTCTTCCTTCAGAAGTAAATAGTTCATTCTGGAACTATTGTTGAGAGTTGGAGAAGAGGAAGCTTGATTATGTCCAGTTCATCTACAGCTCACAAATTAACACTTAAAAATTTACATTTGTCTATTTTACATTTCCACTTATGTTTAGATTCAACTAATTAGAGACAATATGTTAATTAATGAGCTTTAGATGTTTTGGCAGTTATTTGGACTTTTGAGAGAGCTAAGCTAGCAGTTCTAGTCTTGTCCTACTGTTTTTAGTCTTTCTGCTAAGCTAGCTGGCTTAGCTTAGTGGGTGATGTCACCCTTCTTGTCCTCGTCTCCCATTAGACTAAAAATTACTTTGATGAGAAAGTATATTAGTAAATATTGACCATCAAAACTTTAAATATTTGCAGGTAATTCTAACTGAGGCTTCAAAGCCCTAAAAGAAGTATTTGGTACAACCTTGTTATGTACCACAGTGAAAGCTTTGTAGCCTCACAGATTCGGTAGTGGACCCTTCCATCCACCATCCACATGTGGTCACAACAGAACAACTCATCAACCAGGAGGCTCACGGTGTGAACACGGGGGTCAGAGGTCAGGCAGTGATTGGCCAATAAAGGGAACATAATACGCAAGGTGAAGCTTTGCAGCAGATTTGTCACCCTTCATTTCACCACATGCCATAACTGTGCTCTGCAGTGCAGCTATAAATAAATAAACAGGATTATTATGATCACACTGATTAAACATTGAAGAAACAATATGTGTAACAGATGTGGCAGGGTGTGGATCAGGTGGGGCAGGACAGGACGCTCTGAACTGACATGGTATGAACGGACAAACAAAACAAATTAATTATAATAATATTAGTAATTACAACTAATTGGATTTTGAAGTACAGTTGCATCTTATAAGTGTTCAGGGACATAAAGTGCAATCAAAAGGTGTATACACTGAATTTGGCCTATAATTAATAAATCATGAACAGTCCATCTGAATCTGACTAAATAAACATAAGCCTTGTTTGCAAAAAAAAAAAAAAAAAGAACCATCATGCACAATAGGTCACAGCATGAGATGTGTGGTTGGATGAGGCGAAATCAATGGCACCATTTGGATGTTGTGTTAGACGTCCACATTACCAGCCAACAGTGTGAATCAACAGACAGACAGACACGCCATGTGGGGTTCTGTTACGGGAATGTGAGATGCCTTGGCTTTTTAAAGAGACAAACACAAAACATATTCATCCACATATAGATCATAAGTCTTATTGCATTATCTAAATACCATTATCCTAAATTAAAACATTATGTACAAATTGCAATATGTATCAAATAGTTTGGTAAGTACAATGCAGAGCTTGGTTGGGTTGTTTTTTTTTTTTTTCACATTTTTGCCCGGAGCAGTTTATGGAAATATATGACATCATGAGACTGAGTGACATTTCCTTCATAGACAAGACAGTGAGCAAACCTGCCTTACAGTTAATCATACGTGACCTCGTCATAATATCTGAAACGTTCTCGCATCTGAAATAAGTTCACTCTGAGATTCACAGCACTGTATTGTAGAGCCAGTATACTCATGGTACAGGTCAGCGATTTGAAACCACCCAAAGGGTCCCAAGATCCCATTATGATTATATAAGAAATAAAGTGTTTATTTATGTAGATATTCTTTAACTTCAGTAGGCCACTATAAATCCTTTGAATGAAATAATCTGAGATGAACGATCTGGTTGAACAGCTCGTATTTCATGTTGACCCAAAGGCTATAACTTATAACCAGTGGCCACAAGTAGATAGTGCTTCATTTGAAAGTGTCAACAAGAGACAGAAAGAGGACGGCCTGCAGCCTGCTGCATTCACTGTATGTATGGAGGTATGAGTTTAATGTTAATGCTAACTGCTGCATTACAACTAGTTCAGCTGCGCCGTCTCTACGTGTTTGTGTCATGGGGTCAACCTGTCACCTATCAGAATTTATTAGTTGAATTATATTTCATATTAATCTCAGTCTGCCATGTACCTAATAAGGCTGTAATGTAATGGAAATGTAGCGGAGTAGGAGTGCAGAGAAGCATAAAATAAAAACACTGTTTATCAAATTTTTCTATGTGTGTTTGAGGTTGTTTATATCATTACTAAATATAGTCAGGCAAATTAAAACCACCAGTAACAGTCTCTGGAAAACTTCCATTTTGGCAAAAAGATTCTGCTAAACAAACACCTGTAGATAGTTTCTGTTACAAGTATCCGATTGGTGCCAGCGGCAGTTTGCATCAGGTGAACGCAGCATAAAAATTCAGGTAACAGTAACTGTAAAACACAATACAGAGTGTATATGTCGGTATAAATGTGCTGGGTGTTGTTACTGACATTTAAGTCCCCACCAACAGATCGTATAGACTATAGTTCCACCTGCATGTGGGAGGTGTAAATTTCAAGCTTTATCACACAGAGTAACTCCCACACTGTGTTCACTCCACACTTCATTTAAACTGAGGCACAGCTGGTGGCGCTTTGACTCATTTAAATTCTCATTTGAAAATAATTTCTCATCGCATCAGGCATGATTAATCATGACTGAATGAATAACAGATCTAAAAATGTTCTCCTCCAGGAAAGGCTGGAGATGTTTTGCTCGTCTGTTTCTCTGCCGCTAAACACCCCCCCCAGTCTGAGAACAAACCCTCTGAGAACAATGTAAGCACAGCAGAGGAGAGTGAAGTCAAAAGAAGACAAGATAAACAAATGCAACTCAACTCGACATCAGAACTCACACTCTGAGGAATAAAACTGCTGACTAGAACCATAAAGGGTTATTTGGTTGGTTTCCACAGTGGAACCCTTTTTGGTCCTCAGTAGAACCTTTTACAACAGTTCCACCTTCAGCGAGTTCAACCTAAAACCCGCCATAAGGGGTTCTGGGAAAGGTTTCACTCAGAACCCGCTCTGAGAGGTTCTAAAGGACAACCACCACAAACCCTCTCTGGGGTTCTATTCAAAGCCTATCCACCTTTAAGGGTACCATAAAGAACCCATCATGCAGGTGGTGTTTTTATACTTATCTAAAACCCAGGGAGTTCTGCCACAGACCTTTACCAAGGGTTTTATCAAGAAGGGGTTCCATCGAGAACCCTTATATATTTCAAGGGGTTTCAAGAACCTACCTGGGCATTCTGCCAAGAACCATTTTATATCCCAATGGTTTTATTTAGAACACACCCAGAGAGTTCTACCAAGCACTCTTTTATATTCCAGGGGTCTTATCTAGAACCCACCCTGAGGGTTCTACTGAATAACCTTTGTATATTCCAAGGGTTTTATTTAGAAGTCATTTTATATCATGGTACAATATATAATATATTATGAAAGAACTCTTTCTTCCAAAAAGGGTTCTTCAGAAGCAAATGGTTCTATGTAGAACCTCAGCCCTTTAGGTAGAACCCTTTTGGACCCCTTTTTTCTATATGTGGAAGGATGTGTAAACACACAAACCTCAAGACATGATGAACTGACTCTCAGACAGCCAGAACAAGGTGTGAATGCTCTCTGTTTAAGATGTAGGAGTGTATGTGTGTGTGTGTGTGTGTATATATCTGAGTGTGTGTGTATGTTTACTCAGAAGAACATTTTGTACAGGACTTGCTGCCAGGCAGTGAGTCAAGGCTGCACGAGTGTGTTTGTGTTCCTAACCTTGACACTTCTGATGCCACTGTAAGCTTTTGTACATGTTGTTTTCTACATAAACTTTTCAGTGTTCTCTGCTCTGAAATAGTATGAAAGGAAGTGAAGGTGCCTGTGGGGTGTTCTTCTTGACAACACCTCAGATCAGTGTCTCCTTTCACTCTTCTGATCTGTGTAGCTGCCATCAAAGACACCAGAGCTGCTTGGCTGAGGCTGAGATGGGCCCAGCCCTGCCTGCAGTACACAGACACCCTGAGCTATTTCTCTTGGCCAGGAAAGGTGGTTTGGTTTCAGACAGGCTGCGACAGGCCTGCATCTGGGAGCAGGATGGAGAGACTCCTGCCTGTGTGTGTGTATGTGTGTATGTGTGTGTGTGTGTGTGTGTGTGTGTGTGTGTGTGTGTGTGTGTGTGTGTGTCGTATGTTTGCAGAGAGTGAAACAGATTTGCTGGGGTAGGCCAGACGGGTTGCTGCATGCTGCTGGGAGTGTGTAATACTGTAACATAATCTTTATATAACACCTTTCAAAAATAGAAAAGTATTAGAACAAAAATGCATAATTAGGAATAAAATTAAGTAAAAGACCGAAATAATCAGATGATACACAAACAATCAAACCAAATCAAAATCACAATAACACTGTAGGTTAAAAGAAAATGTATAAATCATCTGTACAAACTTAAAAAATATATTCTTGAATGACATAAAAGTTTTTATGAAATATGTGGTTCTAAAGGTTGGTAAAGTACTGTAGCTAGTGAGCTAACAGCTAACATGCTAACAAGCCAGGCTAGCACTAGTTTGTATTGGGCCATTTACTCCCCCTGGTAATTTGTTCTCAGAGTTTTACACACTTTATTTTGCTAAAGACTTACTGAAGCTAGCTGCCTAGATAGCTAGCTAACTAATAGTTAACACACATGCAAGCTTAGTGACTAACAGGGCAATAAAATAAAATCAAAAGCACGTGCAATATTAACACTGTATGTTAAAAGAAAAAGTATAAACCATCTATAAACATGCTAACCAGTCAGGCTAGCTGGTTAACATGGGGGAAAAAAGCCCTCAAACTAACGAGCCAGCTAACTGACAGTTAGCTCTTTTCTTAGCTTGACCACTGACAGGACTGTAAGTTCACAAATAAAAGTGGTTGGTAGCCTACGATATGGCGATATGATATAGTAGAGTGCTCCATTTTGGACTCTCCAGTTTAGATTTACTCGCAATTTTATTGTAATTAATTGACTTTGCTTCTACATTTAGCAGTTTGATAAGCCGGTGACTAGACCTAAATCCAAAGCTCATAAAGGTGAAAAGGTCAGAAATATGTTCATGGACTAAAAGTGAGACACTGTTGATATGTTACAACTGGTGTGACATGTTTCATCTTTGTATTTGTTCTAACTGAACTCTAGAAAGTTCCTCTTGACTCAGACAGGAATTCAGTCAGCGATGTGTTATATAAGATGACTGACACGAGAGACACAGTGAGCAAATTGGGTCGAAAGATTCAACAATACAGGGGTGTGATTCCTTGCTGTACTTGTCAGTCAAATCATTTGAAAAAATTCCTGCCACCTTTTACAGGATGACTCACTGGTGCGGCACAGAGCAACCTCTGCTAACAACGACAACAAACACTTTTAGAGTTGACAAAACCATCTCGCCATAAAGCCCATTTAGTGGCCACTATGGAGCTTTTGATTATATCTCATGATGTTCCTCAGCAGAGGTTTGGTCAGGTGAATTGTAGATATTCAAACGCCCATTTTTCCAGAGCATTTTGAAAAACATTTGGTCTATCTTGGCTTAAAAATTAAAACTACACAGTCTTTGTTAGCAGATTAAGTTTGCCCAGAAAAATGGAGATTTGGACAACAACAAAGTAGTTTCAGTATTTCCACTTTTTAAATGAGATCATAAATAGTTTTTTAACTACAGACATAAATGAACTAAATCCTTTAGTAAATCAAAGAAATTAGTCTTTTCTCCATCTGTGCTTAGTTTTACTCTTTCCCTTAAGGTGCCAAATACCTTCAGTTAAACAAAGCTGAAATAAGTTTTAATTTTATCTGTGGCAGATACAGAGTTTGAGCCAATATCAAATTCTTAAAATTTCAGAAGCCACTGGTATGAATCTGTGTCAATAATCCTATGATAATTATATAGTGTCAGGGTTAAACGTTGCTACCAAAGCACACGCTTGTGCAAGGCCGCCTTGCGTCAGACACCCTGTGACAGGTTTGATAAGAGATGATGGACGTGATTGCACTTCACGCCTCAGGCCCTCGCAATGTGGCGGTGCTACAGTCAGGCAGGACCAGACACGCTGAACCTCACAAAAAAGAACACCATCATTACTTTATTGGCTATTATACTCAGCCCACAGACTGGGATATGTAAAAAATAAGCAAGAAAAATATCCAAAACAACTTTTTTTTTGGCCAAATGAAACAGAAAACAGGTTCATCTAACACTGACGCTGCCTAAAGTAGTTCACTGAATCAACAGAAATTGACCCACATACCTCAGGTGCTTTACCTTTACTGTACATCAACACTGTTACTTGTAGTGTAGTTGAGGTAGAGAATAAATACTTATAGAAACGGTTCGGCAGAGACGACATTCAGAGATTCAGTCATGACACAGGTATCTGCTTTTGTTGCCAAGTTTGTGACAAACCTGTCTTTTAATATGTGTAAACCTCTGAAACAAGAAACTAATCGTAACTGGCACAGATACAATAATGACAAGTACAACAAAAAAAAAAAATAATGCACATGAAATTAAGAGCAAATGATCGTCCTTAAAAGCTAATAGATATCTGATAAGTGGATCCTCCTTAACTGAAAGATTTTTTAGCAAGATGGTAATGTTGGTTGATCTGTCGGTTCACCACTTTGGTCCAGACTGAAATATGTCAACAACTTTCATTCATTATTCCTGGAGGATAAATCCTGACTTAGGGGATCCTCTGACTTTTCATCTGACTTTTCATTCATGTTGGATCAAGTGGTCTGAAAATTTGTAATAGACATTCATGTCCTCAATTTTTCTTAGCAAAAATTAACAGCCATCATGAGCAAGCACTTGGCAACAGGGGTGAGGAAAAACTCTCTTTTAAAAGGCAAAAACCTCAAGCAGCATTCGTGCTAATTAGCAAATGTTAGCATGCCAATGTGCTAAACATTACACTGGCTCAACATCAACATGTTGCTATTGTCACTGTGAGCATGTTAGCATGCTGATGTTAGCATTACAGCTTCAGAGAGTTGCAAGCATGGCTGCAAACTCTAGTCTTGTTTATGCTCGTAATTAATTCACAGGGCTACGTTAAGTAGTGGGTTTGTAACCCAAAATTCGTTATGCTAGTGTTTCTGCCCCTGTTTACTCTGCACTCCAAAGCTGAGCAAACTTGGTGTGGCTGTCAACTTTCTCATTTCCTGTTTGCTGTACTTAGATATGGTATATGACGGCAAAATTTGAAGATGGTCAAAAGATGTTGCTGGGTGACCTGTAAAAAACACATGTCCATAGTCACATTTACAAGTTATGTTAGCAGAATACTAGCTAACTAGGTAGCTAATGACTGATGTAGATTAGCTACCTAGTTAGCTAGTATTTTGCTCCCATTAGCTATCAGATTTGTTGCCTCAATTTGACAGATTTTGACATGAAAATATGTATTTGTGTGTAGTACTTGTATGTTAACCTCAAAAGGATAAATATGAGGCAAAATTATGAAATATTGAGCCACCAATGACCATCATGAGCTTATTCACTCATTCATAAAGTGCTCTATTATATTTAATAAGCAGTAGCAGTGTAGACAGTTACAGTGAGTAATCTCTGCTTCGTGTTTACTTTAGAGTGAGCGTTGCACTTTTCAAAGGAAAAGATAACTCAATCCATTACCACCCTGTTCCACTGCAGAAACATGCCTATGTACGCTTTCTTTACTTTGACATAATAGAAAAATCAATCAACAGGTGAAGGCTGCCAGGTTTTAGAGGAGGAGGAGGAGGAGGAGGAGCCTGCGAGGGTTTCTCCCAAGAGAACATGTTCGAACCGGGAGATTTTATAAGCTTGTCACATATGACCTGATTGCTAAACAAAATAACAGTTTCCACGCCCAAGGGCTCCCATTGTACCAGGTGTGTGTGTGTGTGTGAGAGAGAGAGAGAGAGAGCCACATCTGGTAGGTACTGTAGTGTGTGTGTGTGTGTGTCAGGTATCTATCTGGTGTCTAAATATTTTCAGTCCGGGTGGAGGGGGTTTGGGAGCAGGGAGAGAAAGACCAGGACCCCCTCCTTCCACACCCCATTCCAGATTCTTACCGTAAATGTGCGGTTAACCAGAAAAAGCTGTTGGTGGGGGCCGAGCAAATCTGGAGGGAAGTGCACTTTGAGAGATTTCTGGTACACTTTCTGAAATAAGGGTTCAAAAAGGGGGAAGCCCTTCCTGAAGGGCTGAGGTTCTACCCAGAACCATTTGCCTCTGAAGAACCCTTTTGTGGAAAAAAAAAGGTTTGTCAGGGGTTCTTTGTAAAACGGTGAGTTCCTAATCCTTGAAGAACTGTTTTATCTAGGATTTGCCAAGGGTTTTTTGTACCATAATATAAAAGGGTTCTTGGTAGAACCCCCTGAGTGTGTCAGAGTAAACCTTTGGAAAACAAAATGGTTCTCAGTGGAGGCCACCAAGTGGGTATTAGATAAAACTACCAGTATATAAAACGCTTCTCAGTAGAACCCCCTGTGTGTGTTCTAGATAAAACCCTTTGTATATAAAAAGTTTCTCAGCAGAACCCCCTTGGTTTGTTCTAGATAAAACCCTTGGAATATGAAAAAGGTTCTTGTTAGAACCCCCTGAGTGTGTTCTGGATAAAACCCTTGGAATATAAAAAGATACTTGATAGAAACCCCTTTGGGTTCTAGGTAAATACCTTGGACTATAAAGGGGTTCTCATAGAATCCACTAAATGGGTACTAGATAAAACCCTTAAAAAGGTTCTTTGTAGAGCCCCTTGCTGGGTTCTAGATGAAACCCTTGGAATATAAAAATGTTCTCAAAGAATCCCCTAAGTGTGTTCTGGATAAAACGCTTGGAATATAAAAAGGTTCTTGGTAGAACCCCCCTGGTGTATACCAGATGAAATCCTTGGAATATAAAAAGGTTCTCAGTAGAACCCCTTAAGTTGGTTCTTATTTCCACCCATGGGAGGTGGAAAGGTTCTGGACATAACCTCCAGAGGGGGTTCTTGTGGAACTATCTCACCACAGAAGGGTTCTCTGTAAAACCTCTCATAGAAGGTTCTGGGTGGCATTCACAGATGGTTGTAGGTATAACCCTTTATGTTGGGCTCTAGGCTTTTTATTAAAGGTTCTACCAAGGAACAAAGAGGGTTCAAAGCCAAAGAACCCTTACTGGTTCTAGCTAGAACCTTTATTTCTAAGAGTGTAATGTTGAGGGAATTGTGGAGTTGTTTAAACCAACCTGATATAAGATTTTAATGATTATGACTGAATGTGTATATTTTCTGTTGGGTAACACTCGCATGTTCCCTCTGTAACCTCTGGCTGAACACAAACTCAGTCAACCTCAGACAGAGGAGAAGAAGAAAGAGGGAAAGAGATAGAGTGGGAGGAGAAAAAGAAGGCCAAAAAAGAGGCTGTGAATGAAAGAAACAGATAGCAAGAGAAGAAGAGTGAGAGAGGAGAATGACAGAAACAGCACGAGAGCGAAAGAGAGCAGCGAGGGAGAGGAGGAGGAGGAGGAGGGAGTGACTGAGCATTGCTTTTCAAGAGCAGGGAGAACAAAGGCTCCTTTGTGTGCAGTGCTGAGAGAGTGAAGTGGAGCCAGGGCTTAGGGAGTGTTTAACAGTGTACACCGACTGCATTCCTGCAATGTGATTACAAGACGCTTTTAATTTATACTCAGGAAATGGACTTAACTCTTCCCTCGCCTCGCATTCCCTCACTCTCTACCTGTCTCTGCTTTCCCTCGTTCTCTCTCTCTCGCTGTGCTCCTTTTAGTGTTTTAATGAGGTCAGTCGTACCCAGTCAGCTTAAATTGTACAGTACGTGTGTGCTTTTCATTTGTTTTTTGTGCTCATTGTACTGTACAGTTCATGCGAGTGCAGTTCCACTCACTACCTGCCTGTGGGGAAATCATTACAACCTCTCAGTGCAGCCAAACATTGTTGAAACGCACATAACTTCATTTTAAATCCTCAAGGAGCTCCCAGAGTTTCCAAAGATACTTCATACTCTATCTGAATGTTGGAAAATGTGTATAAAATAATGCACAAAATATTTTAAATATTTCCATTTGATGGAAAAGTGCAGCCTGTACTCTGTGGTTTTAGTATTTCACAGTCTAAACATCATAAAACTTTAATAAAGTTGAACAAATTATAAGATATTCCACACTATGAGTGAAATAAGATGATTTTACAGCCTTAAAGCTATGTAAAAGGTACCCTGTGCAGTTTCCTTGTAAACAAACAAAAGTGTTACTCACTGTGTTACTCACCAACACACAATGTGTGCATTCTAACAAATGTCATGAATGTATGTCCTTCCTCAAAACACATTTACAACAACAAGTTTTTCCTAAAGTTTTTGCCAAAAAAATGCAGAAAGAAAGAACAGAAAGCGCAACGTGAGCATAAATACATCTGTTTGCGGTCACCTTATGAGTCAGATGTTCACTCCTCTTTTTTTGCTCTGTTTTGGTCTCCACCAGCTCTTATCTGGTTCTGTAGCTGCTAAATGCTCCACTATGTTCACCAGCTATAGTTGCTGACTCCTGACTTCTTACACTGAAAAGCAGGAACTGCAGACGTGGATGATGGTCATATGATGTTTTGTCCCCTTCAACAGTCAAAATAATCAGTTGATCCATTATTAATATAAACCAGTGCATCTTTTATGGATTAAATAAAGACATTAAGGTCTAGATAAGCTGGAAAACAACAACTTCTCCTCCTGCCCTAAAAACACTACAACATTGTTGACTGACTAGAGTACCATTACATATTGTGAACAGCCTCCATTATCTAATTTAGCAAATAACATTTGGGCCTCACAGTCTCCTGACTGAGCTTGCCAAGTCAGAGTGGACTGCTGGAGAGGAGGAAGGAGGGTGGGGTGGGGGGGCAGAGAAGGAGAGATGTGGAGGATCTCTGGAGGCCGGGGTCAGGGCACATGGACGTCAACCTCTGACCTCGCTGCTCAAAAAAACCCGGTGTGTGTCTGGAAGTGATAATCACAGCTGCTTGTTATCAGGAGGAAACATCTGATCTCAAATCATCGTCTCCCCTCCTCCTCCTCCTCCTCCTTCTCCTTCCTCGTCTCCTTGGGATGAAGACAAAAAGTGTAGTCTCACACCCTTAAAAAAAAGGGGTTCCAAAAGCGTTCTTCCTGAACCTGGGTGAGTTCCAGATAAAACCCTAGGAATGTAAAAGGGTTCTCCAATAGAAGGATTCTTGGTAGAAGCCTCTCGGTGGGTTGTATGTAGAAACCTTGGAATGTAAAAGGGATTTTGGTAGAACCTTCTGGGTGGGGTCATGTCAGTACCCTTAGAAGGAGGAAAGGTTCTGGATAGAACCCCCAGAGAGGAATCATAATTGAATCATTACACCACAGAAAGGTTCTTTTTCGATCCTCTGTTAGGGGGTTGTGGATGAAACCTTTCACAGATGGTTCTAGGTATAATCCTTTGTGTTGGATTCTAGGTAGAACTCTGTGAAAGGATTCCAAGAAGAACCTTTATATAAGGTTCTACTAGGACCCATAAAGGATTGTCCTATGGGGACAAGCTGAAGAACCCTTTATGGTTCTAGTTATCCCCTATATTTCTAAGAGTGCAGTATGTCTTCCTTACATGAGACGGGCCACTCACTGCTTCTTTTACAGCTCACTTCCTCCCTGTTTTGTTGTTATTCCTCCCCTCACCCACCACCCACTGTATTCATACATTCAAATGTGAGATAAAACTCCTCACATTTCTCCCTCCTGCTCTAAATCCTCCTCCTTGCTGTGTGATTTACTTTTCTCCTTCTCCTTTCTCTCTCGACATCTCTGCCTCAGACCTCGTTCCAGTAATGAGGCTCTGCATTGTCCACCTCGCTCTCAATCTTCCATCAAACGCAGTTAGAAAAAAAAAAATAAAAATTTCACCGAGGCTAAAGAAAGCCAGGGGTGGGCTGAGAAACAGAACGCACTAAACAAGAAAAGTTTTTTGAGAACTCTTTTAAAAGCAGGACAGGCCAGCTCCCACCCACCAGATTAGCTTCTCCTCAGAAAGGCGGTATAAAGATTTAATTAGCCAACCGTTTCTGCATGGCCCACTATTCACTCTTCTTTTCTCTTTTATCTGTATTTCAATATGCCCACTCTGCATTTTCCAGACCACCTCAAAACCTGAACTCTGTTGTGTTTGTGTGTGTGTGTGTGTGTGTGTGTTCTTTTCTTTTCCCTAATCAGAAATGCAGGTCTGTGGTGAAAGAGAGGGGCTAAAGGGTGAGATGAGTGAGGAGGGAAAGCATTTCGAATCGGGAAGGAGAGGGTGAGGGGGTGTTACAGTATATTGTCCATCAAAAACAATACAAGGTTTTATATTCAGCCCGGATTAAATGCCCAATCAACAGGTCTTGAGTGCATGAAGAACCACATGAGGAGCTTATGTGTGTGTAGTTAGGCGACTAAGCAAATTTTTGTGTGTTTGCATGTGTGTGTGTGTGGCTTGTGTAACCTGGCTGTGTACCAGTAATGCTGATATATTGGAAACTGCATCTGTTTCTCCCAATTTTTGCTATTTCATCCACACTGAGCTACTGTTTTTGATCACTGAAAGCAGATGTTTATTAAAAAATGCATCCCACAGGGAATACAGTTGAAAAAGTCTTAAATATGGTGTTAATCAAACTTGTATAAAGCCATTTGTGGCTGCAGAGGGAGCATTGAAATCTAATAATAAAAAAAAAATGGCTTCACTTGATGTCATATGAGTCAGCATCAGTTGAGGTTGAAGACTGAAAATGAAGTTTGAAAGTAAAGGTAATCTGCACGTGTATGCGTGGAGTTAGAAAGCATTAACAGTAATCTGTAGCTCATCATCTCTACTTGAGGCCACATTAGCTGCTACTAGCATAACACTCCTGACGCGCTGCCTGCAGTTGAGTTGCATTGTGGGTAGATTTGGGTGATATGGTGAACTCTCCCAACCGTCAGCACAAGAACTGGCAAATGCCAATACATTCACGCAGGTGGTGCGCATGCCCCTGAACCGCAGTTTCAGCTGGGAAATACGTGCTAACGCCATTTTGTTTATGTTAATAAACAAAATAACAAAATAAACTCACAAATGTCAAGAAAGGAAACATTATTAAAGAGAAAAATACAAACATATACTTAAGGAATTCAAGTTTCTCTCTTTTACTGCATTAGCACTAGCTTAATTGACTTGCTAACTCATCAAAACACTTTATTAACCCTTAAATCACCAAGTTAGATGTAAAAAATTAGATGTTTCCCTGCTGCCTCTCTCTGCTGTTGCAGGCCTCTTTGTGCTTCTGGGTTAGCTTGTTGAACGAGAGTCTGGAACTGAGCAACAGCACTCACTTGCTTTTCAGAGGTCCGAAAATCAACCAGCGACCCTTTAACTGTGGGTAATGTAGGCGCCAAAAAATATGAATGCATGGAACATAAAAAAAATGGGAAAAAAGCTAAATTGGTGTACTCACTAAAATACACTGATGAACGATTCAAACCTCTGGTTCAAGAAGCTTGCACATGTCCAGAAGAAGAGGTATTAAGTTTAGGTTGTTCAATGTCGAAGCTAAATGATGGAGTGTACAGAAAATAAATAAGTTCTTCAACACAAGTCGTTTCTTTACAAAATGACACAGAAGAGCGCTGTCTGATCTTCCACCTCCCTGGTTGAGGCTAAATATAAAGTGTCTAAAACTGACTGGTTAAAGTGTGGGATGATTAAAAGAGAAACTAAATATCGGTATGAACAGGGATGTGAATGGTGTCATCGTAAGACACTAGTATGTCCAGTCATCCTACCTTCACTCCGCCTAACACAGCAAACTCTAACATAACTAATGTAATTTCTTGTTTATTTAATTCTGAGAGATGTGCCGCTTCTCATTGTCTGCAGGGAATACAGAAACAGAAATGTCAAGGAGGTCAGTGCTGATTTTGGCCAATGAAATTAGGTTGGAGGTGAAGCAAGTGTGTGAAACTTAAACACAAAAATAAAACCGGAGCGAGCAGTTCAGCAAGACTCTGAACACACACCGCAGATTAGGAAAAACAATCTGATGCTTGCTTGTCGACGCTTCCAGTTAGGAAGCCGTGTAAGACTGCACTCAGACCAACTTTAGCACTGTGTACAGTATTTGTAAATGCACTTTCCTAGCAGATGACTTGTAACATGAACCCTGTACTTCTACTGTTGCAATAATTACCACCATGATAACTAATAGTAAAAGTCCTCTTCATGATACTATAAACAGCTGTGCAGTGTTTTGTAGGACTGGGTACCTTCCACATCCTACTGGTACCTGGAACTCCTAAAGGAGTTTCAGATGAAGCCATTGGCTGAGTGTTGGCTAACGCTACTAAAAATGCTAAGCCAACCAAGACGGTTGTCTCCAACACCAACTTACCCAACAAGCTAATTAACCACCTGAAGATGTCGATGCCTCACTCACGGGTTTATTGTCTGTGGATTTACTCATTCACTCATTTACTTCTGACAGAGAACAGCTTGTACTTGTCTGGCCACAGGAGGGCGTCAGGATTTTTGACAAATTTTGTAGTTTTACTGGTAAGAGAAGTTTCTGGGAAACCCTTAACATTTGAAATAAATTACACTTTAAAAATACTTATTAAAAACTTATTGGTATGGACAAACAAACTAAATGTCAAAACTCTCTCAACAAAATCTGAAACGCAGCTGAGGTTAGAGGGGATTGAGGAGTGCAAAGAAAAGTGAAAGGGCTGGACAAGTTTGGAGGAGGCAGCTCAGTGTGCCCGAGGGTCTGTTTTGTCAGTTGAAGAGAGACAGAGTGAGGAGGCAGAGAAGAGAGGAGCAGTGGGGGACTAAAGGCGGGAGGAGGCAGGAGGGGAGGGAGGCATGGTGAAAGTTAGTCTGTATGAAATCCCTCCTTTTTTTTCACTTTACATCAAAGCTGAGCCTGGCAATAGAATTCAAAGAGGCAATCTGCATTTCCATGGGCTCCTCCTGACCCTGCCTGCCACCCCTCCTCCCTCCAACACCACCACCACCTCCACCACCTCCACCCCACCTTCCTCAACCTCCCAAACCTCTCCGCCAACCACAAACCACTCTCCCATCCCACCCACACCTTTCTCCTCTACTTACACAGCAGGACCATTGTCACTTACTCACATTACCCCCCAACTGTAACCCCGTCCAGACCACTTGCCCCCCCCCCCACATCTCCCTCCACCTTCGCCTCCTCTCACACCCTTCCCATGTTCGAGCGTCCAGCTGTCCAACAGTAAGAAAAGCAAACCAAACAACAAATAAAAAACAGGGAGGTTTACAATGAAATAATGTACATGACTGCACATTAATCCCTGCAGAAAAGCGCCCTTTCTTGCTTGCATCCTCCAGTAAAGTCAAAGGTCAAGTTCAGCTGCATCTGTGTGACTGGGGAGGACTTGCTCAAGGGCACATAAAACATATTACCAATCTGAATACAAAACAGTGGGGGCGTTGTGTAAAACTTGAGTAAAAACAGAAGACAATGATTTGCAAATACTTTTCAACCTATGCTCATTTGAATAAAGTACAAAGATAAGCTAATTAATGTTCAAACCAATTATCTTTCTTAATTTGATACCTGCAACATGTTCTAAAAAAGTTGGGACAGGTTGTAATACTTGCAGAATTTGTCTTGGCATTGTTTTACTGAAATAAGCAGGGACATCTCTGAAAAAGATGGCAGCATATTTTGCTAGCTGTCAGCATTAACGGGGCCTTCACAGTTGTGGCAGTCACCCATGATGCCACGGGCACTAACACACCTCCATACCATCACAGATGCTGTCTTTTGCCAGCGCTGGTAACAATCTGGATGGTGCTTTCCCTCTCTTGCCCGGAGGACACCCTGTCCATGATTTCTGAAAACAATCTGAAACGTGAACTCGTCAGACAACAGCACACTTCTTCACTTTTGTTTGTTGATATTTGACTTTCTTTTTGCTTGATACAGTCTTAACTCACATTTGTAGATGCAGCGACATACTGTGTTTACTGACAAAGTGTTCCAGAGCCCATGTAGTATCTTCTATAGTCACGTTGATTTTAAATGCAGTTCTTAATGCAGTGCTACCTGAAAGGTCAAAGGTCACTGGCATTCAATATTGGTTTTCAGCTTACATGCAGAGATTTCTCTGAATCTTTTAATGATATTATGGATTGTAGATGGGCAAGTCACTAAATTCTTGTAGTTTTGTGTTGAGAAAAGTTGTTCTGAAGCGGTTTGACTATTTGCCCTTGCGGTTTTTTATAAAGTAGTGAACCTCACCCCATCCATGCACCTTTTGAGGATGTCCCTTAATAATTTGAACATTACATACCTTGTCTTCATACTGTTTCAACTGAATACAAGTCGAAAAGATTTTTCAAATCATTGCTTTTAACCACACAGCCAGGTTACTCTCGTAAAAGGTACTGTATCTCAAGTGAGATAAATACACTAAAGGCAATACAGGTCTGTTGTTGTTGTCACTGACTGGATCAACCAGATACTGAATCAGTTAATTTAGGTAATGAAGTTCAACGGTTTTGGCATTGTCTAACAGAGAGACGCAGCCTGGCAATTATCGCACAAGAGATAGAATCACCATGTCAGCGCCCTAATTTTCGGCCATAACTGTAACGTGTAAAGATGAAATGAAAAATGGCTTTTTAATTCCTTTAGACCATACCGAACTGGACTTTAAAGATATATAATAATAAAAATATACAACATGATGGGCTGACCTTTTTGAAATGTCTGCTATTCTTGTTTATGCTGTGTTGCTTTGCTAACGTCTTCGACAAACCAAATCTACCCAACAGCTCAACAGGGGTTTTCTACCCAGAAGTTATTGACAGCTAAAACTGTGATTAATTCTCTAGCAGCAATCTCTGAAATATCTCTAAATATACACAGTGTTTGATACACGCAGCTTTAATAACAGTATACATGTGAATCTAAAAACCATGACAGATTTTAGCTTCAACGTGGAATCTATTTTCCTTTCAGAGGAAATAATATCAGGCTATAAAATGATATGTTTCCTTGTTTATTGGCAAATTTATGATAAGTGTATTTGTTTTGACGACTGATGAACAGTATTGTTTTTTGTTTGTTTTGTTTTTGTTGATGCAGTGGTTTCTGTGGGTGTGGATTGATATTTTGTTCCACTGCCGGCTGCTCGGTGCCAACATATTCTACTGGTTTAGTTGCATGCTCGGTGGTTTTCTGATCAAAATCTACCCGTTTTTTTCTGGGTCAAAACACTCAGAGAAGAATCTCCAGGCCACAGATTCACCTTTGAGATATCTCACAGTTGAAAAATAAGTGAATTTGACATTGTAGGAAAAAGAACAAAAGACTCTTCATACAAAATTTCTTTTTTTTCCATTAAAAATTCATAACCTTTAGCCAAAGCAACAATTAATTTTTGAGTCTGTCATGCCTGCATGCTGTAGCATTCAGCTACTCACCCTTACTTACTTAATACAGACATTATACAGTATACAATACACAAAAAACTACTGCTGTTACTATCTTTGTCTGTCTGCTTGTGTTCCGGTGCAATGGGCCTCCCACACATCATCTAGACCAGACCAGAGGTCTGTTGTCTGTGGGTGAAGACGACGTGATGGCACATTTAAAAAAGGTTAAACCACAAACGGAGAGCATCTCTGAGAGACCGATGGTCACGGTCAAACACGTAGGTTTCCATACCCACCACTGGGTAGCCGGTCCCTTAAAGAAACTCCACTGGAAGACTTAAAAGAAGGTCCAGGGTAACCGTGATGCATCAGGTACAGCGCGCTGTGGTCGGCTAGTGTGATGCGGTCGGAAAAAGACAAACAGGAGATGGCAAATGACAAAAAAAAAAAGTGTGAAAGACAAAATAGAGATAGGAGGATGAATGCAGTGAGATGAGATACAGGCACATCAAAGAGAGTGACACTTCAGTTGAAACCACTTCACTGTTTACTATGAGATAAAGTTCATAAGTTGGCCGAGAAGCAGGTTTCAAATCAACACGCTGATGAAGAACTGTACTGCATTTGAGGTTTAGTGATCTTAAAGAATGATTAGACAATAAAAAGAATGTGCAAGCAGTTTGTTTCATCCTTTTATTGTAGCGGCATATAAAACTTTCCTTATCTGATAAGATATTCAGACAGCTGACTCAGGTGGAAAGAACTTTAGTGTAATTAATGTCTGCTGTGAAAAATTGTTTTAGTTCTGATTAAATGACATATTTAACCAGGCAGAACAGAAGCAGACACCGATTTAAGTGGCACTAATGCAGTGTTACATTACAAAATGCCAAATAGGACATTTTTTACATACAGTATTATATTGTACAGTATATATAACATATATTCTTACTTGAAAGTTGATACTAGCATTCACTTAATGTCTTTTTTTGATACCCTGATGAATTTAAGTCAAATATTCACTCTCCTTCTAGCTCTGTTTTTGGTCTCCACCAGCTCCTGATGGATATATCTGGCTCTTTAGCTACTAAATGCTCTTCTTTGGTCATCATCTGGTGGTTGCTGTTGACTACTGCTATCAGGCTAAAAACAACAACACATCTGGTCTTCGCAAATGGAAATTAAGTATGTGTTTCTTTGCATGAAGAGTGTGTGAACTCTTAGATCTGTCCATGTGTTAGGATCACCCAAGACGGATGTTAAAGCCACGTGTAGGGCCTGAGATGACGTTTATGTGGATGTGTTGCTATGACAGCTTTTTAAGATAAATTAAAAACCAGCAAGTCCAATTCAAATAGTTATTAAATGACAAATTAGATGGCCTAATAACCGTGTCCTCCACCTTGACACCGGTAAAGTAAACAGGTAATTACAGTACATTATCACGGAGGGTATTTTATTTGGTATGTGAGCATGTAGATATCTAATTGATGGATGCAGTTTGTTGACATTTAACAGTGTATTGCATCACTGACAAAGTTGTTGTTTGCTGTCGCTGTATTTGTAATGATTTTTTAACAGAATCTGTGTTTTTAAAGCCATGTTTGCTGATATTTTGTTCTGGATGCCAATCTTTAATTAATTGGTTTTTAAATATACACAGTGTGGTGAAACCAAAAGGCAGTTTTCCACTTTGTGGACAATAAAGTTCCCAGCTAACTAGCTTCTTGGTTGTAATGGCAGCAGAGTTTGGAAAACTTGAGTGAAAGTTTCTTTTTCCTCCACATAGTATTTTGGTTTCAGTTTTACATCTTTAGTCTCCTCTGTCTACAAAACACAGCGCACACTCATTCACACACCCCCACAACCTCATCTCTGTTTAGACAATAGTAGGATTTGGGAGATACAGGTGCACTCCTTTCACGCTCCTTCGGTCACAGCGGAGAAGTTTTGACCCCGGCTGTGTTGCACTAGCATTCAAGACGCCGAGCTCGATTCAACAGGGTCCTAAAATATGAAACACCCCGCTGTGACCAAGACTCCTCTGTCCTCCTCGTCTTCCCCCACTTTCCTCTCTGTCCTCTCTCTCTCTCGGGCTTTACAGTGTATTCAATTCTCGGATATTACTCATGCTGGTGACACTGGAATGTGTTGGCTGGCGTCATTTCAACTTTTCTCGAGGGAGAGCTGTGAGCAAAACGCTCAATTCAAATTGATCTAAGTGCAGTTTTAATTTGGCAGTCAGCTGTGGGGGTTATTATTAGCTGGTGATGTTTAACCCTTAAATGGGCAATCACATGAATAATTTAGGAAATTAGCTAATTGCTATTTTCTAAAATATCTTGGCTAACATAACAACATGTGACCTTAAGTTTCCTATTTGCACTCTGTATCTTCAGATATCTATATATCTTCTTCTTTCTTGATTAATTAATTGAAAATTGTTTAGTCTAGAAAAATGGTGATGTTGACCAGTGACGTCCTTACATGTCTTGTTTTGTCCACAATCCAAAGATATTCAGTTTACTGTCAGACAGGAGTAAAGAAACCAGAAAATATTCACACTTAAGAAGCTGGAATCAGAGAATTTTGACCCAAACCAATTAATCCATCAGAATAGTTGGCGATAAATTTAATGATTAATTGATAATCGGTTAACTGTGCAGCTCTTAACATGTTATAAACAATTAACTAGCTACTTTCTTTTATATTTTGCATTAAAAAAAATTAAAAAATGGAAAAAAAACTGAACACTAGTTATACACTTATATATACAATGAATATTATTAACATTTATAAACAAATCAAATCTTATTACTGCTGTTATCCTAGCAGTATCCAACTGGCAATAAAAGGTGAGAAAACACCTGACTGTCCCTGTTTTATACCCAGCGTGGTGAATGTATTCTCCAGGATTTAGACATTTGATGCCTGACAAAATCACTCTTTTTCAACAAGAACATATAAAATCATCCTTAAAAATACCTTCTAAACCAACCAAAATTACAAAACTTCCATCACAGCCAGTTTATCTGTGTGTGTATGCTGCTATTTTGTATTTCTGATAAAAAATTATGAGCATATCTTTGAATATTCAGTGTCTCTCAAGATATAAAGTTCATCCACAGCCTGTCAAATAACTGTTTCCCCCAGGATACAGAAACTATTCAAGGATTAAGTTGTTTTTTTTCTTCCATGCAATGCCTAATTGGGAATATCTACTTGGTATATTTCCACTAGACCAGTTTACCACAACAACGGCCATGACGGAGAGTAAAAATGACTAAAAATTACAAAAAAGTCTTGTGTCGTCAATAAAAGCAGTTGTTTAGTTGCCTGATGGTGATTCAGAAGTTGGAGTCTTTGTTTATTAACCACAACAACACAGATCACAGTGCTAATGATGAAAGAAATCGAGTGCGGCAGAGGTTTTACCATCAGAGCAAAATAGGGTTTGCCAGTGCTCGGATAAACCAAAAGTCTTTGTAACATAAGAAGCAAAGCTCTTGTTTACTTCTTCTTCATAACTGTGGCCCAAAACACAAATTGTCCTCTTCCAAAGGGACACAAGAGCCACATGCGATTTATTTAGAAGGAAGCTGAGAGAAATGAATGATCTTTTCTAGCTATCCTCGTGTGACCCTGTTGTGGAAAACGAGGACATTTTGAATAAAAAGAGATAACATCTAAACGACAAGAATAACTGGTGTTTAGCTCAGGTGCAAAGTAAGCTCTAAGAATAGATACTCATCTCAATAAATAACACAGGGCATTCTGGGTGTGCCACATTTCAACTTAGTATCGATTCTATTGGCTGAGCGGTGCCAATCCCCTGGATCATACGAGCACAGACAGACACAGGAAGTCAAAGGATTCAGTGTTCAGATCAATGCAAGGCTGTGTTTAAAATTTTATTCACTCCTCCCTCAATTCACCACATGTACCACATGTTTATTGTTTCTGTCCATTCTTTCTGTCAAGTAATGAGAATGTAATAATGTTCTTTATGTTGACTTTAATGCATCCGACTGTTTGTTATGTAGTCATGGTAATCTGGTGAACGTCGGGAGTGTGCCAGCAGAGATATTTGCTGAATTGAAAAAACATGAACCACAGGCATTCGAAAAATGAATTTGTGTTCTTAGAAAGTAAAAACACACATTGAAAATGTGATGTTTAAACATACTAGAAGAAGATTTAATACTTATGCTTCTATATGACCAACAAACAAGACCATCAGTGAGGAGACAATTACCTTATTACCACTGTTTTGTTATACCTTGTTATAAGGTCTGTTATTTCTGTATAACAGACTGTTGCTATGGACACAGACCTGAACATAGACTATGGAAGAGCAATAAAATATTTTTTAAATCCATGAAATAATTTAAAATGAATATTTTGTGTCAAATGATTGATTGTTTTTATAAGTAACATTGTAATAAGCAGTAAGCAGGTCATTATTGTAAAATAAACCCTGACAGGAGCGTGCATTATCTTGCTTATGACATGGTTACTACCGCCCCCAGGAACATGAGAATCAAGTATTTAATAAAGCCATGTAATAAGTTTAATTAAACAAGATTTGATGCAGAGCAGCCAGAGCACAGCAGAGGGAAAACCAGAAAGCATTTTCTGTAAAAGACATGATCCAGTTTCACTTAAATCAGTGAATAAAGTTATAAAGATGTGCTTCTGTACAGTGAGGCCCCACGGTGTTTTCCAGAAATACTCCTGTCCGCTCCGTTGAACGGATGAATTCTCCCTCCACGCTCCAGCAGCGTCATAAGCGAGAAAGTGTTTCATTTGACACAATTATAGTATACACCCACGAGCGCAGGATGAGTCATCAACAGTTTTTAGTCATTTTACAGGAAAAAACAAAACCTGAAATACCATTAAAAATACCCAGGAATACCTGGCCTGCCTGAGCTTCCTCGAGTCTGGGGAGGAGGGGGTGGAAGGAAACAACTCAATCACAATTCTTATATACCTAATTTATATATCGTCTCTGGCTCCAACTCGCTATTTGAAGTGCAGTAGTCAAATCTGCACATGCATTTAGTACATAATGCTCCTTTAGAGCCAAGCTTTAAGCTTTAAGCTTTGTTTTCAGGCAGGAGTCAAACCCACGACCACTTAAGAGGTCTCAACTGAGCCACCAGGCCACCATCAATTTGAACTGGAAAGTCAGAATTTCAACCCATCTAATGAAAATTTCAACATTAAAATCATTAACATTAAACAATCAAAATCCGTTAATGCAGGTTTAAAGTTGAGCAATCATTTCAAATTCAGTATTATCAGAAGCTAAAGCTCTAATATTTTTGCATGTATGTTTGCTCTTTGTTGCTCTCTGGCTATGCTTGTTTTTCTTCCTCTCTGCTGTCCTCGAGTCTCTCTTGCAAAAAAATCTTGATCTCAATGCAATTACCTGATGAAACAGAGTTTATGTACATAATATTCAGTCACATAGCATTTAAAGAGGGTACTGAAACCATCACTATACTCCCACTCATCTCTTACTTTAGCTTTGTCCTTTTCTCAGTTTCACAAAGCACCTTTTCACCAGAAACCGCATCACACTAGAACATATTGTGGCCAGTGAGAAATACCAGCAGTAACACCAGCTTTGCACTTTGTCCTCTGATACTGTCACCTTCAAGGCGCTCAAGAAAAGACTTGGCATTCGCCTGACAGCTGCCTGACAACTGAGTGACAAATGTGCAAGTTTATATAATTGTATGTTTTGTTTTATCAGCTCATCTAGAAGGTTTCACAAACTCAACCCAACCCAGAAGTTTCTCAATCCATCAGGGAGCAACAAAATCAACGTTTACCCGACAGCAGCGTTGTATAACTCATTATTCATAACTAATGACTTCAGACTTTTCAGGCGGTACAACAGTGTGTGATTGCATCCATAAGCGGCCGTGCTGCTGCTGCTTCATGTTCGCGAAATGTCCTCGACACACCTGGGAGTAATTTGTGAGCAATGTGGGCTCTGATGAATCCGGAACACAGATTTAGATTTAATAATCCAAATTGGAGGGATTACAGGAATGGAAAGACAAGAGCGCCTCCTCGCCTCCATTTTAACCCCCCTCCTTCCACTACTAGCACCTTCATCATCACCATCACTCCGCTCTCCCCCACCCCCCCCCACTCTCCGCTGACCCTGTGACCCCTCCCCCACATCACTCACGGGTCATCAGTAAGAAGAAAGGGGGGATTTAACGGCTAACTTGGCCCGGGAAGGCCCGTGGAGGTGGGGGCCGAGCACGTCTCGGAGAATTCCAATCTTCAGCTGACTCCCCCCCCCCCCCCCCCGCCCCCGTCCCTTCCACTCTCTTCCCACTGCGCTTTTCTGTTCCCACTGAGCAGCAGAGAGAAAACATCTCCCCTCATTTTTGGGGTTGATTATTGGGGCTGGAGAGCACGTCTGTCAGGACTCCACTGATGAGGAACAGAGACGCCAACTCTCTCAACGCACGATCTTGTAGACACATGGCGAATGATCTGTGGGGGAAAAAATAACTTGAAGACAGCGGCAACAGCGGGAATTCACCTTCTTGGTTAGAGATAAAGGACTAGTTGGAAGGACTTAGTGGCATCTAGTGGCGATCTTGCAGATTGCAAACATCTTGTCTCTCCCTCTCCTTACAAGTGTAGGAGCGGCAGCCATGAAACTTGCAAAAAACCTGAGGGCCCTATCTGTTCCAGAAACATGGTGGTGCAACACTATTATTGTTATTATCAATAATCATTATTACCATTTTAATGTGCAGTATTGATATCCCCCCTGTCTGTTTTACTGTATATATTGTTCTCTATTTTTTATATCTCTCCTTGTTTGAACTGTTCATAGTTTTTATATCCCTCCTTGTTTAAATTGCTTGCTTACTATTTATTGTTTATTATTGATGCTTCTTCCTATTTTTGCTACCCACTTTGCTGCTGTAACAATAAAAGTTTCACCACTGTGTGACTAATAAAGGAATATCTGATCTCAGTTTCATCTCAACTCTCATCAAAAAGCAGACAGAAGCAGCAGCAGCAGGAATTCACTTTCTTGGTTAGAGATAAAGGACTAGTTTGAAGGATTTAATAGCAGTGTCTCTCCCTGTACTTCCAAGTGTGTAGGAGAACCTACGGCGGCCACAAAACTCCCAAAAAACACAAAAGGTGTATCTGTTCTGTTGCTACTGCAGAAACATGGCAGTGCAGCCTCGGTGGAGCAAAAGTAAGCTGCAACGATTAATCGATCATTAATCAATTATTAAATTAACTGCCAACTGTTCTGACAATCAATTTGAGTATTTTTTTAAGAAAAAAGTTCAAATTCTCTAATTTCAGCTTCTTAAATGTCAATATTTCCTAGTTTCTTTACTCCTGTATGACCATAAACTGAATATCTTCAGGTTGTCAGTAAAACAAGACATTTGAGGATGTCATCATTTAAAAACAAACAACTATTAATCAATCATTAGTTGTTATTACATGCAGCGTTACACTGATGCTTTAATATGAAGGAGAGCGACGGATTATATTTTTTTCACAAGAGGAGAGAATAGAGGGGCTCTGACTTCTCTTAACATTATATTATTTTACTATGCATGAGGACCTCCAGCACATGTGAGAACTGTCAGTCAAAAACAACTAACAGATTCCTCTCACAGAGATGTTAAGGTTACATATTATTTCCACACAGTTCCCTTAAAGAAATGCTTATTTTCATGATTGAAATGTCATTACATACACTTAATTACACTTGTTTCCCACTACTTCCAGTCTTTATGCTAAGCTAAGCTAACCAGCCAGTCTCGAGATCCATATCATCTGTACAGACTGGAGAAAGTGGTATCAATCTTCTCATCTAACTCTCAGCAAAAACACAAATAAGCATATTTACCGAAACGTCAAAGTAGTCGTCCGACTGCCCTGTTCAAGAAGCCTTCTACAAATCAACAAGTGGCTTTACAATAGTGGCTTGCCAAAATAAGGATTTGAGGGATGAAATTATGTTTTGTTGTCTAAGAAAGGAGACTAACGGATTAAAGGATCAAGCAGGAAATCACAAATGCAATCCCACCTTCTCTCTAAAGAACCCCGTATCACCCATTGAGAGGGAAAGTCATTGGAGGGTATTTGTTCCTTCCAGGACTCCTCAACTCACTGCTTCACTTCTGAGGCGGCACTGGCAAGGCCGAGGCGGGGGGTTTAGCCTCGAGGCAGGGAAAGAATTGAGAGAGGGACTTGTAGAATTATTCTAGCCTGATCAATAACGCTATTAAACACTAATGCATTCAGTGGAGGCAGACTCAATTTGATTGTGAAGCTTTATTTGAACATGGCAGGAAGCAGCAGCAGCAGCAGAAGCACATCAAAGAGAGGCTTTGTGAGGAGAGGACCAGATTAGGGCCTCTGACGCAAGGATGGACCCAGCCAAGAAGAGGCCATGAATACACACACACAGACAGGCGCACGCACGCACACACACACACACACATCAAGGAAAACTGCTTCAACACACAAGCCAACACACTGCAAAGGCATTCAATCTAATTCCACATTTTCCGTTCGCTTTCATTGGATGTCTACACGCACAGCTCTGCAGAGGCATGTGTGCACACACACATTCAGCGGCACACAAACACTCAAGTTTACTTTAACACTGAAGATCTAAACTATAGATAATAGAGCAATAAGTCAATCTGTAAGAGGAATAGTTCAACATTTTAAGAAACACGCCTTCTTGCTGAGAGTTAGATGAGAATATTGCTACCACTCTTGTATCTCTTTCTTAAATATGATGGTTAGCTTAGCTAGACTGCAAACAAGGGGGAACAGCTAGGTCGCTCTGTCCAAAAGTAAAAATCCTTTAAATCTCATCAATCAAAGCACTACAAAGCAAGCACTATATGACCTAGAGAGGCTAACAAGCTCATCCACAAGAAGATCGAGGTTGTGCTCAATGGCTGCCACTGGGCTGGATTCTCCGTGAAATCAAATGAAATGAGCCTGTGTTTTCATTTTCCCTGCCAAAGTTACAGTACATAGTACATCAGTCAGTTAAAAGGAAACAGGAGGAGATTTTTGTCCATATTGTTTTTTTATTTTTGACATTACAGTCACAACCTAACTGGTCCACAGGGGCCTCCAAAATATTAAAGTTCTTTGTAGTAGCTTTAACATGTGAAATAAAATTTGTGTAATCAAAGCCAGGCTACCTGTTTCCTCCTGTTCCCAGTCTTCATGCTAAACTAAGCTAACCATCTCCTGGCTCCACCTTCACATTGAAAAGACACATGACAATATCATCTATCTCTCAGCAAAAATTATTCCTAATCTTTCTTCTATGTTCTATTCTTACACACCCCTTTTTGTATTCTGTTGCCCATTTTTGATGACCAATTATTATATTATATGTTTATCTATGTGTAAATGTTGACTTGCAGAAGTGGTTCCTAAATATAATATGAGACTATTGCTGCTGTGAGAAAAAAATCCCCAATATTTAATTTGCGTCACAGAAAGAAATGTTTTTCTCATTTCCTGTTTTATTAATCATCTCAGTGGGGTCACTAAAGGATAGAGTTTGATATTCTATTTTTATCTTATTGTCGACAAATCCTCCCATGAGAAACACCAAAACCAACAAAACACTAGTGTGTCCCTCAATACTTTCTGACATCCCTCAACTCCCCTGGTGCAATGAAGACTCCTTCAGGATGGGAGTTCTGTTGTTTGCTGTTTTAATAGCTGAATGTATCAGCTCTAGTGCTAATCCGGCGTTAGCATGCGGTGGTATGTAAATTCACTTCACCATGATGTATTCTGGATCAGGTGTGCAAAGTCTGTCTGTCTGCGGAGGCTGTGTCCGGGAACATTATTCATACATGTACAAAGTCTGCCTCCCTTTTGTCTGTCTGCACAGGACAGTGAGTGTTATATTATCTCTTTAATATATTGTAGTAGAATTTATATATTTTTAGATACATATTTATTTCTAGTTTTGAACAGAAGCATCTGAAATGTCAGCAATTTCCTCCTGGGGATCAATGAAGTATTTCTGATTCTGATTAATTTGCTAAAACAGCTGGACACTGTGCTTTTTAGCAAGCATTACGCTAACAGGAGTAATAGAGTATTTGTTGGGGACTATTTTCAGCTGAGGATTAATAGAAATTTGGAGTTAACGGGTATTTACAACAACAGGATGGTGTACTGTATGTGGGATCAATATAAACAGTGGCAACGTTCATGTTAGTGAAGGGAAATGTCACCTTGTGCAGCCATGAGGCTCATTGATGTGTTTTTAATGCAGAACAATGGAGTACAACTCCACGAAGGAACAAGCCACTGTATATATCAAGCTTTGGATACACAAACAAGACTTGTTATTCAGATCAATTCATTGTTGGTTTGGATGTTTGCACAGGATTTGTTGACAATAAGAAAAATAAAGCAGCCTGATCCTTTAAAGAGTTCACCGACACACGCTGTTGCACACTTCCTTTTATTCCAAGAATCAAGACAATGAAGCTAATATGGTGAGAAATACTCTGTTCTCAGAATTGGGAAATTCCACTTTTTGAGAATCAGGAGCGTTGCTACATTATGTGGTCTATGAAACAGCGTCTATCTCTGCTCTGTTAGTAATGTCTGATAAACAGCCAGGGGTTACATCAAGTCAGATGTTGTCATTTGCATTTGTCACGCCATTGTAACTGTGGAGGTGGAAAAATGAACAGTCTAAAAAGTACTTGGCTGTGCTAAAAATACAGCCCCAGTCATTTTAGAAGAATCAGGTTAATGTTCAGGTTAATGTTCAGATTAAAATGAATATTCTGCAAAAACAAAACAGGAACTATCCGCACTCCCACACTCCTCTCCTCCCCCTCCTCCTCCTCCTCTCCTGCTTACCCCTCCACCCCCACCTCCTACTTTTACGATGCCCTGCTTCCTAATAAACTTTTGTGGTGTTTGGAATCCATTAGGAGCAATATCCCACTTCTCAAAACATCCTGGCTCATTCTGGGGGAGTGGAGCGAGGAGACGGGGAGCCGCAGGAGGGGAGGGCCTCAAATTTCCATTTCTATTGAAGGCAGACTGAGAGGGGATTTGAGCAGGGCTGCAGGGACGCTGAGCGTACAGTCCGATGGCAAAGAGAAAGAATGTCAGAGGAGAGGATGATGGGAAGGAGGAGGAGGAGGAGGAGGAGGAGGGCAGAAACACACTGCAGGCAAGACATGGACAAGAAAGTGAGCTACTCTGTACAACTGGAGCCATATTAACTTAAACTATTCCAACACTGTACACTCTGAGAAATAAAACAGCTAACTAGAACCATACAGGGTTCTTCGCTTTGTCCTCATGGCTCCTGGTAGAACTTTTTAAAAAGCTTCCACTTGGAACCTTTTCAGAACAAAAGAACCCAAGAACCCAACATAAAGGGTTATGCCTCCGACCATCTGTGAAAGGTTTCACCCACAACCCCCTATGAGAGGTTCTGCTGAGAACCTTTCTGTGGTGTAATGGTTCCACCAAGAACTCTCTCTGGGCATTCTATCCAGAACTGTTCCACCCTATAAAGGTGCCAACAAGACCCCGTTCAGTAGGTTCTAGAGAGAGCCTGTTTATATTCCAGTTTATTCCAGTTTATATTCTAGACTGACCCAGAGGGTTCTACCGTTTTATTTTCCCAGGGTTTTATCCAGCACCCACCATGTTCTCTGCCTTTTATCTAGGATACATGCTCAGTGGGTTCTACAGAGAACCATTTCATATTTACCCACTGAGGGAGTTCTACCGAGAAGCTTTTCACATTGAAAGGGTTTACCTAGAACACACCTGCAGAGGGTTCTATTGAGAACCTTTTTATATTGGAAGGCTTTCATCTAGAACCCATACAAGGGGGTTCTAAGTGAGAACCCCTTTTTTATTCCAAGAGCTTTATCTAGAACACACACACTGAGTGGGTTCTACACAGAACCTTTTTATTCTCAAAAGGTTTTTATCAAGAATCCACTATGTGGGTTCTACAGAGAACCTTTTTATATTTCAAGGGTTTTATCGAGAACTCACTCAGCAGGTTCAAGTAGGAACCCTTTTATATTCCAAGGGTTTTATCTAGAACACACCCAAGGGGTTCTACCAATAATCTTTTTATTTTTATATTATGGTACAAAGAACCCTTGAGGAATCTGATCTTCAAAGATTTCAACAATTCTCAAAGACCTCTTCCTTCCAAAAAGGGTTCTCGGGATACTGACAAAGTACAAACCCTCTCCTCAAAAAAGGGTTCTCAGAAGCAAATGGTTCTGGGTATAACCTTCAAGAAGAACCCTTAATTCTAAGAGTGTACAGAAACAAACTGAGCAAATGAATTAAATGCATTAGAGGATCATAGTGAGCTCAGAACATGCGTGCTTTAACTGTGAGACAGGATCCTGTTGCACAGACAGATACTTGGATCACTTCAACACCCAACTGTGAGAAGTCTTTTGGAGTTCGAAACCAAAGTTGAAACTAACAGGAGCCACATGGAACAATGAAAAGTTCCTCAAATAAAACAAATGAACCATGTAGGTGTTGAACCAGTCCTTCAGTTAGTGGCCATAAATCTGTTTAGCACCCGTTAGCCAGGGAACTTTTGTTTTTGAAGCGTAGGGGTTGTTGTGTTTCCCGGCAAAGGACAATGAAAAGTGTCTGATTTCTTTCCTCACGGGACGAGTTGGTTAATCAGAACATAAACAAGATATAACGTCAATGCCGAGGTCAAGTCAGGTCTCTAAATACGGCTTTTAAGGATATGAGAATGCACGCTTGAAAGAACTTTTACTTTCTATTCTTCCCTTTATTATCTGCCTCTCCTTCCACCTTTGAATCTACAGGTATTGTCACAGGCCGCTTTTACTCATATGTATTCCCACCATATCAGTTCTAGTGGGTGTTATCCAGCTCCAAACAAACCTTTAATCCAATTCAGATAGCAGGCACTCAAGTGTCGCAACAATTGTTCCCACAGTGTGAAAGTAAGCCACTATCTGGAAAACACAAGAGCTGCAAGACAAATGTGTGGCAGAGCGCCAGCGGTGGGAGGTGCAGGAGCGAGGGGCCTGAGATTACAGACAAAGCAGGAGTAAACAGTGCCTTCAGATAAAAAACACGGCCGGGTACTTTTAACAATAGTTCTTTCCTGGCAGGGAGCGACAACAAAGCGCCTTCCTGTATGCGCGCCCCCTTGCATGCGCCCTTGGCTTCCTGTGGACGCTCAGACATGTGGCTCGCCGCAGACACATCAGCGCTGACCGACCCCTCACGCCGTCAACCTCTGACCCCTGCGCCCATCTCTCTCACACAGCAGTGGTGGAAGATTTACTCACACCCTGTACTTAAAGGTCCCCTCCACTCAATTATGTGTTTTTCTTACACTTGGGGTGCCTAAGCTGTCTGATCTTGACTAAATTGACTTGCACTTGTGTAAAGTTTGTTACTAGAAAGGTATTTTCACATTTCTTCTACTCAAGAGTTAGACATTTGTGTGCACTTCCCTAAAAGCTGAGATTCTTACATGCAGGCAACGAAACCTGAAACTTAAGTTAGCATTATCTGGGTCAGTCACTGCCAGTTACAAGCTAACAAAATTAAAATTCACTGTAAACACTGTAAATAGAGCCAAAGCAAGTATTCAGACTTCTAAAATGCTAAACATACTAAAAAACATGAAAACAGACTAAAGCTAACAAGCTAACAAACTCTATTACAAATACAAGACGCTAACTACCCTTTCTTTACCATTCTGATACTTCTGTTAGTTGCTGATTTTGTTGGACAGGTGACTTGTCAGCTGAGTCTGCGTCTGACTCAGGCTCAAACATGTCTGGTTGATTTTCTGCAGCGTTTTCCTCTAATGCTAACGCTAGCTATATTCATGCACACTGCTCCTTCACATGTCAACCTAACCTAAAAGTGGTGTGTGAGGCCAGATCCAGAATTCCTAAATGAGGGAGAAAGAGAAGATTTGTTCCAGATGCTTATTTAGAGGTTTTAAAAACTTTTTCATGTGGGGAAAACCATGTTAATTATTAGTATTTTTCATAGCAGAGTATTGTAAAACACGTCTTGAGGGGAACTTGACGTAAAACCGCTCCACTGCACCACTCACTGTCAACGTGAGACAAGTCTGGACAGCAGACAGGTCAGTCTGGTACCTGAACTCTTTTATTATGAAGCCACACACAGGCAGAATGTGTCTTGCTGAAATAAACAGAAACGTCTCTGAAAAAGACATCTGGATGACAGCATGTGTCACTCCAAAAGACTTCTTCTGCATTTAAACCTACACCAAGTATTGCTAGTATCTAAAAAATATAACATAACATGGTTTAATCATTAAGAACATACTGCATTATATAAGCTTCTTGAATATTAACAAGTAACTAGCTGTCAGACACATCTTATAGAGTGAAAAGTGCCTCTGAAATGTCGTGGAGTAAAACAAATTCAAATACTTTGAAATTGTACTTGAGTAAATGTTACTTTCCACAGCTGGAAAACACACACACAGTCCCATAAGACATCTATATTATTGGAAACCGTCTCGTTCCCACTCCCACTCATTGATTCCTGCTTTACTCTGCTGCTTCAAAACAGCACAAACATCTCAAGGGGCGAACAACTATCTAGAGAAGAAACTACAGTTCAAACTCGGTAACTGATTCATTATGTTTGTCTTGCTTTTATAAGTTCTGGCAACGCTCGCTCGGCTGAGGAAAAAGCATATTTCTGGATGGCACATCTCTATGGACACCAGAAAGCCTCTTTTCCTTCTAAATCATGACTATAAATGACGTTTGTGTGCTCCACGCTTTTATGATTTCGGCCGAGGAGGGGGCTGAGGATCATAAAAAGAAAAGAGAAAAGGAGAACACAGGGCTTGTGGGTAATTACGGCGCAGAGTGGTAGGAGAGGGAGCGTTTGGGAAAGACTCGGGGGCCAGATGTGTGAGGAATGTTCTGGCTGCTGCAGCGTGCAGAGAGGTGGGTGGATGGATGGGTGGGTGGGGGGACCAGTCGAATAACACAGCCTGCAGATCGTTAAAGAGCTGTCAAGCCTCCAGCGCTCTACTGTGTCTTTCACATCATCTCGCCGAGCTGCTACGGCCTCACCTTTCTGCCTGGAAGCAGTGGAAAGTAACATAAAGTACGTTTACGCTACTGCACTTAAGTTAAGTACCTAAAAACTGTTCAAGTCTTTCCATTTTATACTACTTTATAATTCTACATTATAACATTGTAGAAAGAAATATTGTACTTCTTAGTCATGCCTGTGGCGGTACTCTAGGGATGGTAGCATCAGTCCAGACTGAAATAAAGATGAAATTTTGCACAGACATTCGTGATCCCCAGAAGATGAAACCTAAAGACGCTGGTGATCCCCTGACTTTTCCTCTAGTGTCACCGCAAGGTCAACATTTTAAGTCATCCAGTACTTTGGTTTATGACCATAGACTGTTTCAACATGGACTTAGTTTCCATGATGTCACCATTAGGTTTTTGAAGAGCCTTTGTGAAGCTCTCAGTGTGGTGTCTTTTACCAGAAAAGACACATCTAGATATTTGGCACCCACCTGTTCCCTTCTGCAGTGACAAAGCAACACATTTCCATGGAATGGCGGTTTATTGGACTTTTTTTTAAGTATGCTGTCATAAGCGTAGCGCAGTTCCTTTAAGGAATAGGGCAGGGCATAATGTGTATGCTGTGGGACTGAAGGGAAGCAAACAGCAGACTGCTGGTCCTGCTCAGAGTGGAGCAGAAACTTAAACTTAGCAGAAAGTTGTCAGCCTGGCAGTAAATGTACAGTTCAGGTTACAGTGCGTCAGTTAATAATCACATGGCCACAGGAACGCTGCAATAATGCGGTTGTTGCACAGCCCTGCTGTAGAGACGAAGGTCATTTCTTATGCCAGGCTGTAAACACGTTTATTGCTGCTGTACAGGCTTCTTAATATGGGGTCTATTGATTCACTTTTGGAAGCAGCCTCAAGTGGCTATTCAAGGAACTGCAGTTTCCCATACTTGCAGAGTTGACTTTAATTTTCAGCCCCAGAGGTGGCCACTTGTATGTGCCATTGGCTGACATTACCATCAGCCTCAGCTGTCCTGTTTTGCACTAATTAGCAAATGTAAGCATACTAAACTAAGATGGTTAAAATGGTAAACATAATGCCAGCTAAACATCTTTCTCACTGTGGCCATTTTAGCATGCCAACCTTAGCATTGAGCTCAAAGCGCAGCCACCTTTGAGTATAGCCTCACAGAGCTGCTAGCATGGCTGTAGACCTTTACTGTTGTTACACCACTACATTTGTTTGGCAGGGGAAGTTACTACCTACTTTTGAGAGTGAAATATTAGTTTTGGCCTACAAAAAGATGAGTCTACTTGGGGCTTCTTGTCTTGTTTCAGATGTCTAATAGTTTTTAGCTGCTTCAGCAAAGACACATTTCACCTCTAAACTTCACAGATGGTTTCAATTAAGTAACTGTTTGAGGCCCAAAGTGGTCAAATCACCAAGTAGTTCACAAAAACAGCAAATAATTTGAGTTTAAAAAAAATAATAATGTGACTTTGCTTTTTCTTCCTTCCTATTCACTGTGGGACATCACTGTTGACATGATCCTGTTTATATCCATCATAAAATAAAAAATATATCAGACAGCATTCATTCTTTTCGAAGCTAATAAAGCTAAGGCTTGTGTCATGTTATCTGCTCACAAAAACATCATTATGTTACATTGCATTGCGACAAACTATCGAAATGCTTTTATACCCTGATGCTTAAAATGAGTGTCTCAAAAACAAACAAATAAATGTACATAATTATATAACAATAATAATATAACTTATGGAGTGTTAATAAATATGCTCATGTGTCTATATTTGGAATTTTTTGGGGACCAGTTTGTTTTGTCTTTTTATTTAGTAAAAGTTGATAAAAAAAAAAATGACACAATTTCGTTTATTTTATCAAATATTATGTGTTATTGACTTACCCTAAATTGTACAGATTTTAGAGCTATGAAGCATTTGAAGATACTCCAAGAAAGGACATCACAATAAGCAAAAATACCAATGCAGACCATTTAATCATCTCACGACCCCTAAGATTTATCTGATGACCCTTTGGTGGGGTCTCAACCCCCATACTGGAAACTATCTAAATATATAAACTAGTCAAACCAGCTCTACCTGAATCAGCTATAACAATAAAATGTGACTCACACATTGATACATTAGTATTAACAATGTAAAAATGTTATATATACTAATATAATCACTAAGGAGACATTTTATTTAAGTGCACTTTGCTGGTAATACATCTGTACTTCTCCTTAAGTAGGATTTTGGTACTTTTACGTAAGTAAATCATCTGAATCCTTCCTCCACCGCTGCAGACAGCTGCATCACCGCAGCCAGGCCTCCTCGATCAATTTGGAGCCACAAGAAGCTGGGCATGTATTCACACGGGCTACCCACAATGCACCTGGAGAGCTCAACCTGCGTCACAGGCTGATAGTCTCTTTAGCAAAAAATAAAAAATAAAAAAATGAAAAAAAAACACGCCCTCCATCTGCTTCTCATCATTCTCATCCATCTCCTCTTCCACCCCCCACCCCTGTCATACCGACTCCTTCTCCCTCTCTCTGTGTTTCATGCTCTGCCTCGCTAACTCATCCAAGCCTCCACCACAACCTCTGCTGCTGTTGCTGCTGTGGCACGGATAAATAGGCCACAACAGCTGGGTCTGACTTCTGACCAGGACCACCCCTCCAGACCTGACCAACCAACAACACTCCCTTTCCTTCCCCTCCACCACCTCTGACTCTGTGCCCACATGTTTTAAAGACAGAACCGAGAGACGTTTTCTCCATTACTGGCTTTGTTTACGTAATGATTTATTTGGGTGTGGGTCGTTTTTTATCCTCTGAAATTCATTACCTGAGTTTTGATAAATGAGCGTGCGACTGCTTAGTCTGAGGTCGTAAAAGGTTTGTTTACAGTTGTAGAGAAAAAAAAATCCAAGGGTTGAGTTATGACAGCTCTACAAAAATCTATTTTCCATGTTCCCTCTCGAGCGCTTCGGGACCATACACAAATATACCCACAACGTACATGGTTCAAATAAATTCCTGATTGCGCCTTTAAGTTGAGAGAGCGTGTTGTTTGTTCAGCTGCTGAGGGCCTCAGAGAGAAACCCGGGGAGGCCGAGGAGAATTCATACCTTCCATTCATCACAGAGGAGAGGGAGGAGGAGGAGGGAGGAGGAGGATGTGGAGGGGAAAGAAAGAGCGAGGAAATGAAGAGACAAGAGTGTGTGTTTTTTTTTCTGCTCTGCTGAGTAAGGAGAGAGGTAAGCTCAGCTTTCTGACAGCTGGACTGTGAAACCTCTGCTCCACTGATTGACTGCTCATGCCTCATTCATGTGACCGTTTTGTACAAGTCACCTCAGATTTGCAGCAGCCTGGTTTGGAGTCATTTCAGCGGTGCACGCTCGGTGAGGATGTGCCGTTTTCACTCTTAAGGCACTATTCTGTGTGATTCACAACATACATGCAACAGCAATTTGTTTTTAACGAGTCTTTACTTGGCATCAGTGGGCTAAACAGAGATTATGTGCAGGTCATGGTGGCAGACTGGCAATTGAATAAAATCATGTACAGCTTTTGTAGCTGGAAGAAGTCTTATACTGCAATATTTTCATGATTCCATAACTACTTGATTAGCTAGGAGATCTATAGACCAGAAATGAACAATTATTTCTTTTCTACCAACAAATGATTATTCTGTTGTCTAAGTTCTCTGTTTTAATAAAAGATCATTTTATTTTCCACCTTTCATTTGAATTTTTCGTAGCTAATAAGGCTAAATGAGCCAATGAAAATGATGACATATGGGCAAGAGAAAAGCTGCAGCAGGCACAGGTTTGGAGAGGTGAGCGTGACCACTGAGCAGAGCAGGAGTTGAGAGTTATTTAGACTTAAGATTTGGAGAAACAGAAACTCCTTAGTACTTTATTAAAAAATATATTTTGTATCTGAGTATTCTTTAACACCAGTAACTTTACTCGTGATTGAATAATTTGTCATTAATACAGCAGAACAGTATTTTTTCATGTTTTTCAGCACTGACTAAATTTTATATGTTGGAGAAAATGCGTGACAGATTGCACCAGATTCAACAGAAACCTGTGAGTTAACGTCTGGTCATGGAGTCATACTAAGGTGAAGACATACGTGGACCATCTGGATACTTATGGGAAACATGTAGTCTTCCAGTCATCTAGTTCTTCTTACAGCTGTTATCATCGCCAAGTAGTCATGGCATGTTACCGTCTGCTGAAAGCAGAACCTGTCAGATATGTGGTGTTGCTACAGAGCTACAGAACAAACTGAGCATGCACTCGAGTGGAGGATGACTAAATCACGCTGGTGTGTGCATGCTGGAGTTCAACTGATGGGGGAAGTGGGAGCAGAGTGACAGTAAAGATACAGTCATGTCCGAGGCCAAGCCGGGCCCTTGCTTCATCCTGTTGTTATTCACTTCAGTTGCACCAGCGCTTCTACACAACTGTCTCATCAGCACTTCTCACTTCCTCAAAACCTTCAGGACTGAAAAACATGGCTGGATGGCCGACTTCAGATCAGGAAGAACACCGCTGTGCGGTCAAAGGAATAATCCCAACCACGTGAACCACGCTGCGCCCAGAACAGCTGTGAGTCCTGCTGATTCAACATAATACTAACGCTGCGGAGGGAATTTTTGCCATTTGACCATGTTTGGAGTAAAATATTTTGACATAATCACATTTGCTATCATACCAGAGCCCATTGGAGCCGAGCTGAGGCCGGGGCGCAGGAACTGGGACAGGAAAAATAAGGAAAGGGCGGGAAAAAAACCACATGGAGAGGTTGTTTTGAGAGCCCCAATCGTTTATTACCCTCGATTTTCAGGGGCTGAAATTTCAGCCTCGCTGTGAGGAGAAACTCGAACCGGCGGTCCAGCTGTCCACAGCCTGCCAGATTTGAGAAAACCTCCACCGCACACGCTCTCCCAGACCCGCTCTCCCAGCCTTCCCCTCCTGTCTCATCTCTCCCAGCCAGGTAATCAATGGGAACCGCACACCCAAACACAACACGGCTGTGAGAGGGATCAGGACGAGCTGTTGTGACATGTAGGCCCTACAAACAAATCTGTCACTTGGCTGGATGACCATGTTCCCACTTGTATGTTTTATGTTCCTTTGCTTGTTCTCACTCCGCAGCTTGAAAACACTGATACAAGGTCAAATATTTTCAAGCATTAAAGAAAGCACGCAGAAGGCAAACATGACTGCAGAAGCCCTGCGGTACCTTCAAGTGCCTCCAATGTCACTAGCCAGGTTTGCAAACTGTAAAAAAATAGTTGAGGCAACTTACAATTTCAAGCAATAGAGTAGATTTTTGAGTTTTGAGTCCAACTCTTAAGTTTCGAAATAAACTTTAAAAAGTTCTGCTAACCTATAATTTTTAGTTGAGATAATTTACATTTCTTCTTTGGATAAACTTAAATCTCTGAGTTTGAGAAACTTAAAAAAAAAATATATAAAAAATCTAAAATTTGTCACAGTGAGCTGCAAACCTCATTTTAGTGCCTGAAAAATTAAAGTTTTAATTGAAAATATTAAAAATTTAACATTTACTTTCACTTCAATGAATTTACTCAATATTATTTTAAATACAATGTTTTGAGTTTCTAAAATTCAAAGCTTTAAGTTTATTTAAAGAATACGAATAAAACTTTTCCAACTCAAAACTTAAGAATGTGAGTTGGGCTCAAAACTCAAACATCTGTTTTTACAGTGAAAATGTGTTGCACATTTTGACCAGATTTCAAGTAAATCTGCATAAGAAAATGCAAATGAATGGGTGTTTCCATGCACTACTGTTACGTGATTATTTCACTGAGATCATTTTTACTGTTATTAACAAGCTTCTTAACAAGCCTCTGTATGTGAGTGCCTGAAGTTTGGCGTTTTGCTCTGTTTTTTCTCTGCTTTGTTTTTAAAGCGATCACAATCTACAGGCCCAGTGACTCTCCTTTTCTTTTCTGTATCTGTTGCAGCAGGAAGAGAAGGCCACTCTGACCGCACAGTGACTCATTATCAATGCCCCTGTCACACACAGGGAATTAGTAACCTTGGGCACCGGACAATGAGGAGTTGTCTAAACTTGCTTGTCTTATCAGTCTCCTCTGGCAGTCAGTCTGTATATCTGGGACACTTATCAACGGGTCTTCTCAGGAAAACTCTCCCACAGTCTCCTCAGCTCAGAGACCAGAAAATATAAGTTACCATGGTAACGGGGTGTCTGGCTTGGCTTTGATCCAGGATCTTTAATTCATGGTAGAGTGGATGAAATGTTTTTATTTATCTTCCTACACTTTTCACATAGGAGACAGATTTACTTAAAACTACACCTGGATGCACTCAGTCTTTTTAATTTGCAGATGGTTTTCTTCTTCTTGTAAATACAGATGGCATTTTGGTCTGACTGAGGACAGTCTGTACTTTCCTTCAAACTAAACGTCACAGAGGTGCAGAACAAATGTGCGGCTTGTTCATGAATGTGATTACGAGTTTATAGATTTTTGGCCACTTACGAGCAACAAAGAAAGCTGTAAACAAAAAATTATTAGCTTAAACCAGCAAACAGTTGCCTAATAATGCACACAGCTGACATGGAGCTACATTAGCATGAGCGGTCTTCGGCTCCTGTCTGCTGAGTACCCTGAAGCATTATGTGAGCACTAGAGGTGCTATGAAGCAATGTTTTGATGCCATTTTTTTAGCATCTTCTGCCCTACTAGCATGCTACATGAGGAATCACATTTATGCATACAAGTATGTATGTAGGTGACACAATACTGCTGACTAGGGATAAAAAAAAAAGCTCATCGATTCCTTTAAGAGCATTTTTTTTACAGTTGTGCATTGCAAAACAATGACGTCTACACTGCTGGGGACTTGCAACAGGCAGGAGTCATGACACTAATGAATAAACAACTCAGAGCATGGCTTCGTTTCAGGATGAAAGATCGCAACAACAGTTGTACTGTCTGTAAAATGATCATTTCAAGTAAATGTGAAAACACCAGCAATATACTGAAACATCTTTCTACGTGACTTGAGGTTAAATTCCAGCAGTGAAGTGTATTTAACATTCTGAACACAAGTGCCTCTGCTCCTCCAGCAAACATGAGAGTAAATCTTACGCACTGGTCCTTTAAACTGTCGTCATACAAATATGTTGTTTTGAACAAAGAGCACTGCTTTAAAGGAGAAATCTGTGACATATTTACTGTAATTTATGAGAAAATGACCATGATTTGTCATCAGTGATTATGGAAAGATGTTAAGTTGAAATACTCTGACAACCATGAAACTGCAGCAATGTCCTTTGAAATTTCCATTCCAGGACAGAAAAACTTTTTTAGTTTGCCCGTTTCACGTTAATTAGAGAAAGCCAAATGTTAAGTGTCTCTTTATGAGTCGTAAGAAATCATTAATAGATGGAGAAGATGTTTATAACGGTTAAATTAAGCAATATGTGAATGGAGTCTGGCAGGCAGTGAGACAGGCAGCCACTGAACTCAAAACACCAGAGTGTGTATTTTCAGACAAGTGGCCTTTTGTTTTCAGAACTTAACTTTACATTGATAGACAACTGAAAGTTATAAACAGCTTACAGTGTAGGACTCGCCCGAGCTTCCTGGAGTCTGGGGAGGAGCAGGTGGAGGGAAACAACTCACTTTAACCACAGATTGTATATTATTTAGGATCTCAACCTGCATAATATACCAGTAATGGCTCCAACTTGCTGTTTGGACCACTGTACTCATTTTTGGACGCACAACTGCCACATATTGCTCCTTTAACTTCAAGATTAATTCACGTAACCGTAACATAATTGAAACTATGGTATTTAATTGGGCTGTAATCTTCTGCATATTATTGTTTTCATTCCCTTAATCACATTTTTGATTTGACAATGGGACAAAACATGTGCTAACTGGCTGCACATGTTATATATCACAAAATACGTCACTATGAGTGTGTTGTTCAGCTGTAGGGGGTCTGCTGTCTGGATGTTGTTGTTTGCAAATCGCTGGTGGTTGTAGCGAGTGATCAACAAGTGCCAGAGCGAAGAGTGAAGGGCGGAAGAGGGTACAGGGGAGGAGGAACAGGGTTCATGGGCCAGCAGATGTTTCAGCTTTTGGGTTTTGGCTAGAAAAGGGCAATTAAGAGCTGCTCTTAATGAGGCTGGCAGCCACCCCATAAACTGTCTGGTTCGGTGAAAGAGCTGCTCATTAGACGGAGCTGCCCAGAAAAACGCCCACCACCACCTCACCCCCAAAACTCACCCCCCTCCCGCCACCACCTTCCATTACCTCCACCCTTACTGGAACAGGAAGTGATGGATCAGACATTTGAAAAATTGTATGGTGGCAACGAACAAAGTTACTTTAGGTCAAGTCTGCTGGCTTTCCTGACATTGAGTCGTGTGTGTGTGTGTGTGTGTGTGTGTGTGTGTGTGTGTGTGTGTGTGTGTGTGTGTGTGTTTGAATGTGTGCCAGCATGTTTGTTGAGCGCCAGGCTGAGTGTGGTAATGATGCACATTTTCCATGAGGAAAACTCGCTGTGTACCTCCAGCGTTAAAGCCCTGAACAGCCAACTAAACATTACTGATGAGAATGGCAGCATTAAAATACCAAAACGACCAAAATAGACCCCGCCATGATCCCCAGATCTTGTTTTCCCACCCTCAATTTCTGTGCACCATAAATTTCTAATTTAACTAACAAAGAACAAGAAGAAAAGCAGGGACTCTGGCTTACAGCACAGCCGCTGGATATAGCAGCCAGACACAAACACAGACACTGATTTTTTTTTTTTTTTTACTCTAAGAGTGCCCTCACTTGATCCCTGGTCACCCCCCGCGCCTCCAGATCAAGTGCAGCGACTCCAGTAGTGGAAAAAAAAACCAAGGACATTTACTCAAGTTCTGTATAAGCACAAGTTTAACTTTTACATGAGCATTTCTATTTCTTGCAACTTTATAAGGAAAATATTGTAATTTACCAGTACATTTATTTGACAGCTAAAGTGACCAGTTAGTTTGCACACATTCTTGAGAACCAGGACAAATGATGAAAAGACCCTAATATTCACAACTTCAAACTATTTAAAAACCTTCAAAGTTGTGTCCAAGATTTCTGTCAACTCTGTCAGATTTTTACAAAACATGATTTAATCAGGCATAAAACTCCCCTGTGTCACTTCCTGGGTTAAAAAAAAAGGCCATGAATACTGCTCAGGCACTGGTAACCTTACTATTTTTCGACAAATTCATCAAATAATGTTGCTATCAGATGTGTCCCAACCATAACATGTCAACTCAGCAGTCCTTCTAAATGAAAGCTTAATAAGAATTATGGTTTTAATTTAATTATGGTATTCTGATCAGCATTAAGAACGCTCTTATTCAACGTTTGAGCTGACATGTACATTTCATTAAAAATATATCAGGAGATTGGCCTGTTTAACAGCCAAGAGTTTGATCTTTAAAAATATAATTTTGAGCATCAATTCAAGTTTTTCAATAATATTGTCAATATTTCAAGACATTTATATTTCATATTATTTTCAAATATACTTTTTCTACAAGTATTTATCTGATCAAAATTTTTGTCATTGATAAATGTTAATTCATATTTTCAGTGCTAAAATACGATTTTACATACTTACTTTATGGCTACTAAATATTCCATGTAGGCTATCAACATGTCAGGGCTACTGAAGCCTGGATTTATGAAGCCTACTCAAACTGCTGATGCAACCCTTACAGAAGAAATGGAGCAGGAGTTTAAGTGGCAAGAATACGACACACCTAAGGACGTCATGTACTGCAGTGTGTTGCCAACTTCCTCAACTAGCCAAGAAGTCCAGCTCGTTTTTCATTTGAAACAACGCCTTCAGGAAACCCCACATCACAAGTCATGGGAAAAGTGAACAACACGTCACACAGGGTTCAACAATAAGGCTTGCCCGTTTGCATGGGGCAAGTAAAATGCCATGCTGGGCAAGTAAGTCTGGCAACTCACTTGCCCAACTGATCAAATGGTAAAAAAGGGTTAAAATATTTAACTATTTTGATAATCAAATAATGGTTAAAGTAATTTTTCACACAAAAATGGCAGAAAATGAGACATTCAAAGGCATCACCTTGGACTTTGGATGGACATTTTTCACTATTTTATGATATTTTATAGAGGTTGCAGCCCTGGATTAAACATGATAATTAACTTTAGTGTTTACTGTCATTTGATCATCACTAATAAGTTTACATCTCAGCCACCAAAACTGAACTTTGGCCACTGAATTTAGAGGTTTGGTGGCTCAAGGGGCCAGTCCCGAAAAATATTAGTGTCTATCCCTGATAATACAAACATTTTCAATACAGGACTTTCAGTTGTAAAGGAGTATCTTTACAGTTTCGTACTTTTATTTAAGAAACAGGATCTGGATATTTGCACCACCACTGAGGGATTCTCCCCTCTCACGCTATCTGGTGTGGCCTGTCCCTGGACCTGTCTGGCATCAGGAGCACTTGGCACAACACTCCCTATTGAGTCTTGACAAAAACTAGGTCATTTGCAAAGCTCTCACTGGACACGCGCAGTGGAAAGAAAATGAACGGGGAGATGAATAGAGCCCGGCTGGAGGTGGACGAGCTTCCTGCGAGGGCCACAGAGGGATGTCGAGAGGGAGGTTAAGATAATGCAAAGCTGTGATAATGTATTGCTGTTCCTGCTATTTGCTATAGCTGTGGAGACGATCATGTTCCTGATATCTAAATCTTCTTTTCATTGTTCTGTATTTTGCGTGTGATGTGGCTCTGCAAGTTTCCTCCTGGTGGGTTCAATAACATTTATCTCATCTTATAAATCATGCAGGAATTCCACATCCCATATCTCTTTCATAATGCACCCCCCTTTATCCTGTCCTTGCAAGCAGGCCCTGAATGAAGTCTGATAGCAATTAGGCTTCTGAGGACTTTATAAACAAGTCAGTCACAACACATATGACCTATTGTTCACATCACACTGAAGCCTAAAACAAGTTTGCAGCACACATGCTGTTGTCATCACCAGTAAGACAGGGCTTCTAGAAATATCTGGTGGAAACCAGCCGAGCAGGAAGTGAGAATAAAAAAAGGGCACATGAGAGACAGGAAATCAGGTGACTGTGAAGGGAAAAAAACAATAAAACTCTAGTGTTACAGTAGAAATAGTTTCTGGCTCAGAAATAGTTCATTTGTGCCAAACCAAATGGCACAAAAATGCTCGCACTCACACCTGAACGAGCCATATTTCTCTGAGTGAAAAAATACTGAAGTTCTCAGTCAACAGTCCATAGAGTTATGGAATCGATCCCTACCCCCACATCCTCCCTTCGCTGTGAGCCCGAGGCGTATGTCTGCCAGATGTCCAAAGCAAAGAGGGGGATATGAAAGAGCTGAGGACTGCCAGAGGTGTCTTATATCGGAGGAATTATTATCCTAATGATATAACATAACACATGCCGTCAGTCCCTCCAGGAGTAACAACCCCCCCGATCTATATAAGAGCCACGTCCCTTTCATTCAGCTGACCTTTCTGGAAAAGCAGGAAGATGACGACGAGGATTTTCCTTTTTCCATCCAGGACTAATCCATCGTCAGGGTGTACCTGAAAGTACAAAAAGGTCAAATTAGCATCTTATGTTTACAATAATAACTTAACAGACAGACAAATCACAAAATCACAAATACAAGATAAACAGGATTCATACAGTCAATATGGTGGGTAAAGTAAAAAAAAAAACACACACACTGCCTATATTAATTATTTTGATAATCAATTAATTTTGAGTTATGAAAAATATAAATAAAAAGTCCAAATTCTCTGATTCCAGCTTTTGAACTGTGATTATTTTCTGGTTTCTTTATTTCTTTATGACAGTAAACTGAATTTCTTTAGGTTGTTGGCAAAACAATACATTTTATGGACCAAACAACTAATCCAGAAAATAACGGACCAATTAATCAACAACAAAAATCACCATTAGTTGCAGCATAATAGCATAATAGTTTATGATTCTTAAATGTGTCCAGCTTAAAACCGTAATAATAGATTTTTTGGCCATTTGAAGGCATCAGAACAAACAAAACAAACGTGTTAGCAAACACTTGTAGTTTGCTAACATCAAATAGGCACAGAGCAATGTTAGCATTCATTTAGAGCTGTGTTTCTGACCATCTGATAAATCAAAGTCCAATACTGACTCTTCTTTTAACTTTATTTTGATCTCCACCACCTCCTTCAGCTGCTAAATGTTCCACCATGTTCAGCTAGCTAGTCGCTAACTATCTATATGCTGTTTGGTGCCACACACGTACATTAGCATAAATTCAGTTTCTCAGTTTATCATTTTCTGACTGAAAACAGCTGCCTGCTGCGGCTGGAAATGGGGTTCATTAGAAGAGATTGACTCATAACCGTTACATCAAAGCTGTGACCTTTATAAATGCTCTGAAAGTATCTTTAAGGCGCATATTGAAGTACACCTGTTGTTTTACATGGAAGAATACACACCAAGACTAGGCTGCACAAAGATTAATTTAATCTAAGATCTAAGATTAAATAAATAAAAAGTTAAAACACTTCACTGTTTGCTAACTAGTGAAAAAAAAAACTAAAGAAACTTTGTAGTTTTGCTAATTAGCTAAGAATTTAACAAAATATTTTGCTAGTTAACTAAAAAGTTGAAACTTTGCATTGTCTGCTGGCTAGCTAAAAAGTTAAGTGTTTCATTGTTTGCTAAAACAACAAAAAGAAACTTTAGATTTCTTGCTAGATGGCTAAGAAGTTACCAGAATGTTGAATTGTTTGCTAGATAGTTAAAAAAGTTAATGAAACATTTTGATGCAACAGAATTTAAAGTAAAACCATGTTTTCATCAGGTTTATCCACAAGTATGTCCACCCTGAGTTTGTTTTAAGGGGAGTTTCAGTCAGTATTTCATCCAAAATATATCCCATTATTGCAATAAAAAACTAAAGGTTGCATGTAGTACAATATGGTAGATAACAACTAGGGCTGTCAAGTTTTCCTAAAATCAAAATCAAACAAATCCAGTGTAGAAGATCAGGCATTTGTCTGATAATTGACCAATAAAAAAAATATGTCTGAGCCTAAGAAAAGGCTCCATAACTCTACACTACACCCCTGCTTATGTAGTTAACACAAGCTCAAAACTTGCTGTTATAATCAAATAAAGATGGCTGAATCTGTCCTCGAGCTTGTGTAAGTTCTTGTAAACTATATACATGTAGGGAAACTCGATCCAGTGACTTGACTGGAGTTGTACCATGTAGCACACATGTATACAGACCTTGGTAGATGGATATCTAGCCCTCAGCCCCCAGGAGCATTTCAGTGAATAGATGAGGAGGAGGGTAGACAGTACCTGACATTTACTTAGAACCACAGGATAGACAGGCCATTGTCTTTGCTGAAATGAGAAACTCTGCCGCAGAAGGGCGAATGGGGGAGAAAGAGGGTGGTGTCAGACAACCTGATATCAATCTAATGAAATAATAGCAAGCGCTCTGATGTGGATATCTGGGATATCTAGACTTTATACCCCATTGACAGAGGCTTTCTCGACCTTGGGAAGCGTAGAGACACAAAGAGGGTGAAACAGTAAAGCGGTGCAGCGAGCTCTTGTGCACACACTCACTTTCACTGCCTCAAAAGGAGATGACACATGTCAAATAAAAAAAAAAAAAAATCCCCTGAACCTGAAACTAATGTAGATGTGACCACAGATAGAGACTTCAAAGGTCTGATTGATGTGACACTGATGTACCATGCGGGCCTAAATGTCACTGTTTCTGGGGATTGTTTGTCTGATTGTCTGCACTCTTAGAAACCCTGTTCCACCAAATTAGCTCTGGTTCTTGAACCAGTTCCTTTCAAGATTCTTGGAACTGGTGGTATGTAGTGAACCAGTCTGTTACCACCAGTTTTAAGTCAAACCATCAAAGATGTCATCAACAGAGAACGTTGCACAACAAACTGTAGAATATGACATGCCCACTTTGGTTCCCAAGGAAAATCTACTACTTTTTGGTTCCTTGGAATATAAAATGTTTCTCGATAGAACCCCTCGGGTGGGTTCTAGATAAAACTCTTGGAATATAAAAGGGGTCTTGATAGAACTCCCCAGAAGGGTTTTAGGTAAAAATCTTGGACCACAAAAAGTTTCTCGGTAGAAGCTCTGGGTGGGTCCTTGATAAAACTCTTTGAAAATAAAAGGGTTCTTGATAGAATCCTTGGGTGCATACTTAATAAAACCCTTGGAATATAAAAAGGTCCTCGGTAGAACCCCCTTAAAAAGTGGAAAGGTTTGTGATTGAATCCACAGGTAGGCCTTTTCCAGCAACATGGAACCGGTCTCATTCTGGTTCAAGCATCCAATTTTGGGCCCTTCTGAGTAACAGAACTGGTTCACAATCTAAAAAGTTGGTTCCCGACTAGAACCAAAGAACAGCCAAGTTGGGAACCAAAGTGGGTGTGTCATATTCTACAGATTGCTGTGCATCATGCAGCGCCCTCTGCTGATGACATACTTAATTACAGCGGTTCCATAAAAATCAGTGGAAATACAGGCTGGTTTATTAGATAACACCAAGGTCCCAAGGATCTTAAACGGAACCAGTTTAAGAACCAGAGCTTATTTGATGGAAAAGGGCCTGGAGAGGTTTTATGGAGAACCCTGTCTGTGATGTAATGGTTCTAGCCAGATGCCTCTCTGTGAGTTCTATCCAGAGTCTTTCCACCTTCTAAGGAGTCCTGCAAGATCCCACCCAGAGGGTTTTATCTAGAACTAGGGCTGCACCTTACGATTATTTTTTACGATTAATAGTGGCATATTTTAAAGTTAGTCTAATTTCCACTCTGTTTAATAGACTCCATGTTAATGCCTGATCAGAAAAACACTGTGATGCATATTCAATTTAATAAGTGATCACTGTGTCAACCCTTCACTGAACAGTATTTTGACTTGTTTTTCATCATTGGAGTCATATGCAGATAAGATGATCACTGGCAGTGTGTTTGTGCATCCATGTGGAGCAAAGGAAATACTTGAAATGAATTACAGATGGTCTATAATGTTAATTTTAGTAATTTCTGACTCATATGTGGCTGATAAAGTGAACAGAAACTACAAAATGGCCAAATAACAGCATGGTGTAAAGTTAACAGCAGCGGTGCAGACTTTTAACATGGGGGTGATTAAGAAACATCTGGAAAATCTACCTTAAATGACTTCTAATAAGAGAAATACATTTCATGTGTTGATAATCCTGATATATGATGCTTAGGTGCTGACAGAAAGCAAACAGGATGATGCTGCCGTCTCGCTGCTGCTACAGGAGGACGACAGATCGCTCCATGCCTTACTTCCATCACTCCTGCAGAGCAGCTGCACCGCTGTTATGATACATATCCAGTTTGCAGAGCTTAAAAGGAGTCACACTTTTACATCTCTTTCTAAAATACTCCCACACTTTAGATGATCGCGGCGAGGCTCTCTGCAGCTTGTTCTCCAGGTGAATCCATGTTCTGACCCGGTGTAGCAGGTTACAGCAACGCATTGCCACAATCAATGTTTTTTTGTAATCAATGAAGTCAATTACATCGATGAATTGCCCCAGCCCTATCTAGAACCCACCCAGAGGGCTCTACCGAGAACTCTTACATAATCCAGGAGTTTATATATAATCCATCCAGATGGTTCTGCCCAGAACCCTTTTTATTATGGTACAATGAACGTGTGAAAAACCCTTGACGAGTTTTTCAAGGCTTTTAACAACCAAAAGAGTCACCCGGAGTCCACTATGAGTGGCTGTACAGCGAGCTCTTTATTGTGTTATGGTTCCACGCAAAACCCACTCTGGGAGGGTTCTATGAAGAACCTTTCCACCCTGTAAGGCTGCTAACAAGAACCCACCCGGGGGGTTACAGAGAATCCTTTTATATTATGGTACAAAGAACCCTTGATGGAACCTTGATGAAAGAGTTCAAGGACTTCAATGATCCCCTTCCTTCCAAAAAGGGTTCTTAATTGAATTCTTGGTCTTACAAAGAACCCTTGAGGAACCCTTTCTTTGGAAGGCTCTAGGTGGAAAAATTACACCATAGGAGGGTCTCTGTAGAACCTCCCACTGGCGGTTCTGGGTGGAACCTTTCACAGATGGTTCTTTATGTTGGATTTTAAGTAGAACTCACTGACATGGTTACAAGTGGAACCTTTAGAAAAAGTTCTACCAGGATGTATGTCTACATCTAGTATAAAAATGTAAATAAAACTGAAAAAAGTTATACAAGGATACCAAAAAGGGTCCTTTGGGGACAAGCTGAAGAACTGTTTATGGTTCTAGTTACCACCTTTATTTCTAAGAGTGTGGTAATAACAAATAGAGAGACAAACAGCACATATGGCAGGCTGAGGCAAACATATAAGGTAAAACCCAAGCCAACAGCACAAGCTGTCTCCTGATCCGTCCCCGCAGCGTCAACAGCCTGGATTACTTTTCCCGCGTCCGCGCAGTCAGCCAGACCAACGGGCTTCCACAAAAACAGCACAAACCACTCAGCATCCATCAGAGCAAAAGAGGAAGGGAAAGAAGAAGTTGAGAGCTGGTGAAAGGAAGTGAGACTGAGGCCAAAGAAACATCTGCTCCAGATCCTTTTTAGTTGAGTCCGTCCCCTTCTCACAGACCATTTTGTTTGTCCATGGGTCAGGAACACAAGCCAAGCACACACACATAAAGAGACGTTCGGAGATGTGTGTACACGCAGGGAGAAGTTAATAAGTCAATAGGACACAGCTCCATATCTTATTGGGCCTTGTCTTAGCGGCCCGTCCAGGAAAATAATAAACGGGACTGACACAAATCAATGTTATCTTTTCACTCATGAGGGGAGAAGGAGCGAGCCAAAGAGCCAAAAAGAACAAAGGAACAAAAAGGAGGAGAAAAAAGGAGGGAAGAGGAGAATGAAAAGCCCCCTTCTGACTCGCAGTGACCCACATACATTTGCCCAGCTTTTCTGGGGCTCGATCTCTCTTGGCAACCGGCAGCCTCTGTGAAAGAATCCCAGCGTTCAGCCAAAGGCAAAGCCCATGTGAGGGGAGAGGAGAGAGGAGGGAGGGGAGGGAGGGAAGGATGGCAGAGAGTGAGAGAGAGGGAGAGGGAGGTGTGGACGGGTGGACACCAGACCCCTCCTCCTCCTCCTCCTCCCAAAGGCCCGTTGCTCCTGGCGACCAGAGCTCAATGGATTCCTCCAGATCCAAAAGGCCGAACACACACGCAGCATGGAGCAGTGGAGGAAGTATTAACAGTCTTTAAATAAGTAAATGTACCAACACAACAATGTGAAAATACTCTGTTAGTAACTGTGTTCAAAATGTTACTTAAGTAAAAGTACAGTATTATTAGCAGTACACTCAGGCTCAAATAGAACCAACAGAGAGGGTTTTGGGAAGAACCGTTACACCGTAGAAGGCTTCCCTGTAAAACTTCTTATGCGTTCTGGCTGAAACATTTCACAAATGGTTCTAGGTAAAACACTTCATGTGGGGTTCTGGGTAGAACTCTCTAAAAGGGTTTCAAGAGGAATCTTTCTAAAAGGTTCAACTAGGAATCAAGAAGGGTTCTCCTATGGGTACAAGCTGAAATTCTTTAAGGTTGTAGTCAACAACTTTATTTCAAGGTTGTCAAAGCATCAAAGTTCCATAAACAGGGGCTGTGCCCTTTTTCAAGTGTCACAAGGTAAATCTGGGGGTTGTTGAGATGACTCATAGGGTAGGAAACCCTCTGCCCTTACTATGCATGCACAGCAAGTGCACAGCAGCTACATGTGCGTAGTAATAAGGGCTGAATTGTTGACTGTCTTTGAGGTTTTCACTGGAAGCAATTGTGAAACTGAAAATAATATTGCACAACAGATTAAATGAGTGATTGTACGTACGCAAACAAAGAGATTCCATAAACAACGGTTAGACCAGAGGCGTTGTAAAAAAAAAAGTGCGAAAAAGGGTTCCCTTCTAGACGTGGCCCGACGTCACTTAAGCTGCTATAGAACTTGAACTTGAGCTTGTTGTGCCTACTGGGTCAAAATAAATACCTTCTAGGAAAGAACGGTCATCTTTTGTTGATTCTGGTTTCCACCGCAATACCACCACAAAATAGAGCGTCGAAAATAAGATCTAACCTAAAACTAAAAATCTTTATTTTAACATAGCCAGCTGCTCACTGTAACTTTACAGGGGAAAATCTAAACACGGGCTCATTTCATCTGAGTTCAAGGAGAAAGTGACCCAGTGGCAGGCATTAAAAATAACTCTATAGAATTAGCCGATCTTCTCGCAGATGGTCTCATTAGTTATGCAGGTCATATACATGCATCAGTATTAAATAGAGACTGATTTTCATAAGCATTTAAAAACTCCTTGTAGTAGCTTCAAGCTGCTACAGAGCTCTGCCAGTGGTGGTTTCCATTAACAACAAAATGTTCAACTGAAACCAACTGCTGGTGGCAGTAAACAGCAAAGAATAATAACAGTTTTACTTGTAAAAATACTTCTTACTTATTGTTAGTAATATGTGCATCCTATGAATGTTGTTTTGTACAGTGGCAGTTTTAGTGTTAAACTTAAAATAAACTTAAAATATAACATTTTAGTTAAGGTTACTACTTTGTTGATTTTGTAGGCCCCTGTGGACAAAAGCGGAAGTTTTTCCACTGCAATAACCACAAAATATGGCATCAAAAATAAAGTTATCTAAAGAAAACTCTCCTTATTCTTCATTTTAACTTGCTGACATACTACTCACTGTAATTTTGCCAGTGAAAATATAAACACAGGCTTGTTTCAAGGAGAATCCAACCCAGTGACAGGCATTAAGAACAACTAAACAGAAATGTAGAAAATAACCCAACATTGATGTAAGAATAAAACTAACACTGGATCGAAACAACCCATTGATGCTGGGTACAGTTAACCCAGTACTGTGCTTACCATATGTGACATAATAGAAAAGGACTGGCATTGTATTATAAAGAGCTGTTATGAACATTTGTATATTTCACCTTTATTTCATCCAACAGTAAGAGAAAAAAAGAGATGAAACTGGAGTATTTTGGCACACTGGTACACGTCTTGGTACAGAGCAGCAGCTGCAATCAGCGGACAAACTGAAAGAGACCAGTAGAAGGCTTTAATAGGGTATTTGATTGGGTCGTCCAGACTTGTAGCCTAATGATGGATGAATGCGGAGCCTTCTAAGCGACAGTGACATAATCAGAGAGCTGTAGGTCAGCTAGTGACAGCTGAGTGGCCGGAGAAAGAGCCCTTTCAGCCCCAACGCTCACGGACGCCCATCCAAGTTCATTAGCAGTCAGGCCAGCTACAGGCCCTGCTGCAGGCTTCTCCTCACCACACATGACACACACATACACACACAAACACACACACACATATCAGCATGCACAGACACACTGAACATCACATAACAGGCAGCTTTTTCTTCTTAACGTGAATCAGTTTTTGTTCTTAATGGTCCAAGGCTGTGATTTTTCTCCCCTCCGCTCGCCTTTTTAATGGTTCTGGCAGAGCGTTTTATCTATAAACAATAAAAGGTTGGGGCTCAAACATTTTTCTCTGGTTTGGCCCCTTCACTGCTAATCATCTATACACTCTCCCCTCTTTTCCTGCCATTAAGCTACGATGGAGCCAAACCCGCAGCCCAGCCAAAGAACCTGATAGTCGTGGAACCCATGCAGCTCTCCCCCCACCTTGGAATGCATTTCTGCTGTGCTGCACTTTTCACCATCCAGCGGGGAATGGATGCAACCCCCCTCCACCCTAAAAAAACCCACCCACACCCACCCACTCAGACACAAACACATCACCACTTGCTTTTGAGCAATTGCCCTCCAAACCTCGTCGGTCCTACACTATGTGCCTACACAAACAGTGGTGGAAATAACTAGATTCATTTGCACAAGTGATGAACTTGAATACAAGTTTGATGTACTTTACTTGAGTATTATGATGTTATGACACCACTTGTGTGTCTCTACATTTGATAGTGATATACTGTACTTTTAACTCAGCTGCACCTATCTGACAGCTGTAATTATGAGTTACTTTCTATTTACTTCATTTCAGTCATTTTTTTGAACAAGAATGTCAAATGTTTGCTGGTTTCTGCATCTTAAATGTGAGGATTTGATGCTTTTGTTTTTCATCTATGACAGGAATGAAGAATCTTTGAATGAATGAATGTTTCACAACTATTTTTAAGTGATTAATCAGTAATAAAAACGATCATTAATTGCAACCCTAAAAAATGCACTATGATAATATAAATTATAGAGATCTGAGTCGTGTCCATCCTTTTTGGGCTGTGATTTTTACCCCCCCAAAAAAAGAGTCTAGTTGTGGTTCGTTGTCATGTTTCTGCCGTTGTTGAGCAGCAGTTCAACCAAAGAGAAACTGCCATTCTTCACTTCCCAGATGGTTTTATTTAAATAACTATTCAAATTATCCAGTGTTTAAAAAAAAAGATTCCAGAAAAGTCCCAAAAAACTGAATACAGTTTTGTTCAGCAAACTTTTTGTTCTTGTTCCATTAATCGCCTCATGACCCTTCAGATTTATCTTGTGACCCCTCGGACGGGGCCTGACCCCTGTGTTGGAAACCACTGGACAAAAGAACCTAAGTATATATAGTAGTTTGTGGTTGCTATTAGCAAGAGAAAGTTCAACTGAAACCAAATGCTGAAGGCAGAACAGGAGAGAATTTAAAAAAACAGCTGCAAACTGTTAGCCTATAATCTATTCTTGGTGTTGTAAAACTTTTACTTTTAAATCTGTTACTGATTCTTAATCATATGGATGTTCTTAATGATGACTTTTACTGACAATTAAACAGACATTTAAATTTAGACTAGTCACTGATCTAAGGAAACGCACAGAAAACAAAGTCATATTGGTTTGCAGGGAGTCAATCTGTGCAGCAAAACTTTGGTTTTCTTCTTCCTTCCCCATTATTCACCTCATGACTCTCACTAGCAGAACTTACTAGCTCAATCTCTAACTGCAACAGTAAAATGCGGCTTTCGCATTGTTTAATTATTAATAAGAATTTAATAATATATATCATGTATATGATGTGATGTACATTATGCTGATAATACTTACTTACGTAGGATTTAGAACACTGGACTTGAACTCGTAATGAACTGCTGCTGTATTGGTACTTTTACATAAAGGGATAGTCTGGACTTTTTGAAGTGGAGTTGTACTTATCAATAGTCAGTGCATTACCTACAGCAGATGACATTCAACATGGCCCCAGGTTGAAGCAGCGGCAGGAGTCCTGGTGTAGGAAGCTTAGCAATGTACTGCTGTGGACAGCGTCAAGAGCGAAATGTACATTTGCCACCTAAAAAAAAAATGTCAGTTTTAGTGTATACTATATTCAAAACATTTTCACTAGTTTACCTTGCCCTCAGACAGCCTTTTATGATGGGAAACTGCCATTATATAAGCAGAATGTTGTTTATCCAAACCAACCAGACTCCATGAGTGAAATCAGAGATTTTAGCTTGTTTCTGGTCTACTGCTGCCTCGATCTGTTCCTTTGATTAGGTTCTTGAGTGAGTCCTGTGTTTATAATAAAATAAGTTTTGCTGCAGTGCATTGTTTAACTTACTATACTGCTTCTGCTTCTAACTGGGGCTGACCAACATCTACTGTAGGTTATACACTGACTATAGACAACTAAATCATACAAAATAATCCAAATTATCTTTTTAAGTAGGACTCTGAACACTGGACCTTTACTTTTAATGGAATAATTATTGCTGCATTTGTTTTTTACTTCAGTGAAGGATCTGAGTACTTCTCTCACTACACTGCTGACACAAAAATCAAGGTTTAATACCTCACATTACACATCAACAGCCACACACACACACACACACACACACACACACAAACATACAAAGAGCCACAAACACTCACACCCTTCTCCTCATAAATGACCACAACTGAACAGAGACAAATTCCTCCCCCATCACACTTTTCAGTTTCCCTAAACCGCAGCGGCGCTCATGGAGAAAGCCTTGGCCAGACATTTGTTCTGGCCGTTCATCTCAGCATGTGATGTTGTGTTTCAAAGTCAACACACTGTGCAGACCACCTAACTTCACCTACAACCCACGCTCGACTCGCTCCCACCAGATACAGAACATCCCCTCTGGTGCATCTTTCGCCCCCTCCTTTTGATTTATCCCACCCACCTGACTGTACTCAACTCACTTCTTCCATCCCGCCTCCGAAACATGCCGACCTCACATCTCTCATGAGTGGGCCCACGAACACGTACAGTAACTTAGTTAGCAGCGGAGGTGTTAGTACTGAAAATAACCCAACTGTGAGACCTAACTGTCTGAAAATGTGAAAGCAGGGAGTGAAGAAAGAGGGGGAGAGAGATCAGAGCAAGAAAAGCAAAGATAGATGAAGAAAGAGAAGGAAACAGGGGAGATAACTTGAGTGTGACCTGCATCCTGACAGTGAAGCCCCTCTGGGAACTATTCTACTACTGCCCCCTGGTGGCGCACAACACAATCCTCCAACTACTGACCCCTTAAACACACCTCTTTCCCACACTACAGTAACACTATGCCCTCCTGCACTCTTCATTCACTCTCTCTGAGATGACTCAAATTATACACCACAGTCGTTCTGTAATTACATAGACCTTAATGTGTATGCTTCACATAAAAAACTCGCCCACGCGCTCAGGTTTGGGTCGGAGGAGTTGCATCGTCCCCCGTGTGACGACAGGTTTCCACACCCTGCCACTCTATACTCTTCACATGTACTCGCCTGCAGTGCAGCACTTTATTTCATAAAGACATCAACTAGGTTATGACCTGATTATGGATGTACTGAATGTGGAGGAAAAGAAAAATAAGACACCCAATCTACCTGAGACTGTTTCTCCACCCTGGGGCCTGCATTGTACCGTGGGTGTGTGTACTGTACAGAAATGATCGTGCCTTGGATGTAAATATGTGAGAATTATATGCAGTACTCTAAATATGGTATAAACATTTATTGTTCCCTAACTGGGAATCATCTTAAGCCCAGAACTTCAGAAAACCATCTAAACATAAGTATGCTGTTATATAATCTTCCACCGAAGAAACCTGAAAAACATTACCTGAACTTCACTTTATCTGATGCTTTTGACTGAACTGTGGTAAAACCCAAAATCATTTTGCAATAAGCAGGATCTTATAATATATTTAATCCATCAGAATTGTCCCGGTGCTCTTGAGACAGGTAAATTATTATAAACATTTTGCACATGGCTAATTAAACTGTAACTTAGCTGCTCAGCAAAAATGCAACTGTTTCCTTTCCAGACAAGGATCTCACTTTCAGTTCATTTTGCTTTTGATACTCCAACACCCATTAACCAATAATTAGTTGTTGATTTTTAAGGAAAAAAAAAAGGTAAAATTACATGAAATGCAAGAGGCACCTATTGTCCCCATGTGATTCTTGGTTAGGCTGTCAGACTGTCACACATCAGGTTTGGGGAGTAATGGATTACATGTAACAGGATGATGTAATTAGGATACAAAAAATGGAAACTGCATTCCATTACAGCTGCAGAAAAAAGATGTACAATTACAATTATAAAATATATTTTAAAATAAAGAACAACAGAAAGTGCTTACAATTTGCAACCCTTGCCTGCATGTAGCAGTAAAGTGATCCTCAATCATGGCAGCTGGGTGCCTGTTTTTAATGTGGTACACACAGTGTAAACAGAGTGTTACTGTGTTAACTCAGTATCATCACACAATTTACATTTAATTGTCTTTCTGGAGGAAATGCTTCTGCCCCAAGATTAATTTTTTACTTTATGGATAAGTGCTGCACAGTCATTTAACAGTGAATCACCAAAAATTAATTTGGAGGCCACACTGCAGTAACTCTGAGGACCATCTAGGGGTCATAGAACCTGTCAAAAATATTCTCTGTGGTTCACAGTTAACCATTGACACAGCACAGACATTCTGGAGGACGAATCTGAATGACTTTGCTGATCTCCTGCTGTCTGTGTGCATGTTAACAGCTCCAGGTCAACAACATCCAGCTTCAATCCCAGCTGATCGCAGACAGTCTCAAAAACATGAAATTGAAGTGTTCAGGAAAAATGTTTGTGTGCTGCTCTACCGGTTCATCCGTATCAGTGAAGCCTTCTCTGTTGTAAAGCCAAAACATACTGACTGAAAAAAACCTTTTACAATATTGTTTGTTCAAGTGAGGCATGAGGACAAACTGGTTGGTTTGGCAAATGTATGTCTCATCAGTGTCCCACCTCCGATAAAGGGAAGTGCACTGACTTGGAATCATCTGGAACTGTCCCTGATGCAGGAGACATGGGCCTAAACTTACAGCTGTAATGTACGCTGTGATCAGACTCAGCTGTGCCTTGAGTTGGATGCTCAGGTGCTAATGTTCTCAAAATTACTGTATTAATAAATATATGCAGCATAATGAATGTGAAATGTTTTTCATCAGATTGCATCAGAGGCAGTCCCAGAGGGCCCGAAGCTGAGGCTGCTTAGACTTTTTAGGGCACAAAGCAAGCTGCCTGTTAAATGCATCGTAACACCCAACACGGAAACGGACCATTTAGTTTATTTATTTCAACACAGTTAAAGCTCACTTAAACATGGGAATAAATAACTTCCAACTTTAAAAAAAACTAAATGATGTATCATGTATCAATTCACCAAGATACAAACTTGTTGTGCAACTGCTGCACACCTCCTGTTCCCGCCTGAAAGCACGTCTTGATCGTTTATCGGAGCTGCTTTAACATTAAATCACCTCAGTATCCCGGTCGTCAAACTCTCTCGTGGTCTAATAGGACTGATAAATGAGCTAACAGGCTACAGCACAGTTAGCGGCAGTGCGCCAGTGACGACAGTGTTACAAGAGAAAACGTCCATGTTGCAACAATCCCCCAGGCCTAACAGCGAGACACAGCTCCCGAATGGAATTTAATTGTTTTTTGTTTTTTTTCTGCAACTAACAAAGAAATGACAACGTGGTCGACGAAGACTCTTCTGATAGACTTTAGCGGTGAGGATAAACAGGGCTTTTCCTCTGGTGCCACCCTCATGACAGACTTTACAGTTCCTCCAAGTGTTAAGTATCTAACTTGGAAAAAGATTGCTATTTTTCATCCAGACAACATTTTTTTCCGGTGTGTAATGACCTTCACAGCCTCACAGGGACTCCCACATGACTGTGTACTTTCTGACTCAACCACAAACCCCTGAAACTTAGTGATTGTGTTTGTGTCCCTGCTTTTTTGTGACCCTTACGTCTAAATGTAAAGTGTGTCTGTCTATGTAGGTGTATATACTGATGAGTGTGTGTGTACTTATGCAACTGTGTGTGTATGTGTTTCCTATGGGCCCATAAGCACTGTGGGGTCTTTCCCCCCGGCCTGCAGTTGAGCAGGTTATGGGCTCTGGCTGCAGAACGGGGAACATAATGGTCTCATTGACTCAATCACAAGCTCTGACCTGCCAGCCTGCCAGCTTTGTGAGCAAGCTGCGGAGTGAGCATTATTGTAAAAAGGCTTTTAAAACCGCTATTAAGCCACATTAGGTGAGTGTGTGTGTGTATGTGGTGGTGATGGGGGATTTGTACAGCAGGGTGGTTGTTTTTACATCTTTACTACGAAAAAAAAACAACACTGGAAAAAGCTTGGAATGTATTGTGGGGCATTTCACTTGTTTTATAAAACCAAGACAAAAGAGCAAATTTGCTGACATGCTTAATGGAAAAAGAAATCATGAATCACAGTTTTTATGTCTCTTTTCCCTCTGCGGTCGGAGGGTCGGTTGCTTGCTGATGATGTAACTCTCAAAACTATGTAGAGATCAGAGGAAAAGTACATTCCCTTCAACACAGATCAATATTTTGACTGTGTTACTGCATGGTCACATGTTGGGTGTGTTTGTATTCGGATGAGATCCAATTCCCAAGCTGGGAAGCTGTTCTTCCAGCTTTGGTGTGTTCATGTGCTTTTAAATCGGACTTTGGACACAATGTGGATGCTACAAAGGGTTGCTGTTGTACTTGTAGCGTCTGGGGGGGACCGTGCAACAATATGAAAGCAAGTGCTTAAACGCAAAATGACTTAAAACTGACTTAAAAACAAAATGACTGCAGCTCACTAAAAACCTAAGATTTCAGCACGTCAACGGATTAGCACCCTATGTCTACCAGAGAGGGAAGGTTAAACTGCCAAAGTCAATATTTCCAGTAAATCTCCCACTGAATGGACTGAATGGTTTGTCTTGTCAAATTTGCAGCAATGTTACTGAGTGTCAGGATCCCACAGTTTCCCAGTCACCCTGCTAACACCTCACGTCTGTATCTTCTTTTGTCTTCAAGGTTCAGCAGCTTATAAAAACTTAGTTCTGGCTTCTTTAACTTGCATCCCAGCACATTTGCTAGCGAACAGAAATTGAATCTTTCCATGTGTCACTGTGTCAGTGTTTTTGAGAATCAATACAGTATCACAAGACATAACATCATGATACTTAAGTGTACCTATATTTTCTTATAACCTTGTATGTGAATGCCGTATTTCTGCTGTTTATCAGGTAGTTTTTGCGCATAAACATACTGAGAAAAAGAAGGTAAGATGATCAGATACTCTTTACCCGATGACACAGAAAGCACAGCCACAACAAAACAACAGTGACAGACACAGAGTACAAAGAGTACAGAGTATTATGGGCTATTGAACACTGACTTAGACACTCATAAAAAGTCTAGATGTCTCCGCGGTTCAGATAATACACCCATTTATTGTTCTACCTTTACTTGCCATGACTGTGTAAGACAGTATGGTTTGCCAAAAATACGTAAGCTGGTGAAGATCTAAGAAATGACCAAAACCAAAACTGACACATTTAGATATAAAGTTAATTTTAGTTGCAACAACATTTTGTGTTTTGAAATATGTATTCTGACCACATGTAAAGGCGGAAAAGAACTGTTTCACAAAACTGGAAAAACACAAAAACTGAGTGGGTTAATGACAGAGACTGGCTCCTTTGAATGCTTATTGACATAAATAAATTATAAAAAAGGGAAATTTGATTAAGTCTGGATCATTAATATTTGGTTAATGTTGAGATGTTTATTATATCATGGCAAAGAAAAATGTATGTTTCTGATTGGCTGCCAGGTGTCAACAAAAAACAGTGTAATCTACACTAAAACCTAAGAATAACCTTCTTCCACCTTTAAATAGGTCACCATATATGATGTAACTTGTGGCTTTAGTTGTACCTAATCAATTATTTACTGATGTTTTATTGGTCAGAGATAGAAAATATTACTGATAAAAACTTTGGGGTTGCCAGGTTGTGGAAAATGTCCTCATAAGCTTTTGATTCATCACAAGACCTCTGATCTTCTGGAAGACAAATCAATTTGGTAACTTTTGAACTACTTAATTATTTATTAACATTATAAACATATAGTTACAGAAGAGTTTTAAGTTTACCACATTAATCACTAATGGTTTACTACCATTTTTAATGTATTAACATTTCTAAATGCAGAATCTAGGCTTATTAGAAAGGAGGGCAGCACGATATGGTTACAAATACAATCATTTTTACAGATACTGTAACTGGGATATGATTTACAGTTAGTTGGAATTATCATTCTTGTATTAGTATATTCATTTTCACTGGAAAAGCTATTAACATCATGGTGTGACATTTGTTTGGGTCTGCACCAAGCAAACATGTTTTCTTACATCTGGAAAACAAGATTTGTAGACCAGGATATCTCGGAGAAATGGCTGTTTGTTTTCAGGATAACAGGCTGTCGAACAAATGGGCTTTCAGTCAACTGGGACATTTTTCAGACGGGTGGGTTTTTGGAATAAAGGGCCATCGGAACAATAGCATGGGACCCCTAAAAACATTAGCTGGTTCTGACTTCTAAAACATGTCTTTTTTTCTGCTTTTTGGACAGACAAGCCCATTGATCTTTAGTTGCAGTGATAGACACTCTATTGAAAACAATGGACTTTACTCTTTTCCCAAATTCATTATTTTCTGCAGAGAGGGTCAGAGGGTTGTGAGGCCTACAGGTCAAGTCCATGCAGAACCAAAGGTCTTCTTTTCATGATAAACTGCCAGTCAGTCAACCTCACAAAAACTGTTATGTCATGTCCCACTGGTAATCACATACACACACTGACACAGACAGGTGCAGCTTTAGTCTCAAGACCCAAACAGTCAGGTTGGTCGTGTCAGACACCCGTCTTCCCTCCCTCCTTCCTCTCTGCCTTATCTGCTCAAACAGCCACTTTACCTTTTATCTGCGTCTTTAACAGCCCTTAACATTTCACATCTGCTCCGACAAACTCCCATAAACACTATCAAATGCCGTCCATATCAAAGCCAATCGCCTGCCGTTGGTCTGAATAAACAACTGTGCAAGAAGACTTTGGCCTGAATGAGTAACGGTGAGCTGGGGTTAAAGTACTGCAAACTTATTACCAAGAAGATGCAGAGGAAAGTACCTTTATTCGGCTGAAACTAATCTATCACCTACCAGTCTTTGTTGTGCATATGAGTGTGTGGCAAATATGAAACGAGGAAAAGAAATCCTTTATCTTATCGTTCGAGCATGCATGAATTCCCTGTCACACGAGATGAGTGTAAATGAATCTCTAAAGCATTTATCGACCTCATACCGCTCAGCACAAGTGAGCACATGTGAATTTCTTTAGATGATATTGAGACTGTGGAATTAACTTACAGAGGCTCTCAACCGTCCCTGATGATGAGGCCACACACCAAAAACACATTCAGACTATGATCACTGCAGGGTTTCCCAGGTTAAGAGGGGTCCAGATGGGCCAGGGGATGCTCAGATGGGCCGCATTCTTGAGAAAACTTAAACCTGGCAGGACATTTTTTCAGATATGGGTGGTCTCTCAGTGTAATGTGGGACAGGCAAGGATATAGAGAAGCACCAACTGTCCATCCAGACATCAAAGGCGTCGGGCGTCCGGTGGAAAGTGACCCGCGGTCCAGTCTGGCTCAGTCTGTCACCCTCAGTACCCCCGGCCGGCCGAGATCACAGCCACACTGTCACAGATCCTCCTGGCATTGTCCCAGAGGACCGGCGTTCATACGCTCACATTCCCAGCATCCCAGATTCCCAGTCAAGGTCACATTGTGGCACCTGCTGGACAGGACTGGGAGTGAGGAGATGTGGCAGTTGGGAGTGTGCATGAACCCCTAACTCAGTGACCCTGTGACCTTTAGAGCACCAGTCTGTCCCTGTCCTTCAACAGTTACAGGCGACCAGCCATGTGCTCCTCCGAAGAGTAAAAATTTAAAATATTCAGTGTTAAATGAGTAAAATCAGTCTAGTCTAATTTTATTGGACTGCATAGTCCAAAATGACAAATCATGACTTATCTCCGGTGGCTTTACAATCTGTACAGTGTGTAACCCTCAGAAGAGTAAGGAAAAACACCACAAAACCCTTTTAACATGGACAAAAAAAAATGAGAGAGACCTCAGGAAGGATCCCCCTCCCAGGATGGACAGCCACGCAACACACTGATCACCATTTTCTAACATTTTATGGGCAAACTAAATGTTTAATCGACAAAATAACTGACAGATTTATCAATTATGAATATAATTGTTGGTTGCAGCTCTATAATCAAGACAGTGTTCCTTTCAGTAGATACAGGTTTTCTTTATTTAATGCATTATCCTTTTAAAGGGTTGTTCTGCAAGGTTTATGTATTGTTTGTCTTTGTCCATGTCCAACAACATCCAGTGTCGCCTGTTGGACCCGAGTCATATGATCTCCTCTCCACCATGTTTGTTTGATATAGACCCCAACAAATTATTTTAATAGTTTTTCAGTAAAAATAAAAATTATTTTTTTTAAAATTGTCATGTTTACTAATCAGATTTAGCTTAGCTTCGTCTTTATTTTCGTCATTTTTGATAAAAAAAAAGGACTACAATTTGTAGCATTATAAAAACATTTATTTTGAGACATTTGTTAAAACTTGTGTTTGGTGTTTTGATCTTTAATAGTCAAGGAGAAGGACCTAGAGAACTAAATATGAGGAGGACAAGAGGATAAATGTGGATCTTACCCACAGTGGTCAACTTCAGTGGAAGTTTATGTTCCACTGAAGCTCCATTGAATTTTTCATGTCATTAAATCAAAGCTTGTGGCTGACACGAGAACATGATTCTCTGCAATCAGCATTCCCACTTGGTCCTGCTGGTTTCACAGTCATTGTCTAGACCCGGTAATCTTGGCTCCATGTGAGCCTGACCAAGTTGTTTTCCAGGGAAATTAAAGAATGAGGTCAGTGATGAACTCACAGACAATGACACAGACCTGCTTACTCACCAAGCCCGTGGACAGCCATTCACACAACTCACTGCTGAGAGAAAAAAAACAACAACCCCAAAACCTGCAATTCCAGTTTGCATAACCTATTTTCCACCTCTGTCACTTGTCAGAGTCTGTGTGTGTGTTCTGTTTGTCTGTGTGTACGTGCCTGCCTGCTTGTGTGATTGACACGTCAGAACAGCCAGAGCAAACATTAAAAGAGCCTCCTGAGCGCTAATGAAAGGCTGAAGGGTGTGTGTTTGTGTGTGTTCAGACAATATCAATCACTAATGCAAAGCATGCTGACTAACAGAGGTCAAAAGCAGCTCAGGCAAGACAAAAGGGGAGCCCTCAGGTGAGTTCCCACTGTTACATCACAATGGCTCTGAACTCTGCGTACTGTCTGGCCACTGGCCGTCAGCCAATCAGTGAGGTGACAGAAGGGAAGGGCCTGCCAAGATGATGGATGAGGATTAAAGACGATTAGGATCTCACATCGATTTGGAATTAAGAGAAATACACCACACTCACCTGACACGTCAGATCATGCCTGCTATTTCTGTCTCCTGTGACCCTGGAGATTATGTGGTATTTTCCAGTCTATCTATGCAGCACAAGACGATGTGGCAGATATAATGTCATAAGTACCAAAATGGGCAAAATACTATTACTAAGTAACTTTCCATAGTCTCATACCAAATACTTTTTGGTATTATTACACTAAAAAAAACAACAACTCAGAATTTCAAGATATCAGACTGCAATAGATTCTTTAGTTTTGATATAATTTACTTTACTTTAGTGAAACTTAAAATTTTGAATTTTAGAACCTCAAAACATTGTATTAAAAAAAAAAAGTAAATTCACTTAGGTGAAAGAAAATGCCAAAAAAAAAAATATATATATATATATATTCAGTGAAAGCTATTTAATTTTTCAGGCACTAAAAAAATCAGGTAACAGGTTAAAGGTTATAGGTCAGTAAAACTTTTAAGAAACAAAAAAAGAGTCTGAGGGCTCAAAACTCAAAAATGTATTGAAGTGCACTGCCTTGAAATTTTAAGTCGTTTCAACTACTGTTTTTGTCCAGTGAATGTTTCAGGTTTTACTGCCAGCAGCAGCAGGAAGGAGTGTCCTTGTCTTTTAGTTTATTTTATATTTATGAAGCTATAGTGAAAGGTCAGTCAAGAAGACTATACTTTTGCATGTTTGGGCCTATAGTTTATTTGTGTAACCATCCTGCCATACAAGTCTCTTATACCTGTCAGACTACAAGAGTGCAAGACGTGCAAGCAATTTAAGGTATAGGTGGCTTAAAACTCATCATTTATGAAATCTGTAAAGGTGTTTTTACATTGGTACTTTTGGTTGCAGGGAGACAAACCACGCTGTGTTGATTTGCGTTTCCATTGCCACTGTAAAGATTCTGAGTTTTGCTGAATCGCAACAAAGACGGTGAAGATCGTTTCCAGAATGGAGCAGGCTGCAGTGATGTCTCGTCCATCCTGGCCAACCCATGATGAGCCCTCTTTTCCCAAATCAAGAAAAGAAATAACATTTTATATGGTTTCCTCCTCATAAATTTTTTAAACAATATCCAGCCCTAGTAATGCCTGACAGTCATCAACAACTTAGCCCTTTATCATCGTGACCTCAAGAGTTAAAAACCAACAGCCAATTGCAGGTAAATTTGTTTAAAATCTTGCTGAAAATGTGATAAAAGCTTATTTTTACAACAAACATCTATCATAAAGTCAATATGACAACAGTGAAAATAAGAGAATGATCTGGAGAAGATAAAAGTACGTATGCAAAGCAACTGTCATGATAAACATGATTACATGGTAATTGATAAACGGCATGTTATCATTATTATAACGAGTATGCTAGCAGACTGACGTTAGGATTTAGCTCCTGGCACTACAGAGCCTCACAGAGCAGTTAGCATGGCTGTTGACCCTGTTTTGTTCCTATATTCATGTTAATTTATGAGTTGCTGGACAGTAACAATATATTTGAGAAACAGCTGAACAATATTTGGTTTAGTGTTGCAATGTTATATTTATTTTACATGTTTTGCTTCAGTGCAGCCAGTCTGTTTGGATATGGATCTCCATGCATACATTACATTACAGTGCTGTTTGTGTATGTTTATAGTACAGAGCTTTTAAGTGCAGCACAGGGAGCGAGAGCATTATACATTACATGATCTGTGCTTGTATTTATACGGATTTGTATTCTCCATTTTCAGGTCTTTTCCAGGGACACCTGAGCTGTGGCCCCGGCCGTTTGTCATAATTACACCTGACGTTGGAAACTTCTCCTGTCACACTCAAAAACGACTCCTATCGAGCAACGTGTGCCGCAGTCACCTGCGAGCAATCACTCATCTCCCTTCTCCTGTTCCACAAAACGCACACTTTTAAACGCGCCGTGCCAAACTCCACGTCCACAGAGGGGCCATTCTATCTCCAGACGCTGGCGTGCAAAGGCTGCAGCGGAGCACTATTTTCATAATGACAAGAGAGATTTGTAGAGAGGGGGAGGGCTGTTGTGGGGAGCAGACATGATGTTAAATAACTTAACTGCTTCATAAAGTGCAATAGGGGAGGAGGGGGTAAGAGGAAGCTCCCACGAGGGGAACAGGCGAGCTGAGGACCACAGTCGGACTATACAAACCACGTTGAGCTCTGTGCCAAAATCAACATGACTGAACCGAGCAGATGTTGTTTCTGTTGCTGCCAAATTACGCTTTTTTGCTACTTGACCCTTTTTGTAGGCAGGCAAATATGATCAACCATGTGTTTTTTTACCCTAAAGTTGTTGCTATCGGTAACACTTTATGTTACACCCCAACATTTAGCATTCATAAGCTACAAAAAAAAGAGTGTTTAAAAGTTTATTATTGCATTTATTAACAAATAATTTAGCTTTAAAGTAACCATTCATTCTCCTAAATATCCTTCAATGGTGAACAAACAGTTAATCAATGACTAATAACAGTATAAGATGACTGTAATTATATTTAATGATACATAATTACAGGCGTGAACAAATCATTAAAAGGCAGTTTACTGCAACTGTTTATAAACAAGCTTCAGGGCTCATTCTCAACAACTTAAAAGGTCCAATTATAAGATTTCTTCCAAAGCTTTCAGCCGCATTTAACGGCTTTCATCAGCAGGTGGAGTTTCTTCAGGATGTTTTTATTTAAAAAAATGACATATTTACATATTCATATGATAAAACTAAGGCTACAAGCTAAGGCTGATTTGTTGTTTTCAATCATTTGGTTTATAAAACATCAGAAAACAGTCAAAAAAAAAAACAAGTTCATCTCATCAAATGTCTTATTTTATTTGACCAACAGTCCAAAACCCAAATATATTCAATTTACTATTTGTCACTTTTAAGAATAATAATTTCCTAAATTTCAATGCAGACTTGCAGTCAAAAGATGAGACAGATGTGCTCTGTATTTTTAGCATTTTTAATTAGATTTACATAATGGTGATGACTACAGACAGAGAGAGGCTGCTGCATTAAAAGTGTTTTTTAAAATTAATTTAACCCTTATTCTGTTTTTGTTGATCCAAAAAATGATCGTGATGCAATCCCAACCATGACTTTAGCGATCCGTTGCACCCCTAGTATCAATATGCAGCATCAGCACAGTTAAAAATGTTCTTATTGCTGCTTACAGCTTCCATGACATATATATTATATTCATTATAAACTGTTTATATGTGGCTAAATTGTGGCAGCCAAAATAAACTGTTAAGATGCCATTTTATTTTACAAATGAAGAACACAGTAAACAGCCTCCAGCTGATTTTGTCTGATTGGTGACTGTAGGAGGGTAATCATACAAAGCATCATATCCCACAGTGCAGCAGCATGCATGTCAAATAAAGACGTCTCCCTCTATGATGAACATATAGAGTGACAGTTCAGTTCTGGCCTGTTTCCAGCTACAGTACAAGCTCTCCGTCTCCACACCCCCATCACCGTGAGAGGAGGAACAACCCGGCAGAGCACACAGGTGGCTCTCTGCAGAGTTCACAGGTTGCCCGCAGCTTAATGTTGGAAATATCAGCTGTCAGTCCACACATCAAAGTGGCCTCTATAAATAAACGCTGACTGTGCCCCTCTGCTTTCAGCTTGAGAGGGTGGAGGGGGCGGAGTGGTCGAGGGGCTAAACCGCAGAATTGACCCAAGACGGAAATCACTCTGTTTTCCTTGACTCTCAAATGGGGGCTTTTCTGAACGGACCAAATGGTTGAAAAAACAAAGGCTATGAATGTGCAGCATATTTCATAATCAGACGTCATAGTGCAGCACACCTGCACAAACAGCAGCCGCACTGTAGCCTCCTGTAGAGCGGCTCCCATGCGCACAGCAACAAGCCCCTCGGCGGTTCAAACAGCCGGCCGTGCCATGTTTGGGGCGAACGCACGTTTTGCATATAAAACTGAAGTTTAAACACCGAGCAGAAACTAAAAAAAGCAGCTGACCTGGCTACACGCTGCAGTGCTCTCCCACCTAGATAAAGGTATGAGCTGAGATGGCTGGAGCGGTGTGGTTAAGATGTTGATGTAAAGTCTCGACTACACGTGTGCCTGCGCTCAGTGCTGAAAGAGGTATTCAGTAACTACAAGAAAAAAGTCCTGCATTTAAAGTCTTACTCGAAGGAGAAATCTGTAATATATTTACTGTAATACATCATAAAATGACCATGATGTGACATCACAGATTAAGGAAACATGACAAGTTAAAATACTCATATCCTCCTTTGAAATTTCTGTGTTTTTGTTTGCCTGTTTCAAGTTCATTAGAGTTCAAATTAATGCCAAAGGTTGGCAGAATGAGTTAGTGTCTATTTGAGTCATAACAAATCATGAATAATCTTTTTAAAATCTATTAATTCTTAATAAAGGAGTAGATGTTTATAAAGGTTAAATTGAGCAAAATGTTAATGGAGTCTGGCAGGCAGTCACTGAACTTCAGAGTGTGTATTTTCAGCTTTAGCTTATAACAGGCTTAGCTTTATATTGACAACTGACAGTTAAAAACAGCTGATCAACTTACACTGTAGGACTCATCCTCACTTAGTATTGTCAAAGTAAAATGTCCACTAATCTTGTGCCCCTGCAGCGTTATATTAAACAGCATTTCAACCTATTTAACACAGCGGTCGATGGCTCCAACACACTGTTTGGACTGCAATACTCATTCTTTGAAATGGAATTGTTACATATTGCTCTTTAAGTAAAAGTAAAGAAGGATTATTACATCTATTTTAAGTACCAAAACCATAAATACTCATTCATTCAAAAGGGCCCCTAAGATTGATATTTTATCATAAAAGTATGAGTGATGAACGAGGGTAATGATCCAAAAAGGTTGGGAATTACTGGTTTAATCACTAAGTATGGTATTAATTGCAATGATGCCTGCAAGCTGGTTCAGGCAATAAACTCGAGTTGCACTGTTATACACACGTGACATGCCACAATATGACAAACACACCCTCCCAATCTGGCAGGCTATTTTAACTGCAAAAAAATTCCCATTTCTCATCACTGCCTGTTCTTTCAGCTCCCAGCACCACCCCAGCATCCACCTGCAGGCTCTGAGAGGGGGGGTTAATATTTACTTTACGAAATATAAAATATTTGCTCATCACTCCTCAACATCATCTATGTAAACATAATCTACATGAGTTGCCTGACTGATACAAGCTTACCATGTGCTTTTAATGTAAAATCTTAATGGTTGTTGATGTTTGGACGGCCCCTTTTAACTGTTTTATTATGTAATACACATTCAGTTGCCAGTTTGCCTTAGGCTAGCTCCAACTGGTCCAACACTAATATAGTCTAATACAAAAGTTCTGGAATAAATTCTAGGTTCATGAAGGTTAAAATGTTTGATGCCGTATGTAGCACTGAGAATTGTTGGACCCGAACCCGGTCAGAAGACGAAGACCCCCACTTACTTCAAACCTGACTGCTGTTAGTACGTTAATATTAATTAAAAAACAAAAGTTTGTGTCTTGCCTGATGTAATGTTAGTAGTCTTCTCCCCTGTTTTCCTGTCCTGCTGAATGAATCTGAAAGGGTCGAAGGATTTTCTCCTACACCTGTCTAGCATTACGATAGCTTCAACTGTTTGTCCTTTTGAACTGTATAACAATTCCTCGTTTGTTGCTGTGCATAGCGATAAACGCTGTTCTTCTTGGATCCACACGGGTATTACAAAAATGTTCAACAGACACAAGAATAGACCCAATTAACCGTATAAATTTGTGGATCCAGACCTGTACAGGTCCCAGGTCGGGTCTCAGGGTTTGGGTGGACCCATGAAGACCTGTTCCACAGTATGATCATTTTAATTTCTGGTTGCTGATTTGCATTGCATTAAACTGAGTGTTTCTAATATTTTGCTCAGTCCATTTATATCAATTACAATAGGCTAAATAACAGAAAACTCCACACTTGCAACTTAAAATATGGCAATACGTTCATGTTGTGCTCCCATCCTGGTTCTGCTGCTCCAAAGTGGCCAAAGAGATGGTTTCATGACAGTACTTGAGTAAATGTACTTCGTTCGTCTCCACAGCTGAAGTAAAACAGCTGTGGGTCTATTTCTTCACCAAATACCCTATCAGGTGTCGCTACACCTGGGTAAAAAAGGCCATGGCTGCTCAGAGTGGTCGGCACTGAGGCAACAAGCCAAAACGAGCAAACAGAGACCCAAACACAGCAGCCACAGCCAGTCACTCAACCTAATGGCATCCTGGAGTTCCTCAAGAGGCCTGTGTCAGACTGGCCACCACCGCTACTGCGGGCAGCTTGGAGGCTTCACATGGAAAACACAAACACTCGCCTCTACAGGAGATTCATTCTCCCACAGTCGGAAAACATGACGGGCAGATGATGACCAGAGAGGCTTATGCAACAAGAAGCCCCTGCAGTTTAGCTCTGGGGGGTGTGTAATACTGTTAGATTCTTATCTTTGCTTGTTTGAATTATGAAATATTGTGTGTGCAGATGTACACGTGTGAGTGTTTGTGCACCCGCAGCTGTCATTAGTGTAAACAGACAGGCGATGTGACAATGATGCCGTTAAATACAGTTGAGTAATAACTTGGAGATGACAGTTTGTTTACACCTGAAGCTAATTTGTTTCCAGCCCCTCCTGGCGGACTTTAGTTACACACAGAGAGGACTGAGCGGGAAAACTGTGCAAGTGAACTGTACACCTCTTCAGACACGTCTCACTGCTCCATAGACTCCATTCAGTCTATCATTTTTATCACATAAATCATTGAAAAAGGTTAATTCACACAGAAGACATCCACAATATGGGATTCTCAACTTTGTGGTTCTTTAATTCTTAATTTTGACTATTATCCAAAATTAGGGGTTCTCACACAGGTAGAGACAAGTTACCCAAACTGTTATTTTTCATGACAGGAGATAAAACAAAACTAAAAGGCCGTCCACACCAAGAATGTGAGCATACACACTGATGAACAATAACGCTCTTCACACAGCGGCATCAAGCATGCACTGCACGTTCTAGCAGGTTTGAGTAATTTTTTAACAACATAAAAAAAAAGGAACTTCTTTTCCAGCTTCAAAAATGTGAATATTTTTTTGCTTCTTCACTCCTCTACGACAGTAAACTGAACACTTTTGGGTTGTGGGCAAAATACGACATTTGAGGACATAATCTAGGGCTTTGGGAAACATTGTTCAACATTTTTCACCATTTTTTGACATTTTATAGGCAAACAAGTATCACTGAGTAAATGCTTACTGCTTAATCAACTATGAAAAAAATCGATTAATTGCACATGCAATATATCAATTCAGAGTTCTGGTGAAAAGTATTTTCATAACTGTACAGTGTTCAAACACAACGAATCTGGGCCTGAGGTCTGCCAAGAACCTGCCAAGAAGAACAGATGTTCCACAGCCCCACCCATTTTTGTGCCCACTGTTTTCCATATTCAAACTTGCATTGCTTGCACTTCAAATAATTAATTTATAACATCCTGGATTTCTCATCAAGTAGATATTGAGATATTTTTCCTTGATTTCCATGGATTTAGTGAAACCTTTATACTCATATTAGTCTTCCTTTGCTGTTAATCTTGTCCAACTATTTTATCGTCTTGCTATTTTAAACAAAAAATCTTTTTCCAGCAAATGCCGCTGCTCCAGAATGGCTGGAGTTTGGGTTATATACTGTTAAATGCGGCTGTCTTGCAAGTGTTAAGGAAATGTCCACTGCTATGTCACCAGACTACAGGGCTGCTTCTTGCCTCAGGCTGTTAGGCTACTCAAATCATCCTCCGCACTCCAACATAGTTTTGTTTTTATGACTTACCACTGCATTAGATTCTACTAGATGTCTACTTTGCAAGTCTTCTCGCTGATGGGCTCATTTGCTTAATGTAGGTCATCATAAGGCATGAATATAACATCTGTTAACTGTTTCATAACCAGTTAAAAACTCCATGCAGTTGCTTTGCATGGACCTAAGTGCTACTGTTTAATGCTAACAGGCATAAAGACACATTGGTAGCATCACAAGCCAGTTACTCATTGCAGCTTAGGTGGCCAAATGAGTGTCTAAGGTCATGTTTACTGGAGAATAAAATGTGTAGTTCAGATGGAGCCAGTATAACAGAGCCAGCCTCTGCATTTGGATCCCATCAAAACCAAACTATGATGAGGTTAGAATGTGCTAAGTGCAAGGATTCCCACTTCAAAGTAGGGAACGAGAACGGGCCCGGGCTCCAGTACAGTGTGGCGTCTGTTTGAAGCTTAGCGGACCATGTTAAGACACAACGCAGACTGGGGCCCTTGGGCCCGCTGGACTGAGAGGAAGCTGGCATCGGCCATATTGGACAAATAAGACACTCTGATCAGTGCCCAAAAACTTGCATCTGAAAAGGCCACATGGAAAGGATGACACGTGCACAAAAAAAAAATTAAATAAAGACACGTACACAGTGAAGCCCTCTGAAGGAGAGGAAGCATACATGCTGAATGGGCCCAGTACGCCCAAAGCTCCTCCAGCAGCCCTGGACCGCAGGAGAAGAAGCAGCACATTAATTCTAATAACTGCTCTTATTTTCTCTCCTGCCAGTAGCTATTACTGTAATTCACGCTCTGCCGCGTACCTGGAGAGCAGAGCTGCTGTTAATAGTCCTGGACACCTCGAAGAGAGGAACAACACAAGAGAGCAAACAGGAAGGATAATATGTGGTGGAAGATGTACGTTGCTCAGGTAAAAGTACCAACACAACAATGTATCAAGACTCAGTTGCAAATAAAAATCCTTGTCTGTCAAGTTCCAACATGAATAGATGGCCACCAAAATGTACATAAAGTAAAAGCACTCATTCTCCAGTAAAATGTCTCTAGTGACTGATAAATTATTACATTTTACATTATCAGATTGTTAATACTGATTCATAAATGTGTATGCAGCACTTTACTGTTGCAGCCGGACAGGGTGGAGCTACTTTTAGCCACTTTATGGTTTGATAGTTTAGTCCCATGGTTTCCAGCCTAGGAGTTAGGCCTGTCCAAAGGGTCACGAGATACATTGAGGGATTATGAAACACACAACAGCATAGGAAAAAGACAGGAAAAGACGTAAAAAAGAAAAGACTTTACCTCTTTGGGCCTCAAGCATGTATTTATATTAAATCTAAAGAGGGGAAATCTCTAATATACTTGGGCTCAAGAAATGTTGATAATACGTGTGGGAAACAGTGTGTGTTTTGCCAGCTATGGCATATAGGCATAGAGGCAGTTCTGTGAAGGAGTGCATCACTCGCCATATTTCTTGCCTTGCTTTTTACGACATCAAGCTCGCTCTCTCACACGCTGGAAAATATGAAAAACTGTTGTGGTGGAAAATCTGAAAATGAAAACAGGCACGAAGACCAAGATTGTCTTTGTGGTGTTTTAATAGAGCTTTGCAAAGGATCAGTACACAGTTACACAGAGTGTAAAAGGAACTGACAAAGAATCACAAGTGTACCTCTGTCTTATGGACTAAGGAAAACGAAGAAGGGTTGAGACAGGATGATTATGAAGTGCTTATCAAAAGGGTCAGGATGTGCTCGTGATATCAGGTGTTGTTCTTTCGAAGAAGCAGCTGCGTGTTCAAGGACAACTAACCAGTTGGTGTCTGACAAATCATGAGAACTGAGAACTGACTATAAGGAATAGAATACAGTTCAGCATATATTTTACCACTACACTGTCTGCTTGAATCATCAGTTTTAGAACTTCTGAATCTTATATTTTAGAAAACAGAATAGGGGCAATGGTCTGTTTTTCCATATTTATCCAGAGATTAAAAAGGACTAAATATGACTGAAATCAAATTTTATACTGCTTAGAAACACTGGTATAAGTGCATAAAAAAGGTTAGAAACCACACTAAATATTAATCTGAAGTGATTACACCTGTCAAATAAATGTATTGCAGTAAAAAGTACAATATTTCACTCTGAAATGAAGTAGAAGTATAAAGGCCCATACTTGCTGTGTTCCACCGATGACCCTCACCAAAAACACATTTGCCTATTATCTGATATACTGGAAAGAAATCCAGGATGTCATAAATGAATTATTTAAAGTGCAAACAATGCGAGTTTGAATATGAAAATCAGTGGGCACAAAAATGGGCGGGGCTGTGGAACATTTGTTCTTCTTGGCAGGTTCTTGGCAGACCTCAGGCCCAGATTCGCTGTGCTTGAACGCTGCACAGTTATGAAAATACTTTTCAACAGAGCTCTGAATTGATATATTGCATAAATTGGACTGGCTGCAAAAAAAAGCTTTGTTTATGTTGTAAATGTGATTTAAAGTTATTATTCAATAACACCTCTATCAAGGCAGGTTTTGGTACTAACACTTAATCTTCAGTGATTAACTGTGCAGATTTATACACCAGTAGAGGCAGCCGTGTTAGCTCCTCCTCCACACACTTCTATTTCAAACAATTACTCCTGAAATAAAACACATGTAAAGCAGCGTGGGAAAGAGCTGCTCCCGCTCGTTATGCAAAGCCTCGCAGGAGATAAGCCTAACCGTTAACAAAACGGCAGGTTTCTCGAGCGCTACAGCTGGCTACACGTTCAAACTGTCAACAGCAAATATACACCAACCTGCTGTCTGTTGTTGAGGCTTTAAACGGGAGCGCTGCCAGACATGATGTGTAATTTTACTAACTGTTGGTGGGTTCAGAGCCAGGGTGAGGACGACTAACCAAAAATTTTCATTCAGGATCCAGTCAGCTCATAGTTCTCTAAAGCCCCCATCTTTGAGACGGAGAGTGTCTCATTTCACATGCCTTGAGACAGGAAATGGATAGTGAGTGGTGGTGTTTTAAAGGTTACCTCAGGGAATACACCTGGGCAGGAGGAGAGGTTGCTCTCTGAGTCTGCAGAAAATCCACAAATCAGTTCAACTCAGTTTTAACACAAGCAAGGCAGAGAGCCTCATAAAAGGTGGTTTGTCGGATGAAAAACTTTCAGAACAGTTTTAACTTTTTGATTTATTTCTACGTTCCCCAGATACTTCTATACTGACGTGCGTACCTGTACTGTATAAGCTATGAGAAGATACAATCAGTCAGAGGTGTAACAATCCATTGATCTCTATCAATGTAATGATCAGCAAGCCAATATCATCAATGCAAAATGAAAACACTGATCAATAGCATCATCATAAAGCTACACCTTTATCGTGGCACCTCCTTTCTAAACATTTAAACAACGCTAGCCTGAGGCAGATAATGTCTGTCAGAGATTTATGTTTATTTATTCATTTTCTGTTTAGTGGCACAGATAGACGCAGAGGTGATAAGAGTGTGACTCTTCCTCTTTGAAATAATGTTTGGGGGGCTTTGATTTCCTGCACCATGAAGGACACCAAGCAAGTGGTGTGCGTGTTCCCATCTACTCATCTTTAGATAATGGCAAGTAGCCTAGAAAAACACGATGAGGGTATTTACTTCCCTCTCGGAAATAAATCAGCAGTGCGGAAGTATTTTGGATTACAGAGGATAGACGGTTCAACAGACGAAGCACATGCCAAATGGATATTTAACTCTGCAGTCCACTGACTGACGTGCATGCAGGCTGAAATTCATCTGCGGTTTTCTGTCAGGGGAAGCAGTGACTGAAACCAGTGATCAGTAAGAAAAAGTGTAATTAATATGTGTCGTTTTTAAAGCTGTGAGTAGGGGGATATTCTGCTTGCTGCTAGGCTAATTTAAGCAATGTAAAATACAACAGACTTAAGCTCATAATGATGACTAACAAAAAACAATTGTTTTGTCGATGAACTTTGACAGTTAGAAGTAGTTTACTATGCATTGTTTTTTATTTTTATACCCAAAAGCAGAACAGAAAGGGTTGGCAGCTCCTCTGCAACTGATTATGTTAAATATGCATTTGCAATTGAATCACATCGTGGCAGACTCTGTAATATCATCAAATCTCATATTGTTGTCCAAAGAAGAGAATTAAATTTGTGATTTACACTGCTATTATCAACTGTGTGTCACATAAAGGACTTACCGATATAAAAACTGATCATGGAGCACCCTGCTGGGTCGTGGATGCCATCCCTCATACGTCTCCTCTTGTATTCTGTCATTTCTCTACTGCCGCTGTCAAAATAAAGGCATAAAATACCCACAATTAGAGACTTTCCTCCATCAGCAGATGGCCTTCCAGTGTCAAACGCTGCACATATATCACTACAACCAACATCACAGCAAAGTAACAAAAAGTAAAGCACATTTTGGTGGAAGGTGACTGTAAATTAGTCTTTTGCAAAACCTTTTTTTGCCAAATATATAATTGAATACAGTACAAAGACAAGATACTTGATGTTCAAACTGATTTTTTTTTTTTTTTTTTTTTTTTGGTAAATACACACTCAATCTGAATTTGATGCCTGCAACATGTTCCAAAAAAGTTGGGACAGGAGCATGTTTACCACTGTGATGTATCACCTTTTTTTTTTAAATACTCAGTAAGCATTTGGGAACTGAAGAAGCTCATTGATAAAGTTCATTTCTTTCACATTCTTCCTTGATATATGGCTTCAGGTGTTCAACAGTCACAACACATTTTTAATGGGAGAGACGTCTTGACTGCGAACAGGCCAGTCCAGTACGCAAACTCTGTGTCTTGGAATCGTCTTACTGAAATAAGCAGGGACGTCTCTGAAAAAGATGCTGTCTGGATGGCTGTATATGTCGGTCATCATCACAGACGGTGGTTTTTGAAGTTTGCGCCAGTAACGATCTGGATGGTGCTTTTCCTCTTTAGTCAAGTGGTCACAATGTTCATGATTCCTGAAAACAATTTGGAATGCGACTCATCAGACCACAGCACACTTTTCCACTTTGAATCAGTCCACCTCGGATGAGCTTGGGCCCCAGAGAAGTCTGCAGTGTTTTGTGCTTTCCTGCACATAGTCCACGTAGTATCCTTTATACAATTATCTGGGGTTTTAATGCAGTGCCACCTGCGAGGTCAAAGGTCACAGGCATTCAATGTTGACGTTGTCCCTAACGTGCAAAGATTTCTCTGGATTCTCTGAATCTTTTAATGATATTCTGGACTGTAGATTGTGAAATCCCCAAATTCCTGCAGTTTTGTGTTTAGAAATGTTCTTAAACTGTTGGGCTACTTACCCACACTTACTTTTAACATGATGAACCTCACCCCAGCCATACTTGTGAATGACTGAGCCTCTCAAGGATGCCCCTTTAATACCCAAAAATGATATTATCACCTGTTACCAATTAGCCTGTTTACCTGCTGATAGTTCCAAACAGGTGTTTTCTGAGCATTTTACAACTTTACCAATCTTTTGTTGCACCTGATCCAACTTTTTTTGAAACAGGCATCAAATTCAGCGTATGAGTGTATACTTAGAAAAACAATTTTATCCGTTTATCCGTTTGAACAGTTTGTATTTGTACTGTATTCAATTGAATACAAATCGAAAATTATTTGTAAATCATTGCATTCTGTTAAGTTTTACAGTCTCCCAACTTTATTTGGAATTTGGGTTGTATATAGTGTGTTAAACTGGTTTGATGCTGCTTATTTTAATATGTTGGCCTGGTATGAATTTACGTCAAGAGAACAAGTGAGTAAACTCCACCATGGAAAAGTTAATTAGCCAAAAGTGGGTTTGGGAGGGTTTAATTTCCTCGACATCTCCGTTTTAAATGGGAATCATTTCCCTGTTTGGTTTCAGATGATTTGTTTGGCCTCACCAGAACAGTGTAGCGACATAAGAGTACAGTAAGGTCAAGATGAAGAAGAGTGCACGATCAACAAGCCATTCTCCCTCCGCTGCTGGTCCAACCCTGTCTGCAGGAGGGCCTGACTGCCAAGCAGCCTACATGGAGGGAAAAAGTGACTAAAAAAGGCCCGAGTTTTCCAGCAGGATCTGAGCGAAAGACCCAGACTCTGTCCAAAGCTGTGAAGGCATGAATGTGTTTCGGCAAAGGCCTGACGCATTCGCTCATTCACACGTCAAACAAGTTTCCCCTCAATGGAGGGCTCTTTCTTCACCGGCTCTGATTCAGTGGAAATGCAAATGTTAAGGTCCTGCCCTGATTTGATGGAACTATTCATTTTGTCAGCTCGACCTCCCCCGCCAAACCTCTGTACCCCCCCGAACACACCCTCACTGACGCTCAACAAATGCACCATGACGCTGTCACTCGCACCACCTCTCTCCAATGCCAACCTGACATTCAACTGTCCAACAGACTTTAAAAACACACCGTAGTCCTGTCACACCTGCACACTCAATTAGTTTATTGGCTTAAAATCACAGCAAAATATATAAAATAACAGTTCATCACAAACTTTTTCAGGCAAGTGCTCTGAACTAATTTAACTGACATTACAGACAAATTTTACCTAAACTTATTAAGTCTGAGATCATAATAGTATGTCTTTTAGAACAGAGTATCAGAACAGAACCTTGTAAATTGAATTTTCACAAAATCTTCAATACAGGGTCTGCTGATTGCAGACAGCAGATGGCCAGTTAGTTCAAGTTTAGTTCTAAGAGTGCTCCAGTCAGGATTTTTTAGGGTCAATGATCAATTGCTGAAAGCAGTATTGGCTGGTTTGGCCTTCCATTTATTCGTGTCAGCACCCACACACTTTGCTACAAAAAACAATGTAAATTTCAGAGTTTATGAGGTGCACCTGAGTTTATTCAGCAAACAAAAAAATCTATCTGCATTTGATGTTTGGCTGGTATTAATCTAATACCCTGCTGCTTCGTCATCTGATTGGCTCTTTTGATTGGGCTTAATAGAGACCAATGATCAAACTATTTGAAACAAATATCAGCCAGTAACAGTGGGTGACTGATCAATCAGAACACCCTAATTTATTTCAGGAAGTTCAGAGTAAGATTTCAAATTTAAAAAAGGAAAAAGAAGAAACAAATAGATTTAATCAGTGGGTCCCAATTTCTTGACATTATTTCATTTAAAGGTGAGCCAGTGAAATAAGATAAAGTGAACTGAAATAAACAATTTGAGGTCTAGGAGGAGCAATTTTCCTTCTTTACTCTTCCATAGTTCAAACTAGCTCCACCCCAATCAGCTGCAACAATAAAATGATTTATACACACTGATGCATCAGTTCTAACAATATAATAATGTCACCTATAATAAGTCAGTCATGAGTGGCACTTTTTGCACGACAAGTACTTGTACATGTACAGTTTGAATGCAGGACTTTTATTTGTAATGGTCTATTTTTACATTGTTGTATTTGGACTTTTACTTGAGTAAAAGATCTCTGCACTTTTTCCACCATCGAGTCGATACTGATCAAGCCGATGATTCATCTCATGAAGGAACTTGGCTGATTTTCTCCCTTTTCTGTTTTTCCTTCTTATTAAAGCCTGTACTGATGCCTTTAATAAACTGACCAGGTTTGGTTCGGAGGTCCTCGCTCCAAGCAAAGCTTATACCCCGATCATGTGGTGGGTCTCAATAGATTTCAGAGACACTTTAAGCCTCACATCCACACAAAATAGCAGAAGAGACCTTCAAACGTTTTCTTGTTTTACCCTAAATGGGGCGTCATAATGTGCAGCTAAAAAAGATTATTAGTCTGGTTAAAGTGTTTTGATTTTTCCTCGACATGCAGTTTCAATGAAGTCAGGGCACAAGCTGTTTTATATTAATCCCTTGACTTCTATCCATCTCTACTTCCTGTTCAGCAAACTGGAAACTTGACACTGAGAACAATGAAGTCACACAAGAAAAAGCAGCATGAAACTCAAGCTTAACACACATCACAGGACGCACACATGTGAGCACATAACACACTCACGAAACAGGCCCTAAAATCTGCCCCGGGGAGGACACTTGTCATCTCCACTGCACAGATTATAGGTTGTGAAACTCCATATTTGGAGTGCGAGTGACTGATTGGAGGAGGCGTTATGAAGCCACATGTTGACAGTGCCAAATGAGGCCGGGCCACAGCAGGTTCATGCCATTAGTGCAGTAAAGTGTGTGAAGTGGACACACCCTCGTGCAGGTAGGTAAGCATGCTTTGGTTGAAGGGCCCCGGTGCCGCAGGGGACTCGCAGCCAATTAAAGGATTTGCCAGGGCAGATAAATGACCCAGATTCTCACAAACTGGTGTAAGGTGTGGCAGCAAGATAGGGAGGAGGTAGAAACTTGTGCTCGAGGCCTCTTCAAATGGAAAAAGTGTCATCGCAGCATTATTTAATTGAATAAGTTGATTTTTATTATGCTTCTATAAAGCTGACCTGTCATAAATGCTGACAGGTAAGAATCAAAGAAGAGTAAACATTTAAAACTGATTGTAATGAGCGGGCATGCTGGCTCACATAAAACCATATGACTGTCCTACACATTAAGTTACATTTTAAGCCAATATTTGTCCCTCTGCATAGAAAGCCCAGTCATAAAAACAGCTTCCAGACTGATGACTCAGGATCAACCTGTCCTCATGCTGTAGCTGTATGAACACGTCTGCTTTGTCTTTTTTGGTGTAAAAGAGCCACCGTGTGGCCAAATGCAGGTACTGCAGCTTTAGATATCGCTGCCTATTTCCTCTGTCTGCAGGAGGCAAATTTGATGTTTTATGTCCCTTTATCAGTCAATTAGGAAAGTTCCATGCAATTATTATATGCATTAGGTGTTCATGTTTAATAGTGATATTAAACAATTATGTTATGTTTAATAATAACTCCCTTAACTCCCTTCCCTTAACTAAGTTAGGTGAATATTCCTAAGCAGTTCAAGACTTACTTTGACTTACTTTGTAGGACAGTTCATCCCCAAATCAAAAATACATATTTCTCCTCTGGCCTGTAGTTCTGGTGTGAGTTTTGGCCATAGACATGTCTGCCTTCTCTTCAATGCAGTGAGACTAAATGGTACTAATAATGGCACTCAGCTTGTCGTGTTTAAAGCCCCCAAAATACTTTTGAAGTGCAATCACCTGTCATCGTGTCTCTTTCCAAAAATCATGGCTTGCTCACGCCATATAATCCACAGACCTTGCTCTGAGCGGTTTCACATAGGAACTACTTTCTTTCTGCAGTAGAATCTACTTTGTTTTTTACTAGAAAGAAAGTAGTTCCCACATGACACTGCTCATTACAAGGTCTGTGGATTATCTTGAGTAACATTTGCAGGAGTGTGATGTGGAAAACTCACTCTCTTGCAAGCCGCTCTCATTCATGAAGTCCTATCATGTTCTATTTGAGGGCAGCTGAGTAACCTACCACCATCTAGTGGTAGAATTTGGTATTAACTCTCCACTTAACACCAAAATGGCCTATAATACTGCTACAAGAGCTGCTATATAACAAAAAGTATCAGCTGTGGATTAGTCAATGTGACTTATAGACATCAGCATGTCAAGCTTGTATCAGCAACTTTGTCACTGTGAGTGAACAATACTTAAAAAAAAAAAAGAGGAAGGACCCTAAGGAAACTAATAGTGTTTTAATTTGTCATATGACTGTGGTGATCATGCTGAATCCCTTTTTTGCAGCCCTCCTCACATGGTTCAGCTCCATCATCTCTCACCACAAAAATAGTCTGAAAACATCTTTTTCTGCCATTTCACAATTTGAAAAAAATTACATTCACATTAATAGATGTGTAAAGTTTCCCTTTTAATTGTTAAACGTACTTTATTTGATAACTAAGCCATGGAAAACTGTTAAAATGTAAATGTTGCCTTGTAGTACCCTTATGGATTCCCACCATAACATTTACAGGTTTGTGTATTTAGTTTACAAACTGTTCAATCAATATAAAATACTGTGTAAAATGTATTGAAAACTTTTTTTTAACTCATAAGCAGTGAGCCAAAGATGGCAGCAACACAACAAATGGTGGCAACATACTGAATGTCACTGAAATGTGACTCACTGTGTTTTTCTGAAGAGGGTTTTGACCGTTTTGTTTGGTAGATTGATGATGTAAAGTTGCCTGTAAAATATGCTGACACTCTTTAAAATATTCATCCTTATAGGCTGTTCCATAGTGCACTGTGACGGTAACGTTCAGACAAACAAACCGATGAAAACAGTAAATATATAGTTATTAACAGAGTATTCTCTAAATTACTAAATTAGGGCAGTCAAGCAGCAACAGTTCATCCACAGCTACAGATATTAGCTAGAAAGCTAATGTTAGCTAGCTGTAAAGTAAAGTAACATCTGGACCGTTTGTGGTTTACAGGTGATCGCTTAAAGAAAACTTACCGCTGTTCTGACAGTTTTCCAGCATCTTCGAAGCCTGTTTTTATCATCTGGATGATAAAATATTCTGTCCGTCCAAACTTGCACCTTACTATTAAGTTAACCGGAAGGCAGCCATCTTTGTTTTCATTCTGATACAGAGGAGCAACTTGGGAAACCTGTTAAAAAATGTTTTTTTTTTTGTTTTTTGTTTTTTTTTTTTTATGTTTTGCAGCGTTTTAAGGAAAAAGGGTTTGGTCTGTCACCAAAACTATGGGTAACACACAGATGTGTCAAATGTAAAATTTTCCTAATGTTACAATGTATTACACAATGTAACATGTGACGCTGTAAACTCTCTGCAGCGGCCGCGGGTTCGAGTCCCGCCTGCGGCTCTTTGCTGCATGTCATTCCCCTATTCTTTCTCCCCCTTTCCTGACATATATTCAGCTGTCCTATTAAGAAATTCAAGAAAATAAAAGAATAAACGCCCCAGAAGTCATTTATAATAATCAGTAAGTGGTAATGAACTTGCTTTACTCTTAAAAAGTAAAGGAAAAAAAACACACACAAGAGTCAACAGCCATGCTAACCATGGTGCTGATGCTCAGCAGACATAATCTGAACCACATTCTCTGTCTGAGATGAGTGTATTTGAATGCTAACATTTGCTAATGAAGTGAAGTTGATGGTTATGCCATTAGTTTTGCAGGTATTTGATCATAAATCAAACTATTAGACAAACTGAATTTTTGATGAGATGATGGAACTAAATGACAAGTTTGATGATAAATTAATGAGTCAATAATAATTTGATTGATCAAGTGAAATTGAATCAATATGCTATCAAATAAAGATCTTACATATAACAGATTATTTTTATGAGTTGTCTAATATTCAAGTATATGTTTTTAATATGTAGATCTTTACATCTATGTTTCATAAACTAGGTAATGCTGTGACTTAGGGGGAAGATGCATTTGATATTGTTTGGTTTAAGCAACTTTTTTTTTTCTGAGTGACATTACCATCCCTAGAACCATGCTGCTATTCCCTAATTCTAAAAATGTTGATATTTTCATCACAAAAAAATCAAATACATAAATAAATACATAACAGATTAGCAGAGTCATTTTTCAACAATCTATGCATGTAAGGTTATGTGTTGTGAGCAGACAGAAGTGAAAATGGCTTCCAACACACACAGATTTTATGATCAAATAAATACATTTAATTTAAAGTGTTAAATTTGATAAATCATACATGGAACATAATCAAAGTGAGTGATATACAGTACAGTCATTTCACTAAAAACATGTACATTTTAATTAAAAAACAAAAAACAAACAAAAAAAAACATTACAGTACATGGGGCTAATAATCACTTGGATAAAACCAGTTTGGAGGAGAAATTGAAAACTTTTGGACATGCAGCCTCAAGGTAAAAATACCAGAGAATCAGTTCCGTTTTAACATACTTTACATGCACATACACATACAGAGAAGGCGTCCCTGTAACACACACTATACACACTCACCTCCTTCTCTCACATATTGCAGAGAACAAATACACTTAATTTTTGCATGTTCCTGTGATTTGTCTCATTAAAAGCAGTAGGATTGGATAAAACATTAGCTGCATACCAGTTCTCATAATGTAGTTTAGTAGATTTTTAAAGAGATAAAAGATTAACGGCCTTGAGCTGGATAATTAATCATTGCTGGGTCAGAAGCCTCTATTGCTTTTAAGCTTGTTGATTCATGTAAGAATTAAAACATATGCATACCAAAAAATTACATTCAAATAAAAAAAAAGTGATATCCTTCTGTTGTTAATCCTTAAGGGTTCTTGATCTTCTTGTTTTTTCTTGTCTGTGCTTAATAGAACATTTGTTTTCTAGTCGCAGTTTTCAAATTATCCACTAGGTGGCAGCAATTCATCTGCCATGTGGAGCAGCTTCCTGCCATCAGCCCCCCCTCTGGACTTGCAGGGAGACAGTGAGGCGAAAACACTGCACGCCATTGCAGCCACAATGATGAAGGTCACACTTTTAGTCCAGTAGTGTCATGGAAACACAGATTTGGATCTCTCTTTTTTTTTTTTTTTTTTCTTCTTGCATTTTTTTCTATCATCAGATAAAATGGGAATTCAACTATTGTCAGCACAAGCATTGTGATTGAGTCTACAACATAAATGGTCCTCCTGAGCAATACTTTTCAGCGATCAGGTTTCCATTTCATGTTTCAGTTGTCCGACCTGTTTTATGCTTGTTGACCCAGTAGCACCAGATCCACCGACTCAGGCTGGAAAACATTACGGCCAGCTCCTGTAATGCATGAAGGTTGAGAGTGCAGTGCTTCATCTTTCTACTTCCAGAGTAGAGAAAGTCACATGATGCACATGGAGCATAACAACAGCAGAGGATATAAGCGTTACTCTGAGTTTTCACCTGCTTGGAGTACCAGATGTTCGGAGGATGCCATGTAAGACATGAGTGGTGTGAAGTTAAGACTAGAGCTGCAACCATCAATTGTTTTTCTGCTTCTTAAATTTTAATGTGTTTGGGTTGTGGGGAAAAAACAAGACATTTGAGGATGTCTTGGGCCTTGGGAAACACTGATTAATGTTTTTCACTACCTATGTTTAATTTAATACTATTTGTTTTGAGTATTTTAGACCAGTTTATATTAGAGATAAACCTGTGGATTTCAGCCTGTCTCATATGTGAGTGTAAAAAACATGTTTTCACCCCAGGTTTCCAGAACTTTTAGTCCCAAAAACTACTTTTCAAGGAACTAAAAGGACCAATAAGCCCACTATTGTCTGTGAAAACAAAGACAGGTCCATTTGTCATATGCTTTCTTCATTGTATACTTTCTTGAAATAAAATGCTATGAATACTCGACCAATTAGAAATGTTCATCACTGCAAACCCCACCCCCAAAGTTCTTTTATTTTTGGATAGCACTAACCCCCGAGCCTCAAGCTGTGTTGCCATCCAAAGTGTCCAGAACATTTAGTCCCAGGAACCAGTTTTCAAAGAGCTAAAAGGCTTGTTCAGCCCATTGTTGTCTGAGGTCTAAAGACTGGAGAACAATGAAAGGTCCATCTGTCATATGCTTTCTTCTGAATAAATAAAATAAAATGAAATAAAATGCTGCTAGTACTCCACCAATAAAACTGAAAGAGTTTGAGTTTTTAGAAGTTTATCTAAAGACAAAAAGTAAATCATCTCAACAAAAAACTAGTTGTTCAAAAACTTTTTCAAAACTTATGAGTTTTAGCTAGACTCAAAACTGAAAAAGCTATTGTAGTAAGATTTTGAGTTTTCTTGTTTTTACAGTGATGAAATAAAATGCTGTGAGTATTTGACCAATCACAAACTTCAGCACTGCAAGATCCACCCCGAAGTTTCTGTACTTTTGGACAGGACTATCTCCCGAGCAGGGCCTTATTGGGGGTTAATATAATGTCCCTGGAACTTAATTTAGTCCCCTCGAAAGGTTCCTCCACACTGGGGAAAGTTCCTGCAGTGGAAACACAGCCAAAGTCCAGTAAAACACCACAGAGGTCATTATTCACCAAGATAACCAAATCAATTATGACTCACAGATCATTAATGTTGGTAAGTAATGAGCAGCAACTTCATAATTAATAGGGATGCAAAATATTTTTTTGCCAAAGTTAGTGCTGCTATTTTTCAGCTAATATTAAGCGATAAACGACCAATACATGCACGTATTTTCCACCTAATTGCAGAAAACATTGATTTCTCCTGTAGTGGAATTATTATTATTATCGTTGTGAATCCAGGGTTGTGTCCTGCCAGTCACACCGCAAGTTCACCAAAGCAGGAAGAGAAAACGTTTTTTAACAAATGAAATGCCACATACAATGATACACTTTCGTGATTGGTTTGAATGGTGTGGACACCATTCAAATGTTCCAGAGGTCACTTGACAGCAGTGCAAGACCACCAGAGAGCGGACCAGAGAGCGGACCAGAGAGCGGACCAGAGAGCGGACCAGAGAGCGGACCAGAGAGCGGACCAGAGAGCGGACCAGAGAGCGGCTGTTTGGTCCGGACCAGAGTTTGAAACTGGTGTTGACACCGACCCAAACAAAGGGTTTGGTTAAACCGGACTACACACGGCTGGTGTGTGAACCCGTCATAGGAAAACTACAGCTGACAGGCTTTTTTCGTTGGTGCCAGCTTTTCTTTGTTCTTGATAAATCTGCCGTAATGATCAGGATGACGGCTCTTGAGCATTTATAGTTTTGAAGGAATGACATTTGGCTCCTCCTTCCACGACGAACAGTGAGAAATCACAGAACTGTCCTGTTATATTGTCGGAAGTACTCATTTCAGGCCAATACGATATTTCATTTTAAAGCCTGGCGTGCTGATATTATTGTGCATCCCTATTAAATGAGTAGTTACCACAATCTGCTGCACATTTCCTGCTCTTCACTTCACACGCTCGTCAAATGAACTGTGATGTAAATCAGGAGAAGTGTCATGAAAATGGGTTGAAAACCCAACAACCAACAACAACATGCTCTGATGAGCAAAACTTGCTAACATGACACGTTTTCAGTTGCTAAAAACTGATTATTGTGGTCACACTTACAGTGTAAAAGGAAATTCAGCAGTTTTTTATCAATGAACAAACACTTTTTTGATCACGTGGCAGCAGCCATGAGGAAAAAACGAAACAATAACTCACAGGTAAAATGTATGATTTGACAGAAGTTGCTATTGATTTTCAAAGAATGAGTATTAATAAATTAGGGTAATGTGACCCTGGCAGATCTAAGACAACATTAAAGGGATAGTTTGGATTTTTGAAGTGAGGTGTATGAGGTACTTATCCATAGTTAGAGTATTTGAAGAAGCAGAGAGGAGTACCAGCACAGATGCTGAAGAGTGAACTGCTGTGGAGGGTCAGCAGCAGAGAGGCGTTTTAGCCACTAAAAAGGTCCATCAAAAATAATCGACATCAGTTGAAGGGTAGGTTATATTTTGAATATTTCCACCGCTTTTATCTTGTTGTCAGACAGTATTTTCCAACAAGAAACTGTCATTAAATAAGCCAAATATGGTTCTGTATCGCTCCACCAAACTCCATTTGTAAAATCAGTACTTTTACCTTGCAGAACTCGGGGGTTTCTGGTCTGCTGCTCCCTGAATTTGTTTGTTTGTTTTATTGTGAGACTTCAACTAACTCTTTAAAACACCAAACTGTCCTAACTATCCCTTTAAAGCACACAAAAATGACACAAACACAGTGAATCATAAAAAAGGTTTCCTAGAAAACCATACAATGGAAATTACCAAGACATCTGGTGCTTTATGCTGAGCTTATGACTCATAATCATTACCATCAACAGAGAAGCACCCCTGCTATTGTTGTAAATGGACTGCACCTTAAAATGCATCACATTAGCCTACACACACACACACACACACACACACACACACACACACGCCCATTCATACAGCAATGGCGGAGAAGCTGCCATGCAAGGCCATGAGCTGCTCACCAGGAGCAGTTTGGGGTTCTGTGTCTTGCTCAAGGACACTTCAACATGCCGGGAACCGATCGTGATAACTGGTCGACCGGTTCTACTGCCTGTCGTCCTTCACACACAAGCAGCAGACTGACTAGAGGGACGGTGCAGTATGACTGCTGAATGAGCTCTGTAAAAACGTATATATTATTGGAAGACAACTTTTTTTTCATGCATTTTTTTCCAGGCATTGTGGGTATTCACTAAACATTCTTTATGATGTAGGCTGACACATGGAGCATTGCCTCAGGGTGGACAGTATGTTCTTAAAGAGCTTCTTGTAGCTACATTACTACAGTACTTTGAGTAATACTAAAGGACAATATGTACATTTTAAAAAGGACATGTTACAGCTGTAGCTACTTTTTATTATGACTTCTATGCAGCAAGCATTCTGCTCTCAGATAGACTGATATGTCCCTGAAAAACAGAAATATTGTTCTTCAAATTGTTCCTTCGCAGGATGATAACACTAATTTTTGCAACAGTATTTTTTTTTATTTATCCCGAGTTCTTTGCAGTCTCTGGGACAGGAGATAACCTGATCTCCTAAAGGTCAACCCCACATGGAGATGGGTGGGTGTGTTATGAGATGCAGCGAACACAGCAGCATGGAGTTATTGTGCCTCTGTTGACAGTAGAGAGCACAGTGAGTGATTTTCGGGCGTTTGAAGCCCCAGTTAAGTTTTGTTTTCTGGCTGTTCTGATACTCTGCACACCTCTGCACACCAGCCCAGTCTACACAGCTGTCTGTTTGTCGTCTCCCCGTATGGTTGCCGGGGACGAATGCTTATGAAAAGTGGCTGAGGAGGGTAGAAGAGGTGTAGCAGGGCGGTTGGGCTGGTTTCAGATTGTGTCTATCCTTCATTCATTCTACTTTCAGGTAACCGTTAGCATCATTTCTCATCCCTCTGCTCCTCTCTCGCCTCCTCCCACCCCCCACAGTCCCTCCTCCGCCCCCGGCATCCGACCGATGGTTCGACCACCCGTCCTCAGGCCCCTCGTGGAAGCGCAGCCGCAGAGTCTTGCGGATGACCAGGCGCTCCACGATGAAGGAGGCGCAGAACCAGGGCACAGCGTACTCTGCCGTGATCAGTCCCATGAAGTTGTAGCGGAACTCGGAGTAGTCCCAGGGGCAGGCGTTGAACTGGCGCAGCAGCAGCCCCGTGCCGAACTCCCACAGGTACGTCCATAAAGTGTAGATGATGCAGCGCAGCAGCACGGGGCAGCGGCCGCGCAGCTTCAGGTACATTCGCTCCACGATGAGGATGCAGGTGCCATAGATGAAGAGCGCCCACACACTGGTGACGCCAGGGAACTTCCAGTTGCAGTTGACCACGAACTCCCAGGCGGCGGTGAACATGACCTCGCAGAAATAGCCATGGATGGCGTAGAGGTACCAGCGTGACAGCGCCGTCAGAGGCACAGGAGTCTCGGGGGTTTCCAAGGTCACCATCCTTCTTCTTGGTTTCACGTAAATCTTCTGGTTGTTCTGATGAGATCTCAGGTCTGAGGGGAAAGGAGAGAAAGAAAAGTGTAAAAAAGTGATGTAACAGCTACACTTGACAATGTATATCAATTAAAAATAAAACAATAGACATGAATTGATCACATTGGACCTTCAAATATTGCAGGGAGCTACAATGAGCTGTTTGTGAAAAAGCTGTAGGCGACACTCTGCACACCTCCAACTTCCCAGCAAGTAACCAACTCCTTATATTGTGTCCTGCTGTTGTGTGGAAAACTACTTGTACTGTGCTCAGCATGAAATCATCACGGTTGCTCAGGAGGACATAATGGAAAGAAGCAGATTATTGTTTGACTTCGTTATTAAAACAACATGAGCTTGTTTGGCTGCACTGTAAACAGATATGATGACTAAAATTGTTCTCTCAGGTCAGTCTACATTTTGATGAATACTCCGATCAGCCTCTGGTGTCTTAATGAATGTATTTAATTAGTGCTGGCGCCAGGAGCAGTGAGTGACTTCATGTGGCTTTGCTTGACCAAAACACTTCCATTAGGCAAGATATGGTCAAGAAAAAGTCTTTTTTTTTTAGTCTTTTGCTCTGAACAGCCGGAACCAGCGCATAAAATAAGCATATCTCAAGAAGCTGATGCACCCCAAGGTCTTTCTAATCTTTAGGACTTAACAGTCTGGAACCACCTCATGTTAAGATGGTATAGAGGTCGTAGTGACAAGTTTGAGTTGTGAAACACAAGTCCAGAAGTTCACATACACATTTCAGATATACCAGTTGCTCTTCTGTTGCATTTCTGACAAAGTTCATATTATTGTATGACTTTAGTGTTTTAAAAGGTTAGTTTATTTTCCACAAAGTCACACAATAACACAAAAAAAACTAACCGATTGAGACAGCAGACGCTGAGCAACTCCTGTGTTCTGCGAGGTTAAATTACCATTTTTGCCAATGGAGTCTGGTAGGTTTGGAGAGAGTGATGTTTGGCTTACATAACGGTAGTTTCCTGTTGCAAAAGGCTGTCTGATAGCGAGGTAAAACGGTGAAAATATTGAAAATATAGCAAACACTTAAATGGATATTTATGTTTTGTTTTGTTTTTTAGCTGGGTTCGCGCTTGCCACCACCTCCTCATTAATTTTCTACCACGAGACGCACCAGTTGGTCTCCTGTTGCATTTCCGACAATTTTGCTGCTCCAGTATTAACTTGGTGTTAATACCAGTAACGACGGGTGTTTCCAGATCAATGAGGGCTGAAATCTTTAGGATTACAACTTTAATTGCAACTGGCTCTAAAGCTGAAGTTCAATTAAGGACAAGGGAATGAAACACTTGGTTGACATCAGGAAGATGAAATTGGATCCGGCAGGGCTACAGAGCTCTTCAGCTCTACAGGCTCCCCTCAGTCGATGCTATTTACTGACTGACTGAGGGGGTTTCTTATGTAAGGTATAGCTTTATCATCTGACTGCCTACATCATGTGCTCTTTTTCCAAATCCCGTAGCTTGACGCACACAGGCTTTGGTATCAGGTGTCAGGAGGCCCACGCAGGGTTGGATCCTTCCTCTACTCTATTTATCACACCGCATGTCTAATAAAAAACACAGAAGGCAAACAGCATCATAGCGAGGAGTTCAAAGACCACATAGCTGAGAGGACCACTGAGTATATATCTTCTACTATACAATGCCTCCAGAGGAAACTGTGTCATAACAGCAACCATTATACAATGGATCATAACCGCTCTGTAAAATACGAGCTCACAGAGAGGTTAGGAGTACAAAAGCTTGTTTGAAGAACAAAAGCCGATTTTTTGGCTCTTTTTGTCTTCAAAGGCTGGCTGGGACCCAGAGTGGGCCCATGGGGATTAGCACATTTCTCCCAAACAAGGAACAAGGGTTTCATGTGAGGAACTGGGCCACAGCGATGGACCAACTGACCTCCCTAAACCCTTTATAGGCTACCATCTTTTCACTGCCTGCCTGGGAAACTCTCCCTCACTTCTCATCCATTCAAGAAGGCCTGCGTCACACAGTGTTCTGCCAAAGGTTCTGAGCATAATGCCTTAACCTGTGAGGAGAACCAGATGTACTAAAATGGTTCTAACACATCAGGACATCTAGAAGTAGTTGCCTATTATAGTAACGGATGCTAAATTGACTTTTCTCTGCATCTTTGTCTTGAAAAACTTCCATCACATAATCATCAATACAAGAAAGTTTAAAGGAATAGTTCAACATTTTATTTGCATTCTTGCTGAGGTAGATGTGTTCTAAGTTGAGTTAGCTTAGCTTAGCATAAACACTGGAAACAGAGAAACAACTGGCTTGGCTCTGTTGGAAGGTAACAACATCCACCTGGTAGCACCTCTAAAGCTAACTAATTAACACGATATATATTACATTTGTTTAAAAAAAAACCCAGTGACATCACAACTTTGGGACGTCAGTTTCAGTTCATTTCGCTTTCGAAAGCAAGAGACAACGCAAAATGATGTTGAATACAGGGGACACCTATTGTCCCCATGTCTCCACCACACTAGTCAGCATGGTGAGGTCACTTACTTTCAACCTCAATATTATTTTTCAATATTATTTGCAATATAATGGGCACTGTCATGTGCAATATGAGGCTTCTATCACATTAAATGGCATGTTTTAATATCAAGTACAATCATAATGTGCAACTGTATTTTCTTTTATGTTTCATATACAATTTTTAAAACTGTGTGCAACACTACTTTTCAGTATCAGGGGCTATATAATGTTCTTTATCATGTGCTATATTCAGTATCATGGGCTACATGTGCAATGACATTTATTTCATTCTATAATGTTTAACGGTATGTTTTAATACATTGTGCAATATTACTTTCACTGTCACTATCTTTCATTATTATCATGTACAAATACATTCAAAGGCATGTGATATCTTACATTCATAATCTGGTACAATATCACTGTTTTACTACTTTTCTTACGACTTGTCTGCAGCTGTCTGTGTTTGCTTCCATTTGGGAGTAAATTCAGGCTTTGAGGGAGACGGTGGACTAAAAAGGCTCAGGAGTGTGAGGAGCACACTGAACTACATTTTCTAGTCAGCACTGTGAAAGTTGTGAGGTAGTGTTCATTTGTAAGGTTGCCAGATCCCTGTTGTTCTTGCAGAACTGGGCCTGCTTATTCTGCATGCAAATTACCTTTACGCAAATAAAATAATTTATTCATCCCAAAATCATACCAAACTGACTCCAGATCCGTACATACACACACAGATTTGGCACACATCACACACACACACTAAGGCCATGTGATTTGGTAAAAAAGTCATATTGCAATTTTTTTTTACTAAACTTGTGAGTGCTATATGTGACACGATTAGTGGAAACTTGCAGAAAGAAAGCAAACGCATATTTACCAAAACGTTGAAATATTTTTTTCAACTAAATAATCTTTTGTCTGTATCAAAGCAGTATGGTGACAGATCCAAGCACTCTCTCAGGTGTTATTATCCCCCCTCCATCTCTCCATCTTTCACCCGAGGATCACATGTCTTCATTCTCCCCATCCACTTTCCTCTCCCTTTTTCACAATTCAATTCCCCCCGCTCTCTTTCCGTTCGCCTGCACAGACACCATTTGTTCAGCACTCACATGCCCACTAAAGCTGCTAATGATGAAAAATTTGGAATACAATATTCAGCCATGTTACACTCAACCTCCTGCCAAACAACCTATAGATACACACAAAGGGAGAGGGAGAGATTTCAAAAGAATGCTGCTGAAAATCAGCATTTCACCAAATTTGTAAATACGTGTTCAGCGCTTCTGGATGTTAGTCTTTTCATCTGTTGCATACATGGTGAATGGCTATTTCAGGAGAGGTAAAACTAGGTCAACTTGACATTTTAGTCGCTTCATGTAGCAAGAAATCATTTCTCACTGGAAGTATTGACAAAGCGTGGAGGGGTTTCTTTTTCTCCTACACACCTGTCCATGTTCTCAGTGTGTAAAGGTTTTTGTTTTGGTTCAATAGCCATAAATCAGTCTTCAGTTCTTCTTGTCTCTATATCAGAGACATCAGGATTATCATAATGACTGCCTAAGAAGTTTGGCAGCCTCCCCAGGTCTTTATAATGCATTTTATATTGTCAACACAACCGGTCAGATTACACTAGAAATCCCTCAGATTGTTTACTGTGCAAAGACAGATTTGTTTATGTCACGAAACAGGAAGAGAGTGTTTTGTGACTGAGCGAACAGGTTCCTGAGACTCTTCCAAAGGCAGATGATAACAGTGAATGAATGAATGGCCACTTCGAACACATTTACTCTTAATAAAGTGAGCACAGGGAAGTTGAAACCAAAGAGGAACATCCTCTTTGCTACAGAAATGAATCAAGTTTGAAATCTGATCCTACAGCTTAAACACAGGCAGTTGGCAGATTTTATCAGCTGGGGTTATCGTTGCTAAATGGTTAGCACAACTGCCAACTAAGTGTGATAATCACTTCCATGATGAGACTAACTGACCTATTTGAAGTCCCGCACCTTTCTTCTCTGTGCTCCAATAACGGTTGCACCAGCTTGGCGCCTGGCTCAGTCAACTTTCTGCTTTCCTGTTTCCTTTACTTAGATTAGCTAGTGTTAATCTCCGTAGCAAAGTGTGAGCCAATTAGCTAGCTAATTTACATAAATCATTAACTGTCAGTTAGCAAGTGTTTTCCCAAAATTAGCTAACATAAGATGTGACTTTATACAGTATATGTTGCTTTTACAGGTCCCTCAGCAACATCTTTTAACCGGCTTCAAAACCTGGTTTTGTTTTCAACGTGGACGAGCTGAACACATAAATTGTAAGTACAGGAAACAGGAAATGAGAACACTGACCGAGGTTTTGCTGGACACCATGCATGCTCAACTGTTTTTGGAGCACAACGTGAGAAGGAGCAGGATTTAAGATTGGTCATTGGCGCATTCACGCCATATGGGCAAATTTGACACAAATGATTGGTATTTGAAGGTCAAAGGTCACAGTGACCTCACAAAACCTGGCCATAACCCAAGAATTCATACACTAATTACAACAAAATTAGACAAAAATGCCTAATAGGACACAATGATGGTGTCACATCGTAATGTTCAGCTCTCCATCAGTCCTCTGTACTTTTCTGTAAAAATGGTCTCTAAGTGAAGACAGCATGTTTCTCACTGGACATTATTCACTGGAATCACACATGTTAATATAGTTATAACTTAAATTTGACCAAAAAGACACTTGTTATTTAATTCCTTCAAAGTCTTCACTACATCTATTACATGAGTCTGGGCAGACAAGGATGTAAACTGCAACTTGGCTGGTTGTCAGAGTGATGCAACTGCGAGGCGGTTATTCTCGTTAGTCCTGACTTGACTACAAAAGTCATTAAGTTGAGTGTTGATATCAGGCACTCCAGATAAACTGTTACATGACCTTTTTGCTGCTCTTTTTTAAGCACTTTTGCTTTTATTTGATAGACAGCAAGTAGCTCTCGGAGGGATCCAGGATTGGGCTACATGCAACCAAAGTCCCTCAAACCAGGCTGCTGTGATTTTATGTTCAGCATCTTAAAGGCCTGAGCTGCCAGGACGCCCCCACTCACCCTCTCTGTGTGTGAATTTAGGAATATATATTGACTTGTTGCCTCAGCATGACACAGTTCACACACTGGGCGCTATTTGATTCTGCTGCTGTTGTTGTTGTTGCAGCTGTCGTGGGATATCGCCCACCAACCCACCGCCCCACCAGCTCTCCCATCGGGCCGAAGTATTGATCGGCAAGGTTCCTGCCAGCTCTCGCTGCGGCGACCTGCTTCGCCATTGCACTCTATTGAACCCCGCGACGGGACATCACAGTGTGATGTTGATCAGAATGGCAAATGTGATGGAGTTGCCTGCTTTGTAAACCTCCCGATGACCACGGGGAGACACGGCGCAGGTAGGGGGTTGTCTGAACTGAAAGGGAGGGATGTGTAACCACGGAGTGCCGCAGGTTTGTCTGAGGACGCCGAGGGAAGACACCAGCTGAGTGTGTGCTTTTATAAATGAAACAGAAGAAGAAAGATAGAGAGAAGGAGTGTGTGATAACAAGCTTTGGACTGAGGGCTGAAAACAAGGCTGACAGGTCTGTCAGTTAGACACTCTCTGACTGCAGGTAAACAAAGACGAGCGTGAAGAGAAAGCACACCGATACGGGAGGTCAGCCAAGGTTGAATTAAAACAAAAAAAAAACAAAAAAACAGGAAACAAAGAGGTGACTTCACTGTGCTGACAGCATGCTGACAGCTGTGAACTCTGACACCGTGATTAAATCAGAAACAAAACCCGATGCTGACCTCTCATCATGACATAATCCCTCTTCATGTACTGTAGCGCTCCGGCTGTGGCACAGATCCCGGCCTATGCAGACTTTCGAAGGTCACTTTGGGAGGCTGCGGTGTAACGTATAGAAACCAGCCGTATCCAGTGCAGTTAAGTGCCAGTGACCAAGGGGACCTGCTCACCGCTTCATCGCCAGCGGAAACAGCAGCTGCCAGAAACATGACCTTGTAGCTGCATCTGTTCCCGCAGATTTGAGGCTAATATTTCTGTTTTGTACCTAACTTTCCTGACATGCACCACCCAGGATACATGACAAGCTGACAGGACAGAGCTGAAACGGTTAGATTATTTATGATAAAGGAGTAATTACCAAGTTTTCTGCTAATCTGTTCATTGTTTTAGTAAATTAACAGTCAAAGGCAGCGTTTACACCTGGTATTAACATGCGTCTTGGTTGATCAGATCACAAGTATAGGTGTGAACGCACCCACAATGCACTGAGATCTGATCTCTGAGACGACATTTAAAAGTGGTCTCAGCTGCATGTGACTACATTCTTTAAGCAGTATGAACGCAGTTTGTCCTGGGCCACACTGAAGGACTGACCACTTGACTGACTACTGTAAGTGCACATGAAACAGCTGTCTGATTTCCATTTGGGTCACTGTCATGTAAGTTATGCGTTTGGGTTCTATTACCGGTCAAGATAAGCAGCAGATGTTTGTGGACACACAAGTTGTTTTAACTGATTTCACCATTGAACTACTAACCTCACAAATATCCCCAGAGTCCCTCAAAAAAATATTACTCATTTTCGAGAGTTGTTAAGTGAGTTGAAACGTCATAAATTTTGCAAAATGGCGATGACAAATCATTTGTGTCCTCATGTAAATTAAAATTTGTTATAAAAAACACTGTCAGTTTGTTGTGAAATCATTTGACCCCACTGTTTCAAATGATTTCACCATTTTCACTAAATTCATGAAAGAAGACAACATTTTTGACAGGAAACAAATTTTACAAATACAGTAAACAGGAACCAACACATGTGGGGGTGCAAGCTGAGCAGTGTGTTGAAGGGAAGGCAGCAGATATTGCCAAAGTTGTGGTAAACAATCTTATGATCTATTATTATGATGACAAGCATAACTTTCCAAGTTACACCACTGAAAAGTTACAGCCTACAGGATGTCACTCAATGGAGGCGAAAGGGGCGGCTTTTGAATCAGTCACTCTTCCTTTTTTCTCTTCTCCGATGTCCTACACCATTGCTCTTCAGAATAAAACACGACATGCATCTGTCTTATCTTTTAATTTTTTTAATTTTTCTTTTTTTTACTTTCTTTCCTGGGCTTTTCAACAGACCGTAGTTAAACAAAGCAGCATACTGTACACATGTATAAACAGTTCAAATAGTTGGTCAAAGTTATAGTCACTGTATAGTCATAATTTTTTAAAGAAAATCAGAGAAAGAAGAGTCTAACGTGGTTTCACTCTAACTCTGATTTGCACATTTTTTCTGTTAATAATACAAATCTATAAATTAATCAGTAATGCAGTGCTGCTAACCTGAAAGCTGACTGTTGCAGTCAGACAGATTTACATCTTCCTAAGTCAGCATTAATAGATCTTGATCGAATTAGCTCGTTTTTGTGCATGATTAGCAACTGATTGAGTGAATGACGAGAGGTGTGTGTCAAGTGGGGGTGAGAGAAGAAAGATGGACAGGACGAGGGATGGGAGTGAGGAAGCAGGACAACTTTCCGAGACAGCAGAAAAAAAAAGGATCCCGATCAATCAAACTGACAGGTCAATTAACCCTGAAACAGCAAGCCGACCCTAAACAGCATCACGTGTCTCCGTCTGCATCTGGAGAAAGTCTTCAGACCAGTGCTTCTTCAGGGGGGGACGTGGACGGACCAGGGGAGAAATATAGAGTGAAACAAAGTTAAATGAATGTGAATGACAAGTTTGCTGATTCCATCACGCTAAACTTTATTTTACTAGAATTTAACGTAAATCATTTTTCTCAGTTGCTCAGATGGTGTGAGTTGCAGAGTTTTTGAGATATTGGCCATAGAGATGCTTGCCTTTTCTCCAATATAATGGAACTAAATGGTACTCAGCTTGTGGTGCTCAAAGCGCTAAAAAAAACACAGACATCACTTCAGTTGCTTTCTCAAAAACTCTGCAACTCACACCAAAAAAAATCTAGGTGGATAAGTAGCACTACAGGTTCGGGGTTGGAGCCTGTTGTTGGAAGCGAAACTGCTCAGTGGTGCATGAAGCCGACTTCCAGGTCTAAATAAAATCACCTGGATCTTCCACATATACTCCTGCATCATGCAGCCCATAGAGCAAGCTCACGACTGACCAGATGCACACTGCTTGCAACCAAGCTAACAGCTGTTACCTTTTCTTTTGCAGAGACATAGGCATTTTAATGCCACAGCTCACCTCCCAACGTGCAAAAACAAAGTTCCCCCTCAATGCTATTTTGCAGCAGCAGCACCGTCGCTGCATCCTGGGCTTAGCGTCGCCCAAGACATTTGTGATTGGTTAGCAGATATCTTCAAGAAAGCATTACATAAGTTTTAACCGTGTTCCAAGATCATAAAAAATCAATTCCAAAAACATGCTTGTTATTTAACATGCTTGAGACAGACAGGGGATTTGACACTGAAGAAGCAGATAACTACTTATCGCATTTGACTGCATTCTCAGACAGTTTCAGGGTTTCAAACTAGCACACGTCTCCCGTCTTTTTCCATACCATCCTCCTTAAATCCAGCGCTTCCCCTGAGACACATAAAGTATCTGGGTATCACAAACAAGTACGTCTTCTGACAGAGCTGGAGAGATGCCACGAGGGCTGAGACTAAAAGCCTGCACAGCCAACGGAGGCTCATATAACTTTATAGTAGGCATCCTTTCTATATCCGCAAGGTGAAAGCCTGAACAAAACAAGCAGAGTGGCGGGGGAGATCGGAGGGAGGACGGGGGAGGACGAGGGAGGACGAGGGAGGAGGACTCTATGTAAACAGAGTGGCACTCTGAGCGCTTCATATCCAAAAGCCTCTATTGATTTGGATGAAATAAAATCTGAGGTTCCCTGAGGTCCATAACTCTTTGTCCCAAACATTGTATAGAAGATGTTTTTTTGTTTTTTTTATATTACATAACCTTTAAAAAGGTCATGTTACTAATCCCTGTTAGTGATGCACCAATCCTATTTACTGGGTTGGCTTCAGGACACTAACTTTATTTATTAAACAAATCAGGTAACAGCCTGACACTGTACTCAGTCACTGTCAGTAGAAATTTGACAAAATGCTTGAAATGTGCAAGAGATCTTGCAATTTGTTTATTGTAAGGTTGAAAAATATTGCTGTATTGCAGTATTCAAGTATTTAAGGCTGTTACATTTAAATTATATACATTTCTGAACTTACTGAAGTGTTACAGCTTGATAAAATAAGGAGTAAATACCACTATTTGTTTTTAAATAGAGTATATTAATAGTATAAATGATTTAGAAAGTGTTTTCAGGGCGTCCTGGTGGCCTGTGGCTCTACGAAGCAGAACATATAATCACAACGTCCCTGGTTTGAGCTCGCCGGGAGCCTCCTCTGTCTCTCCTTTGGTATCCACTGTAAACATATATATAATATATAACAAAAGAAGAAGTGTTTCATAAAAAAAACAATACTAACACCCACTTTGGATCACTGATAAAAAATACTTGTTTTAAAAATGTGACAATATTTGACAATACGTTATCACCAAGTGCTAATAACCATCTACAGTATGAACAGTTTCTTAATTTATTTTTCAGTATTATGTCAAGATATATACTTCTCTTGTGTATACGATTAAATATAACATGATATACTATTTTTTTTCTTGTGTGGCATAAAGGGACTACAGCTTGCATTTTGTGGCACATCACCATGTTTTAGAATAACAAATAAATTAAACTTAGCTTTATTATTTTATCGCTCAGCTCTCTGATGCAATTTTATAACCTTTAAAACACTGTTTCAAGTTTTATTTGGTCATTTAAAAAAATAAAATAAAATGCTCAATATATATACATAGATAGATAGATAGATAGATAGATAGATAGATAGATAGATAGATAGATAGATAGATATCGTATCATAATATGAGACTAGATATTGTGATACATTTTGGATATTGTTATATCATGATATAAGGTAAGTGTTGTCTTTTCCTGGATTTAAAGGCTGCATTACAGTAGAATTATATCATTTGACAATCACTCACTCTTTTAGCATGATGATTATTGATCAAGAAATCTCATTGTACATTCCCACAATATTGTAGCAGTATTGAGGTACTTGATCAAAAATATTGTGATTTTTACTGATTCTCTCACCTCAGGCACTTCCATCACTTGGAAAGCACAACATGTTGTCAGTCAGTCGGTTATCAATATCGACCGATATGAAGCTTCACTAACATGATAGGTTTTTCAGCTATATCGCACAGGATTAGGATTAGGGCTGGCTAATCTCCACCAAACTGACATATGACGATGTCCACAGTGAAACATCGCGATGGAGGATGACATCATTGTCTCAGTCTCACTCAGCTGAGAAAACTCTGCCTCCCATCACCAGTGAAGGGAGCAGCCAGATTAACTCTCACATACCTGCCGGTGTTAGCGTCTGACATACATCCCCGTGCCGGGTTTAAAGGGGCCTTCGTCTCCACACCTCATGTCCATAAATCTGCCTTCACATGATCGGAAATTTGTTCTTGGCTCACCGTGACACAGGAAAGCGCAGTACCATACATCATGTCTGCCTGGTATGCAAACAGCTAAGACAACTTTAGCACTGGATTTGGCTAAGTAAGTAAAATATACTGTATGCCTATTCATAAATCTCAAAATCCCAACTAACTGCTGACATTTCAACATGCGTTACTTTTACAGGTGAGATCATGTTATGTTTTTAACATTGTGTTACAAAGTTTGAGGAACTCTGACACACTTTTCTTCCATCAGTCTCTCCTCCTCTGCTTGTATGTGTCGCTCACATACAGCTGTTATCTCATTGGTTGTTTTTTGAAAGGCAAACATTAGCTCAAGTCCAAGATTAAATAATCTGAACTTTGAGCTCTCGGTGGCTGTCTTCGCCATGGGAAATCGATGGCACCACCAGTGGATAGAGGCTTTAACTCTGATCATGTGCAGGTAGGTTAACTTGTTGTTTTCAGTCAAAAGCTTAAAGCAAAGTTAGCCGGCTCGCTATACCGAGGAAGCACAGCTCAGAAAACAATACTGTCAATAACAGCAGATGGATGGATGGATAGATTAAACTGTCATAGCAGCCAAGTATATAACAAAATACAAGACAAAATACATGAAACATACATGAAAAATACACCGGATACCCAATGACAATGTAAATAAAGTAAATAAAAATAAATAAGGTGCAGATAGGTGCAAGGCACTGAATATCTGGGCGTCTTGCATTGGTTTGGTTCCTAACTGTGCAAGTTGCATAAGAAAGTAAGCAACGGCTTCTTTTTGTTTTCTTTCCTGCCTTACGGCAAAGCTGAGGGGACACACCACCTCAATAGAGAAGACTTTTAAATCACAATGTTTTGATGGTAGAGAGCTCAGATGTTGATGTCTGTCAGCCTTCAACAGCATCATACATCAGCCAAACTCTACTGCAATATATGAAGTGTCTGTTGGTATATGAATGAGAGATAAGGAAAAAACTGAAGATCAAAACAGTTAAAAAAAAGTGAGAATTACAAAGACAACATGTGTTTGGTATCATATGGACACACGGCATCAGCCAATATCCTGATTATTGGGAAGAAGAAGGGAAAAGTACAACTCTCATTAAAGCGTTTGGGCCAGGATACACGAGAGAAGAAGTGGTGTTGAGAGGAGGGTGTTTCTGAAACTGTCCCATCATCCAACATGTAGTTCTGACGAAGCAAACTGGCAATTTAAGATGTCACTTTCTGCTGATGTCGGGTGTCACAATCAGAACAAAACACCTCTTCGGTCATTTCAACCTTCACACCATCAGACTGATGGTTTAGTGTGGAGCACGGTGCCTTCACTGCCTTGTCTTTGGGATGGAGAGCACAGTGTTGTACAATCTACTCTGACTTTTAATCTATTCTGTTGAGTTATACATGTATTTAAGAGCTGGGGAGGGGGAAGGTCCTCTGTAATGTCTCTCTGCCAGCCTGTCTGTCTGTCTCTTAATCACCCAATAAATATCCACAAAATTACCTTTAAACAAACTGACCTTTACAGCTCAAACCTTCTCTGAAACTGTCTTCTCTTCTCGTCGCCCTTTACACTCTCCCACACACTCATTATTACTCTGGAGCTCTGTGCAGTTTAATGAAAGACCCTAAGACATGGGAGCTAAGCCCTCTGTCCTGAATAGCATGTGGGTCATGCCCCATAGATTAGAAATCTTGGAGCAGCTACAGAGAAAAGCAGGAGATTTACTGACATGGTCATCATGGTGCTGTGGAGAGTAATGCCTCTAATGGAGGGATGCATGCGCATGTTAATCTGTTATCAGACAAAGAAGCTTTATAATCAATCATTGACAATGCATAATTGATGCTGGCCGCTCCGCAAAGGTTTCAGGGACAAAGATCTTTGAAAAACAAAAGAGGGTTTCAGCTAAACTGTCACCTGCCTCCAACAAAGTGAAATATTTAGCATGCTATTTAGTGTTTTTGTTAAATAAACCAAAGTGAAGTGGGCACAAGAGAGGGTCGATTCTCTAAAGCAAACACAAAACTCACCTTTATACAACTGCATCAGAGGAAAACCTTTTTTACTCAACTGTAGATCAAAAATGTGCCTTTGGAAAACGGGGAGGAAAAACTCCCCAGCAAAACATAAACAGGAAGGCAATCCAGGCACTTCATAATAAGAGAAAAAATAGTAACAATGAGGAAGGAAATATTAAAAAAGCCTTTATTGTGGTGGCTAAAATTTTTTTTTTTTTTTTTTTTTTAAAGCCAACATGTTTACAACCACTGCAGGTCTTTGAACCAACAGATGCTGGATTTTTGAGGCCAATACAAATATTTGTGAATTAAGAAAAAAAAAATCAATAATAAATCCAGCCAATGTTCTTTTTTTCCATTAAAGGAGCTCTTGAATGTGGTTATTATTGAATTCTGACCAAGATTTGTACTGAAACAGAATATTTCTCTGTTAAAAAAATAAAATTGTCACTTCTCTGTGGCGAATAATGGAAGGTCAACACTGTCTCCATATGACCTCAGACACATCTGGCATTTATATACTGCAGTGTCCTCACAATTATTAGCTAGATAGCTGGATATATCTGTAATCAGGGTTGTTCTGATACTAATAACAGTATCAGAAATGCCTTTGACACGGCCTGAAATGCTGGATAGACTAATGGCAAGTATGCAATATGCACCGATCCGATAGTTAGTCCCGAAACACGACTCTGCTACTTCTCAGCAGCGTCCTGTACGCCAGATATGTTTTAACCTGAGCCAGGCCTATCAATCATATCTCATCCATACAACTACTATATAATAATAACACATATGTTTTTAACAGGTATCGGATCAGTACTTCGTACGAGTTCAGGTATCAGAATACGTATCGGGAGGGAAAAAAATGGCATCTGAAACTTCATTTGGTGTTTTTTTGTTTGTTTTGTTTATTCTCTGTAGCATGCAGCATGTTGTTTCCATATCAGAAAAGTGCAACAGCGCAGGAACAAAGTTTTGTTTTGTGACTCGATTTAAAATTCCCAGGAGAAATTTTGGTTTGGTGACGTAACTTCCTCCATGCAACATGTCTTTATTTAAGGCTGAGTGATATTTTCGACCTCGATACTGATATTGCAACACTATTGTAGTAGTAGTAGTATTTACACAATAAGATTTTTTATTTTTTTATTTTTTTTTTAAAGCAAATAACTGGACAGCTAGTGCAGTCTGGTAAATTATATCACATTACTGTAATGCAGCCTCCCTAACCAGGAAAAGACTACTCAACAAAGCCAAGTGGTAAGGTAACTTCTTCTCCACAACTGTTACTATTTGTGTGCCTTTTGTGGCTGCCTTTGGAACATGTACAAACAAGTCGCGGCACAGTGGCGGTTAGCACTTTTTGCCTAACAGCACGGAGGCTGTAGGTTTGAATCCCAGTCTGGTTGTGGGTTTTTCCCTCCAGGTGCTCCGGTTTCTTCCACCACAAAACAAAACAAAACAAAATCATGTAATGTTAGGTTTCATCTGTCAGTACTCTGACCAAGGTGCTGGTTTGGAACTGGAGTTGGTCCCTGAACGTTGCACAGCAGCTGCCCACTGCTCCTAATAACAGGATGAGTTAACAGCAGAGAATGAATTCTACTGTATAATTGTAGTCTGTTTGATCACAATAAAGTTGGCCTTTATTTTTACAGAGCTTTAAACTCTCGCTGCAGATTTTAGCAGTGGAGCTTCCCTCAGCTCAGCTGTGACACACAAAACATGACTTCCTCCATAAAAGCCTATTAAAAGACACTGAAAGCCATAGAAACTACTGTCATCTGATAGCCGTGTCATAGATAACAGGCTGTTGATCTATTGACCTTATAAACAGGAAGGTTTTGTCCCGAAAAGAGCGAGCTAGCAACTCACTTGCTTAACTGGAAAAGTGGTAAAAAAAGAACTTAACTATTAAACTATTTTGATAAATCATTGATGGTTGAAAGTAATTCTACGTGCAAAAAATGCAGAAAATGCTGTTTTCAGCCTCTTATACAAAAGATTTCCTGCTTTTCTCTGTTTATTATCACATTAAACTGAATGTCTTTGGTTTTTAGACAGACAGAACAAGACATTTAAAGACATCACCTTGGACTTTAAAAAACTGTGACGGACAATTTTCACAATTTTCTGACATTTTATGAACATTGTAGCCGTAGATTAAACGTAACAATTAACTTGATAACTGCTTACAAATATTTTTTTACAGGGGAAAGTAAAAGTTGACTTCAGGTGAGTGTGTTTAGGGCTGCAAAAAAAAAAAAATTCACTGCTGATTAATCTGTCAATTATCCTCTTGATTAATCGATTAGCGGTTTGGTCTATAAATGTCAGAAAAATTGTGAAAAATGTTGATAAGGGTTTCCCAAAGCCCAAGATAACATCCTCGGATGTCTTGTTCTGTCCGCAACTCAAAGATATTCAGTTTTCTGTCACGAAGGAGTAAAGAAAACAGAAAATATTTGAGAATCTTTGTCATTTAAAAAAAAATTACTCAAACAATTGATCAATTACCAAATTAGAGCCTGACTGATTTTTGAGACCGATAGCTATTTTTGAGAGGAAAAATTCACTGATTACTGATATGGTGGCCGATATAGTGAATTTTTGAGTTGTAGTAAAAAAGTGCACTGATCTTATGTTGCACAGATATGACTGGGCAGAGGTACTCGGAACGCAGTTTTCTTAAACAAATAACTTTATTAAAGAATATTTCATTTATCAGAAATTATTTATAGCTCAACTATTATTTTCATTATTGATTAATCGATTAGTTGCTTGGTCAGTAAAACGTCAGAAAATGGTGGAAAATGCTGATCAGTGTCTCCTAAAGCGCAAAATGACGTCTTCAAATGCCTTGTTTTGTCCACAATCCAAAGATATTCAGTTTACTGTCATAGAGGAGCAAAGAATCCAGAAAATATTCACATTTAAGAAGCTGAAATAAGAGAATTGTGTTGTTGTTGATTTTTTCTTTTGAAAAATCAAGAATGTGACTGATATGGAATTTTTGAGGCCTGTACCAATGCTGATTTCAGAGGGTAAAAATTAACCAATTACCGATATGGCGGCAGATATACTTAATTTGTGAGTTGGAAAAGGTGGGTTGTGCACCAATTCTGCGCCGATATGACTGGGAAAAGTTGATTTTTTTTAAACAAATAACTTCATTAAAGAATATTTTTATATATTTTTTAATTAACATATATAAATGCCAACCAATTGTAGAAATGATCACTGGGGAAACAATGAATTAATAAAAATGAAATAAATAGATATATAAACATCAGTACTGCTCAGCATCAGTCAATTGCTGAATATTTCAGTGTTGCCAGTCAATTATCGATCGGCCAATGTATCTGTCGGGCTCTGATCAAAATAGTTGGCGATTAATTTAAGAGTGAACAACTAGACGATTAATTGTTGCAGCTTTGTTTGTGATTTCCACCTGTATTCTCACCTTCACACAGGAACATTTTGGTTTGGAAACTCTCCTCAACAGCGACCATTTATGTACATTTAACCTACAAATCATCCCCAACCCAACATACCTTACATGGTCTGTTTGAATAAGAAGCAGCAGCTGAAAAAGGACATATTATCTCAGAGCAAGTGTCCACACAGCTGAGGTGGGCTTAATGTTTTGTTTTGTTTTTTATTTAAGCCAGTGCTTCAGCCATGGGGTCATTTTGGGATCCCTTGCTGTGAAGGGTGCATGGTGGGTTATAAATAGTCCAAACTGTCAATACAGCCGGTGTAAAGCAGGCTGAGAGGGGAATATAGGCTACAGAGGCTGCAGGAGGGATTATCTCACCCCAAATGATAGTGAACCGCAGGCCTTATATGGAATAAATCGATGAAGGGATTTTGGAAATCCAACCACAGCCACATAGAGCACCATTTTTTTTTTTCTCCAAAACGCATGAATAAATGTGGCCATACTGAGGGGATGAACTCATGAGAGGAATGAATCGGCTGTGTGGATGAACTCCACGGGTTGTAATTACGCTAGATGGCCAAAGTCATCTTATTTTGTCCCTGGAAACTACGGGCCAGTGCGCAGGCCCGGCTGCTGGGACTCCGCTGCAGCATCACGCGTCCTTCCCACAGAGCAGCGCGGTGCGGTTATCCACAAATTATTCAAAAAAAGACCCCTAAAATGTGACTAAAATGAAACTGAGGACACTTTTATCCCTTAAAATTCATCACTGCAACCCATAAGACACGATTAGACACACGCTAGAGCTAGAGTCTTGTTTCTGAGCTGCTCCTATGTATATTTGAACAGGTGCAACAGCCAAAATGTGCACAAAAAAACAAGCCGAATTAAAGAATTCATTCTCTTTTTTGATAAAATGTGCAGCTACTTTGCATTAAATACACTGCACTGGATTTGGGACACATTTAAAAATAAACGTTGTTGCACAGCTGCCAAGTTACAAGCAAACACTCATTGGAGATAACCAAACGTAATTCTGAATTTAAGGCTAAAAAAATCAACACATTTCATCGCCACATAGCGTCACAAACACACACGTTGTTACAATGAAAAGCCATGCTTCACAAACACTAACATGTTGTCTACATGTCGGCTCCAGCAGACGGACATGAATCATCCTCAGTGCAGTTTTTTTTATTTTTTTATTTTTTTTTTTTTACCTCCAGATAGATTGAGCTCTGCGGTGTCTCCCTCAGCTCACAGGCCGGCGGATGGCACTCATCACCCGGAGAGCTTGTTCGGGACGTCGCGGCGGCGGTGGTGGTAGTGGTGGTGGTGGTGTCCGTGTGCTGCCGGTGCTCGTCTGTTGCTGTCCCCGGCTGGCGTCTTCCTCCTCCTCCTCTCCTCCTCCTCCTCCTCTTCCTCCACGGTGTCTCTGCTGCTCTCCGGTTGGAAATTGACACATTTTACTTCACTGCAGCAGCGGCAGCGGCAGCGGCAGCAGCGGCACATGCTCAGACAGGCTCGCGCACCTCTTGCATCTTTCCTTAACCATTTGTTGACCGCAGCCGAGCGAGCAGCAGACCTCCAGACTGGAGCTTAGTACTGGACTGGACGTCCTCTCAGTCTGTGAGAGGATCCGCAGGATGGGACACAGGCTTAACAACAAACACATAATGTCGTGGAAGTCCATTTCTGCCAATGTGATGCAAATATCCTCTAATTATAATGAAAAACTCTCAAAATGATGTCTTAATATCTCAAAATAATGACTTAGTATTTGTCATAATATGATGTTTTCTCAAAATAATGACTTTATATAAGAAAATAATGACTCAATATGACAAAATAATGACTCAATATGACAAAATAACTAGACTTTCTGAAAATAATGACTTAATATTCCAAAATAACGACTTGGTGTGAAAAAATAATGACTTAGTATCTCAAAATAACAAGACTATTTGAAAACAATGACTTAATATGACAAAGTAATGACTTAGTATCTCAAAATAACAAGACTATTTGAAAACAATGACTTAATATGACAAAATAATGACTTAGTATCTCAAAATAACAAGACTATTTGAAAACAATGACTTAATATGACAAAATAATGACTTAGTATCTCAAAATAACAAGACTATTTGAAAACAATGACTTAATATGACAAAATAATGACTTGGTATCTCAAAATAATGACTTACTATCTCAAAATGCCAACTTTGTATGAAAGAAATAATGACAGTTTCTCAAAATAATGACTTTGTATCTCAAAATAATGACTTAATGTCTCTAAATGATAGGGTTTTCTTAAAGTAATGAGTTAGTCTCTCAAAACAATGAGTTAGAATCTCAAAATAATGACTTACATATCACAAAATAATTTCTTTAAACATAAACTTAAGGCAGGGCTTAAAGCAAACAGTCATGGGTAATGTAACCTCATCCTTGGTACTGCCTTTACAGACTTTAATTGTGTTTATCTCTGTACTTTTGTGACACATTTATGTAGTGTATTGTTTTGTACTGTATTGTTTTGTCTTGTTGAAGTGCTGTAAGGCTTTAATTTGTTATAACCTGCCTATAGGAACCTGTACGGATGTAAATTAGCTCCTGAACTCTGACACGTTTATGCTGAAGTCTAAACTGCAGTGTTGATTAATACACACTGCCCCGGTAAATTAATAAATAAAATATTTAAACTTACATTCTCAAAAGAAAAGAAAGTTTGTATATCAAAATAATGAGAAACTGTCACTAGGTGTGAAACCTCATACATACCCAGTGACATATGAAGAGGTGACACCTGCACCAACAATAATACCGCCTCTTTATCTTTGTTTGTTAGTTTTGGAGAGAGACAGGAGTGGTGTTTGGATAGCAGCCTGAAACTCAAATGTCTTTATCACCGTCATAAACGAGAATGACGTCGCTGCACCACTTCCTTTGTCAAACCGAGGTCAGGCGGTTAAATCACATGGTTAGCGGTTATAAGCAGTTACACACAAGTGCTGAGGTACAGAGCTGCCATAAGTTACTGCAAGAACTGAGTGTACTTTGGCTGTAAACTAATATAATAACACCTTCTGGAAGTGACTCATTTTCATATTAAGATTATGTTAAAAATGTTTTCATTATTTTTGTTTTAAAGGGGCGTCAGGTTTATTCACTTCCAAAAGCTTTTATGGCCTTGACCACAGTATATTCAATTCATTTTCCAGATAAGAGTGTAGAAACTCTACTCTGATTGTGTAGCGTTTATAAAATGAACAGTAGCGTTGTGCATTTCTTTTAAATTAACTAAAAGTCCTGCGTCACTGGCGGGGTCGAGCGAGTCCTTGAATCAAACCAGTATAATGTGCTTTTTGAGTATCACCAGACTGAAGTGTGTCAATATCTGTATTTGTAATGAAGGAAAATCTTCACTGGGTAGCTGATACTGCAAGTGTTGCATTCACTGACTCACTTATGTTTACATTAGGTTGTTTCAGGAATCACACAAAGGCTTGGAGTCATTGAGAGGCCTTCACTAATTCTTAACAGACATAGTGTCTCTCCTTTCTTCTCCTTTCACATAAACAAAAGAACAGTTTGATAGTCTTGCTGCGGCGGCTGCGGTCGGAGAGGTGTTTGTCTTGTCTCTCTGGACGGAGAAGACGTAAGACTGTAATCTGGTTTGGATAACGCTGACCTTGAGCTGTGGAGCCAAGGGTGCTGAACTGCGCTCTCAGACCTTGTGTATTCATACTTCCTGTGTTTGGATTTGCAGACCGACAGGCTGATTCTATGTCCTCTGACCTTGTCTGGGCGTAGGTTCATCGTGACCTTATCTGTGAATGTTTAAAGACTATCCCGAACTGAAGGGAACATCAGGACAAAGCGCGTGCTGATTATTTCTTCATTCTCCTTGGCCAAGTATTATCAAACCACATTAAGTCTGAGACATATTGGACTCCTGTGGACTTTCTCTGTTTGATGTATGAGCGAAAAGATAAAATCTACAACAGTTTGAAAAACAACAATCCAAAAAAACAATGGGCCTCACTCACCAGAGAAGAAATTTCTTCTCAAAATCTATAAGTTGTAGAAACCCAAAAAAGCATTTCAATAATTCAAGTAATTAAAGTGAAAGGGAATGATTGTTAAAATGTTGATATTTTCAATTAAAACAATTCAGTTTTCAGGCACTAAAATAAGGACGAATCAGGTTTGCAGCTCACTGTGACCAAATTTTGAAATAATTTAAGATTTTAGGTCATAGGTCATATAGGTCAGCAAAACTTTTTAAAGTTTCTTTCAAAACATAAGAGTTTGAGTTTATCGGAGTACGTTGCCTTGAAATCTTGAGCCGTCTCAGCTTTGTGTCATGTTTTTTACAGTGTAAAGTGATTCTTGCAGTTGCCAACTGTAAAAATATGTAGCCTATACACCAAATCTTTTGATAAGTTTTAATATTTTGTCGATTAAAATGTGCGTCACAGTCTGCGTTTATGGCTTTTGACGGTGACTAGTTTTCTTGAGTCTCAATAAGCAGCTATGGATCACTTTTGTTTTTTTTAAAGGCCAAAAGTGCCTCTTTTAATCATAAAGGTTGCAGACCTCTGCCCTACACTGACTATGGATGAGCACTTCATACACTCCACCCACAAATTTGAACAATGCCTTTCCTAATTCCTGTGCAGTCAGTTTTTCACGCCTGGTTGTTTATTAGTTATTAAGGTAATAAATACACTGAACAGAAAAGGAAAAAGTCTGCGCAGCAGAAGAGCTCCCGTTCAAAAAATGTATTAGCGTGACGTTTCGAGCTATCGGCTCTTCTTCAGACAGCAGTCTGATTTTTTTTTATTTTGTGATCCAGCACCCAAACCACTGGGCTCAGGGATGTGAGTGTCTTTTTTATGTTGGCAATAAATAAACTACCATGAGGTTTTTTGTGGAAGAAGTTGCTGTACGACAAAATGCTCACTGTACTGAGCACGATAATGAAAATAAAGGAAATTTCCATGCCGAAGCTCGATAACAGTGCAGAGCTCTACTGGTTTCTGCGCAGTGGGAGATTCTTCACTGGATAACATGATAAAACCTGATGATACACGATAATGTAACGCAGGATGTGACTGAAATATCGACTCATTCTTTCTTCGTGAGAGCTCTTCAACAACACACGAATCATCACTCAGTGGTCCGAAGAGCGTTGTAATAATGTTATCTGTATGCTGTCTAACCAGATATGATTTCAACTGGATATTTATGGTAGTAAAATACTGAACAGATGCCCTTTACCGCAGTCTCGTAAAGACCGGAGAGCGCTTATTCAGAATCGTTCTGTTAGAAATCAGCATCGACCTGCAGACGAGTGGACTGAAACTGAAAATAACAGCCTGGACTATTAGTCTATGATGAGTGGGAGGTGTAACAGCAGATAAATGTTAGATATAAATATTGAGTTTCTCCGGAGGACAAACAGTCTCAAACAGAGAAAAAGAGCTCAGTGACCCCAAAACTTTCAGCAAGACAACGCTGGAGTGGCTCCACCGTGACGCTGTGATGTTAGACGAAGCCTCGACTAGAAGCTTCTCGACAAACATTTACGCACATTTCATTTGACAGATTCTTTACATATATTTTAACAGAGCCTGAGAGGATCTGATGAAAGGAAAATAACAAACGCGCAAAGCTGGTAGAGGCTTCTACAAAGTAGAAAACAAGCGGTATAAGCATTATTCAGACCCTTTTCTCAAGTAAAAGTACTCATACCAAACTGCAAAAGTGCTCAATGTAGAAAAATGTTGTGTGACTGTGAACTATTATTATATATTATATCATTAGATTATTATTAGTCATGCAGTAAAATAAAAGACAGGATTTTACTGTTGTAGTTTGTTGAGGTGGAGCTAATTTTTATTAACAGTTTTGGGATGATTGTTTAAGTTCTGTTTTTAATATTTTCTTTTCACATTTATCGGTTAATTGATTAATTGATACATACACAGACCATGTGTATACAATTATATTTGAGAAGCTGGAACTATGAAATGTTTGGCACTTTTACTTAAAGAGTAAAACACTTGCCAATTAATTTCCTGTTCATCAACTCTCTTATATAAATTGTAACAAAACATTATAGTTTATAAGCTCTTCGTGTGTTAACATTTTTTCAGTGTTGAAAAGGATTTTTGGGGGCTTTTTTTTTTTCGTGGCTCAAAACTGAGGGTCTAAGAATGGAGAGTGTCTTCTCTGGTACAGTCTGAACTGTGATTTGTAATTTTGGGATATATTAATAAAGTTTATAATAACAATTTCAGTAAGAATAACAATCATTTTCTTTCCTTATCTTATATTTTATATATAGATTCAATAATAATTGTTATAATAATAATCTTGATTTTCCCAGTGTGTTAAATAATGTATTTTAATAATCTTATAAACTGACCATTTGCTCATTTTACACTGATGGTTTCAAATGTTTTTTTTTTATTTTTTTAAGTATCAGTGGGTTCTCAAAAATGATTTTAATAAGAATAAAGAACAGAATTACATTTTTGAACGTGGGTGGGCTACTTTGAGTCAGCGTGAAGGCTGGAGTTAAAAATAATATTGGACAACGATAACGGTCTAATAAAGGGATGTGAGTATGTTCATTTTTCATCTGTGTAAAGGAACAAATAATTATGTGTGTGTGTCTATGTGGATATGTATGTGTGTGTGTAGATTTAGCCATTTGTTATATTTTTTATTGTTTATTTTTATTACATTTATTTATTTTCTCATCTATTTCTGTTGTTTTCAGCTCGTGGTATTGTTATTCTATTCCTTTATGTGTATGTTTGTCATTTTGACCTAAAGTTATAATAAGTTATAATAAGTGAATAATAAAGTTTGAGTTTGTTATAGTTTCATTCTTTTGTTTCTTAAGACAAGAATGAACTCTCAAGTTCAATATCTAAATGAACAGAGGCAGAAAAATAACTGTCAGCAGATGAATTCGTGCAGCCCAGTTCCAAAAAAGTTGGGATGTTGTTTTTTTTTGTAATAAAAACTAATTTTGATGATGACTGCAACAGGTTCATAAAAAGTCTGGACAAGAGCATGTTTATCACTGTGATACGTCACCTTTTAACATCACCCAGGTCAGTATAGTACCTGAACTCTTTCACTATGAAACCACGTCGTTGTAACTCGTGCAGATTGTCTTGACATCGTCTTGCTGAAATAAGCAGGGACATCTCTGAAAAATGTCGTCTGGATGGCAGCATATGTTGCTCCAAAACCTGTATCGGTATATTGAATGATGCACCTCCGTACCATCACAGATGACTTTTGAAGTTAGCGCTGGTAACAATCTGGATGGTCCTTCTCCTCTTTAGCCTGGAGGATGTCTGTGATTTCTGGAAACGATCTGAAATGCGGACTCGTCAGACCACAGCACACTTCCACTTTGTGTCAGTCCATCTCAGATGAACTCAGGCCTCAGAGAAGTCTGCAGCGTTCCTTGATTATGCTCATATATGGCTTAATTTGCATGACACAGTCTTGACTCGTGTTTGTAGACGCAGCAACAAACTGGTTTTACTAACAACACTTTTCAAAAGTGTTCCTGAGCCCACCTAGTATTCTTTATACAATTCTGTGGGTTTTTAAATGCCGTGCTGCCTGAGGGGTCAAAGGTCAGGCATTAAATGTTGGGTTTCAGCCCCTTGCATGCAGAGATTTATCCAATTTAATGACATTATGGATTATACGGTGAAATCTGTAAATTCCTGCAGTTCAGTGTTGAGAAATGTTCTTAAACTGTTGGACTTTTTGCGCACAGTTTTTCACACAGTGGTGAACCTCATCGATGCTCGTGAATGACTGCGCCTTGAGGATGCTGCTTTAATATTCAATCATGATTCTATCACCTGTTAACAATTAACCTGCTGAATGTTCCAAATAATGTTCCAATTTTTTGAGCTCTTCATAACTTTCCCAGTCTTTTGATGCTCCTGTCCCAACTTTTTTTAAGAACATGTTGCTGTCAAAGTTAGAATAAGTGTATATTTACAAAAAATCAATAAAGTTTATCAGTTTGAACATTAAATATGATGATCATTAAAAATGATTTACAAATAATTGTTTTATTCACATTTTAGAAACCGTCCCAACTTCTTGGAATTGGGGTTGTGTATTTTCTTGTCTTTCATTTCATTCAACAGAACCTCTGTGACTGATGTTTCCAAAGAGAAGCTCCTAATGAACATAAAATAAAGAAACACGTTGACAAAATGAGTGGACATGAAAGCAGAACAATGCTGCTTTATAGTTGTTTTTTTGACTTTTGCTTACAAAACATTGTTGTGTTTGTGCATTTAATCTTTTCTTATTCTTAGGCACAAAACATATAAAGCAATTATGGAATGAAAAGCGTTAGTTGTTTTGCATTTACCCTGTCTGCAGACCTGTGTGAGCTTGGAAAAAAAGAACAATCACCTCTGTGCACAGACACCAAAAGAAGAAGGGAAAATCAATTATCTTTTTTAATTACATCATCTAAGCATAGATGCATTACTTGTGAAAAAGGTAGAAAAAACAGCAAGTCTTTCTCAATAAGTTAAACCTCTCTGGCCGAAGATCAGGGCCGGCTCACAAAACATAAGATTTCCCGTAAAGCATTCAAATTCATTGAAACAAAAGACGAGGAGTTAACTCGTGTCGCTGAAATAAAAGTGCGTCTCCTCGTTGAATTTAACTCGTTAAAAAACAAAAAACATAGAAGATGCAAGTGGCTTATGTTACAGTCCTTCCACCCTTTTCCACGGGGCTCTGCAAGCATTTTTCATGAAACTTTACAAGTTCCATCGTTTGATCGACAAACAATAAGCTGAGTTATAGTTGGTAAAAAATTATAATAACAATAACAATAATTACAATGACAGTTATAACGAGAAATGTAAGTAATAAACACAGTCCTGTACAGTCAGGCTCATCTTCTGATTGACCACAGCCGAACTGATCGATTATCGATTGGTCTTCAGCAGCGTGACAGACCCGTGCTGACTGAAGAAATGTGGCCAATGCTGTCGTCTCCTTCTCAGCTTCAACTTCTCTCAGCTGCCCACGGCTTTGATTTACTGGAAACGCCTTTCCATTTCATGTCCCCCTCTGCTGAAAAACACACAAAGGAGGTGATTATGAGTCTCTTGTTGTCAAAGAACAATTGTACGTTTCAGGTGCTCTTCCCTCGCAATGTGATCAGCATGAGCACAGATAAATCAACAAAGAATTCATTCATCATCTTCTATGATACCAGTGTTTCTCTTATGACTGTACAGGCCTGGTGGGCCACCAGAAATCACTTATTTTATACCAAAAATAAAACCAAATAATCACTGATTCAGGAATTAATGATTTGTGTTTGTGGGGACTTCTGAAGTAAGACAGAGAGATGGAGGTAATACAGTGTTCAAGATGTGCAAAGGTCAAAGGTTACATGGCTTATTTTTATCCAATAAATGCAGCTTATTAAGTCATCCTCTCCTTGTGATCACTAAGGTCTTGAATATAATAAGCGAACAAAAATTTTAACACAAACATAAATTAGGGCTGGACGATTAATTGAATATCAATTTCAATAACAATTTTGGCTTCCGACAATCATTATAATATAGAAAATAGAAATAAAACAATTATTGTGCTGCATGTCGTAGTGGCGTGTTGCGTTATGTCTTGTTATGTGCTGACTGATTTTAAGCTAAGCCAGCGCTGCTCTCAGTGCATGATCCGACCCACGTCTGTCTCAAAGCTTCTGAACACATACTACTTCGCTGTGACGGTTATTGGGCCACAGCAGCTCAGGCCAGACAGACAGCAGTCTGGATCTCTGGTCCTGCTGAGGCTGCTCTGCCTCTGTAGGACTTCTTAAAAAGTTACTCCCCTGTGGCTAATCAAATTATAACTGCTAATGAAGACAGGAGAGCTGTACGGTAATTGACAGTAATAGAAATTGTTGGTGGTTGTTACCATCTGGATGCTAATCACCGCAGTAAAATATAGTAAAACGGGCACCTCTCTGCTTTACCAGGCAGACTCAGGTTTGTTTGTGTGTGAGGAAGCAAAGCTGACAAACCACAGGATGCTGTCACAGTAATTATGTGATTTTAGTATTAATTTAAACTTAACTGCTGATTGTAAACTCTTCTGCTGATCTGTACAAGTGATGTTTATGCTACTTTTGTAATTACGACGAGTACTACGACTTTTCCATGATCAGAAAGTGTCCAAGTACATATTTTCTTAGGAAAACTCTCCAAAAACTACCACACTTCTTTTTTGGCTGCAACAGAAGTGTAGTATTTTGATCTTTTTCCACCAATTTCCCCCCAAAAAAGAGAGTGAAACAAGTGAAAAGAAGCTACCCTAAAGTAATATTACAGTACAAAAAGCCTCCTGTTTGTTCTGTCACTACTTGTGATTTACAAGATCCAGCTGCAGTCGTGACTAATAATGACGACAATCAGTTATCTGTAATCAGTTGTGATCACTTTGTCATATCAGAGAAGATAAATGAAACCATCAGGGATGATAAAGTGCAGTATAACTTCCTGATAGTAGCAGCAATAAATGCAGGATGACATCACTAAAACTAACCAATGAATGAGTTCAACTCCATGTGAACATAAACTGCACCAGGCAATATTACTTTTTCTTCCTGAATCAACAAAAGTACAGGTGAAAGCATCCTAAAATCACAAAATCTAAATCCCTTTCCAATATCCGGCACCTCACTGTCAATTTTATTTTAGAAACCTTGTGGCAAAAGGAGCAAGAAAAAACCCCAACATGTCATAAGCAGAGATGATGATCAGAGAGACGCAGCGGCGTGTCTCACCTCAGCGGGGTTTGTAGTAGAGGTCATTCCCGCAGAGCGTTCAGTCCAGCTCATGTACCTCGTCCTGCAGGGAGACCGAGGGCCGCCCTGCGTCGCTCACCCGTTTGGCCATGATGTCCCACTGTGGAGTCAGGGCTTTGGATTTAGTGCCTGCAGAGGAGGAAGAGATGCTGGTCACACACACACACACACACATCAGTGCACTGATACCACTGAATTCACTAAGGGACAAAATCTTCTGCCCCCTGGTGGCTTCATAAAGTACTAATTCCTTCAGTACATCTGCAGAATAAATATGAATATACCTTATTAATCATTTGTTTTGATATTTGATTACTCTAACCTGATCATAAAAAACACATCCATAAAATCTTCCCACAGTAGGACTGATGTCATTTTACTTCCTCCATCAGAGATCATCAATGTTATCAATTTCCACTGGTCAGGTCTGTCTTTCTTTTTTTTTTTTAAATTGAGCAACATCTAATTGACAGCAATGAATTATCAGTTACATCATGTAAAGGTTAGTTTTCAATCTTTCATCCAATTCACACAAAACCTTATCAACAGTTAGAATACACTCTCCTCTTAACTTGCTTTGCACAGAAACAAACAGCAGCCTGTTTTTTTTTTTTTTTTTTTTTTTAACCAAATACGAGTTAACAATAAAACATTCAGCAAATTACCTTTATAAATATTCATTAACATATTGTTCAGACTCTGACTCACACAAAGACATATTCTTAATAATTTAGCATTCAGCCAGGGAGTTTGTTCTGCAACAACAACCACTGTCCATGAAGCAGTAATTCTCATTATGTTACACAGATGAAATCAACCAGGTCTGCAGAAACAGCCTCTGTGTGGTTTGCTCCACCTGTGAGGTTTGACACCGACGATACGGCAAAAGATGGCTTCATTCAGTGTCAACACAGATCCAAAACAAAAGGCAACTCTTCAAAGTAAAGGACAGAGCTGTGCTGAATAGATCAAAGCTTTGTTCATAATGTTGACATTCAAATTCTAAACTGACATGTGTGCAGCTTTTTTCTCCCCTTTTTGCACATCTTTTCACTTTGTTTAACATTCTGTATTTCTTTATTGCAGATAAAGATATTCTTATATCACTAATACTACACTGTTTGTACAATTCCAGTGATGGCAGTGTAGGACTGTTTCTGATCCAAACATTTCCATTAACACCAGAGCATTGTAAAGTTTGTTTGTGTGTATCCTTTAAAAAACATTTTCACTGCAGTCACTTACTGCACACAAAGAGGCACGGGCCTGCATTAACGTGGTCGTCTAGCAGCTCTCTGATAGCATCATAAATGACATTTATGTGGACGAAAATGACACGCTATACTAATTTCTGAAAGTTTATTTAACAAAAAAAGACTCATTTAATGCAATGAATCACTTTTTTCAAATTGATGATTTTGTTCTTTATTTTTACCATCTCATATTTAATCATATCATACAGCCTGCTCCTTCCCTCCATTATACATTATGGGAGATGTGATTTCTGCATATTTTTGTATGTACTGTGCGCCACTGACTGACTCCACCAACTGTTTTCTCTCGCTCTCTCCTTTCCTCCTGTTATTTAACTTTATTTTTGCTTATTCATTTCCTTAGTTCCCTCCTTTTTCTCCTGGTCTCTTTCTTTTTTTTTTACCTTTGTCATACTGTATATAATCATTATTATCAACAATCAACAACAACAAAACAAGGGGGAAAAAAGAATCAAAATATGACAGCGGACATCCAAAGCTTCATTTAAAAACCTTATTGGAAGCAGCGCTAGAACAGGAAACGTTTAGAGAGAAGAAATAGTTACAGTTACAAATTGTTGTTTTTACTGTTATGTTTGTGTTTAGATAAAGCTCATAAGATACAACATGCTCATTGTTAAACTTTGGAGTTATAAGCAGGTGGATTTCTGAAGGCCAGGCTAACTGTTCCCCCTGCATCAAGCCTCCTGGTCTCAACCAAAATATTGAACTACTGCTTTAAGTTTCAGTGAAAAAGATCAGTTCACTGAGAAAACAGAGTCGACCGACGCTGCTAAAGAGGACTGTGGAACACATGAATAAAACAAAAGAAATAAAGCTGCAATCGTTACAATTACCAATTTAAAAAATAAGAAAAATAAAAACATAAATCACTGAAGTGACAAACTGCTGGTAAAATAATAATAATAATGATGATAAAATTAAAAAAATAAATAAAAACTAATCCCTTATACTCAAGTCTGGCTGCTTTCCAACCCAAATCTCCTCCTGGTGTGTTTTCCCAGCCTGGGTCTGAGGTGGGCTCACAGACCAGTGGAGATGCTCTCCCTCAGGATACACTTACCGAGCCCTCCTCCTCCTCTTCCTCTCCGCTGTTACCATGACAACATAGACTGTAGCCTCCAGCTAAAGCAGCAAGGCCGATCCGATCCTCTCTGCCTCTCTGTCTTTCTCTGGCATACTCTCACTCTCTTGATCTCTCAGTCTGTCTCTTCCCCTCTCTCATTTCACAGGGGAGAGGGGAAAGTGGGACATAACCCAAAAAAATAAGAGCCCCGCACAAACTCTTAACCCTTCGGCAGTGGATCTTAACTGTGTTTTGTGACCATCGAGTGAGCCACAGAGCTCAAATCTGCCTTTACATTCTCCTTAAATAATAAAATGATCAATGCTTGGCAAACACATTAAAAACTAAACTAAGATGCATTACTTTTCACATAAACATTAGCATTAAAATAATTAAAATTAGGCTGTGCTAACTAAAAAAATGACATGATAAACATTCAAATTAGTTTAAAAGCTAATGATGACTGCATTATTCTACTCCAGTAATTTCGTACAGATGAGCAGCTGCCTTTAGAGTCAAATTTGCACATAAAAAACATAAAAACACAGCAGCTGGAGTTTAATTCAAGTAATTTCTTTTGTAAAATATCATATCTCATTAAAAGTCTCATTAAAACTAACAAGTAATTAGTAATTTAGAATAGGAGATCATGATTATCATGATATTTTTTTTCTTTCAATGTAGTTTTTACATCTATCATTCTTGTTTTCAACTACTTTCAACTTTTAATCAAATTAGATGTTTTACAATGTGCTAATGTTCTTTAGTGCTGAAACTAATTGTGGAAACTAAAATCTGAATATATAATGATGATACAAGATATTATCAGTCAAAAAGCTCCATCATCATAATGCAGAGCACAGACACACACACTAACTCCTCTCTCTCACTCACCATCCAGTCCGTTGTGCTGTTCGTAGGTGCGTTTGCCCAGGATGGTGGGTGAGCCGTTGTTGAGGATGGGGGAGGACTTGATGGGTGTCAGGCTGCCTGTAGAGATGGACCCTCCACGAATCGGGGGGTCGGGTTTAGCAGGACGGGGATGTGCTTCTGTAGGTGACAGAGCCGAGACAAAGTGAGAGAGGAAGAAACATGAAGAGAGGCGGTGGGGGAAAAGGGGAAAGTAAGAAACAGAGAGGAGGGTAAAATAGACAGAAAGCAGCTCGTTTTAGATAAACAGAGTTGAACAAGTTGTGAAATACATCCAACATGCTGGTTGCTATTAATTTAGAAGAATCAAAAAAGTTTCTGAACGTACTTTCTGAAAATAAACTAATGCAATCATTATTTTAATCTTTTGAAAAGAGCAAAATTATTTTCTTTTCACAGAATCAATGGGCCTCATGCATGAGTGTTTTCTTATTTTCTCTCACATTTGTTCTTAAAAAAGAAACAAAGGGAAAATAAGAAAATCCTGCGTGGGATTAATGAAACATGCACTGACAGCCAAGTCCGTTCTTACCCACCTGAGTATTTTGTTGAATTGTATTTGATCATAAATTTGAAATGGGAATGGGTGCCAGAAAATTTGCCAATAGCATATAGAAATAAATCAATCAATTTAAGAGCAGCAGACTTAAAGGCAGAATCGGTAGGATTTGTCCGAACTGTTCATAAACACATCAGAAACATACCAGGACGTCAAATGGTGATATTTTGGGTTCTTGTACTAAATTTCAAAACTATCCATCCAAAAGTTGTTGAGGCATTTCATTCAAAGCCACAAATGTGAATTGAAGAGGAAAAGTCAGGGGATCAGCAAAGTCTTTAAGGCTCTGGGGACCAAAAATGTAATTTGTTGAGACAGTTCAGTCAGGACCAAACTGGAGGACAGACTGACCGATACTGTCATCCATAGAGCCACGTTACTGACGCGGCTAAAAAGTGACTATCCAACAACAGCACCACACCCAGTAAAAACTGTCTGAGAATACAGTGGGTGGCCGACTTCTTCTTACCTAAATACCGAACCACAGACTCCAGAGGTTTACGATCCACAGGTTTCAGTGGCAAAGGCTTTTTTGGGCCATCTGGCAACCGCAGGGCACCTGTTGAAAAAAAAAACACAGTAAGTAAAAGCTTACTGGACTACACAGTCCATCTGTAAGGACAAAAAATAGCCTTTTTAAGAAACACAGTCTATGTGAAGTCACAAACAGTCGTGGGATCAGATCCTCACATTCTGCCTTGATGGCTGCTGTGTTGACTGGGAGGTAGGGGTGCCTGGCCAGATAACGCGGTCTGATGATGTCCTGGCAGAGGCGGCGTGCCATCCGCGTCAGGCCGGTGGTCTGCAGGTAGAAAGCCTGTCGCGTCTTCACTGCGAACTTGGGGCTGCCGCTGTGTCGCAGGGGCAGGCCGTGGGGACTCTGGAGGCACAAACAGATTAACAACAGTTAGATGCCACAATTACACATCAATGTGTGTTTGTGGCTTTAACAGATTACGCTCGATCTAATGAACACTGATGGACTGAGGACAAGTCGAATTATCACCTAATGACAGGACCTGATGACAAAAGAAAACATTTGGAGTGAATTGTCATCTGAAATGGATTTAATTACTCTGATTTATTGATGCTGGTTGGCAAAATGGAGCTGACTGGAATCCTCCCAAAATGCTTCATCCATTTAACACGCTGGCCCGGCTAATGCAGCCTGCAACAGTCATTTAGGGGCTAATAATTTACTTCAGGTCAATGCTGAACAATATATAGCCTTCATCAGGTTGGCAAATATTCAGAGTGTATGTGGTACTTAATCTGGCTTATTGACACAGTACACAAATGGGAATGCAGTATTTACTCCTCAACAGGCTGTGTGGTTACCTGTGAGGACTGTTAGGAAACAGTGTGACCTGAGAGTCTGTACCAGCAGCAGAGTTTTGAAACGGTTACAGTCGAGAGTTAAACTTATGGATAACTTCCCTAAAATACCCAGACAATGAGTTAGTCTATTTTTAACTGTAACAGAACGCCAGATAACTAGTCATTTGAGACATGTACACGGCTAAAACGAATGATTATGTTCCCACCTGTGGAACAAACTTCCTAAATACCTGAGGTCGGCTGAAACTGTCAGCTCATTTAAATCAAGGCTTAAACATTTTTGTGTCTAGCAGCTTTCCAATGAAGTAGAAACATAACGTCATTGCTGCCTAAATTTGTATTAAATGGAACAATTCCTACATGTATCGTCCCTTTCAAATAAATAAGTAAAATTAAACAATCAGCAAATTAATAAATATTTATTAATATATTTTTTACTAGTGGTTCAACATGCATGACGTTGAAAAGAAAAAGGTTTTATCTGGAGGATGAATTGTTCCTTTAAGGGTACAGTAGACTGCACATGTGTGTGTGTGGTTGTGTGTGTACCATGTTGTTGCGGTTGGGTCCAGGCCTCTCTCCATCCAGTCTTGTGGGCATTTTCAGGCCTCCATACTTTTTCCAGTAGGTCCAGCATGAAGCGCACAGGCGACACTGCATGTTGGGAGGTCCCCATGAGTACCACTGGTAGGAGCTGCTGGCTACACACACACACACACACACACACACACACACACACACACACACACACACACACACAAGCATGGACATAAAAAAAGGACGTGAACGCAGTGAACACACATACACACAAAACATGCCTGAGATCGCTCATAATCCCCACATAATCATGAACACGTGCTTGTGTGCATGCAAGCGAGAGCACAACCTTTAATCATTCATCACTGAATTAACTACAACCACTAAAATAATTCAAACAATACTCTGCTGCAGGGCACGTAATGATATTCTCTCCTCTCCAGTTTAATAAACGGGGGGGGGGGGGGGGGGATCAAATGTGTGCCACATGCAGAGAGTACAGCTCTTTAAATGATCTGTTTTAAAATGAAAACGTACCCCCTGTAAGTTAATGTTCTAATTTAAGTTAGTGGTCTATTGCAAAGGTGTGTTAATGAAAACACAGAGGAGAAGAATTACTGAAGAACAAGAGTTGCTTGATCAGTTCAGTATCTGATTGTTGAAATATTATTGTTGGATGTTAAGTTAGATCTTACAATGACAACAGAATGCAGTCAGTAAAATAAATTCTGTTACCATAAGAGCCCGATCAATGCTGGATTTTTGGAGCTGATAACAATATTTGAAAGTAAAAAAAAATTCTGATACTGACTAGTCAGCCAATATAACAAAGACGCCTCAATTGTGCTTATCAAAGATACATAATGGTGGCAGGATATTTTACAGTTAAAAAATAAACTTTACTGTCCAAAATGACAACAGGGTGTATTCCAGAAAGCACGTTTAGTGAAAACTCTGACTTTGTTAACCCTGAGATGAGGGAAACTCTGGGCTCTGGGTCAGTTACCATGGGAACTGTCTCTGTGAACCTTAACTGGACATCTTCCCTGCTCTGACGCAGGCTCTTTTTTTAAAAGATAAATATGCACAGTCAGCATACACATGCATTAATATTTCTATCACCACTGGATTAAAAAGGAGGCTCTGCCTTTTATTAACCACTGCCATGGTGAATCTTAGTATTGGAGCTCCACTGATGGCGACTTTTTTCATTCATCGCGCACACGCTTAACTCGGAGTTAACATACTCCAAGTTGATTAAACTGACTCGGATCAGCTCTTTCTGGAACGCAGTTTAACATCTCAGGGTTTATCAACTCAGAGTTCAGGGTTAAGTTCAGAGTTTGTTTGCTTTTTGAGAAACACCCCAGCTCACTGAAACAGTAACCCTTCACTGGTATTTTTAATCATTTTAAATTCAAATGTAAATTAAATTTTATTGGCCGATTGACATATTCATCCGGCTCTAGTAACAATGTAGTAAACTAAATCACAAATGCACAACACAGTGAGACTTGAGTCCACATTAGGCTGGTTGAATTCAAAAACATTTTTTCCCTATTTTTTTGGCCATTAACCTGCATTTATGTTACGTTAGTTGTTTTGTCTATTGTATTTAAAGGACTCCTCTGAGCAAAGAAAAAGCTTGTGAATTAATAAATCTATCTGTAATCTGATTCTTAAAACATAACCTAAACAAAAAACTTTTTAAGGTTGTATTTTTAATTCAAGGTAAAAGAATATTCAATACGTAACAGCCTCTTTTACATATGACTGCACCTGTAAATGCCGGAGCAATTATCCTAAGTTCATCATGTACGATTTAGCCATGACTTACTAAAATCTAAATAAATCAGGCCAAAACTTATGAATGTTAATTTCAAAGCAAAGAAACAGCAGTTACAGGACTGCAGCACGTGACTTACTGTAGCAGCTTTCACAGGCTCTGCCAAGGCTGGGGGTCTGCCCTGAGCCTGGAGGTCCTGGGACCGCTGCACCCGCCGCTCCATTCACCAGAGCTGGCTTTACATTGTTACTCAGCTGGTTGGGGTTTGGCTTGTTACTGGAGGGGCACGGGAGCAAAGAGAGGAGGGGGGGAGAGGGTGTCAGACCAGCAGAGATAATGCAGGCCAAAGAGAATAGACAACATTCATCAGCCTTCTGCCAGAGACAGCATTATACTGATACTGTACTGAGAGGCGTCATGAATACTAATAAAGTGAAAGAAAAGGTTTGTGCTCAGACAACAGCAGCACGTCTGACTTTTAAAGAACAGAACAACTCTTTCTTCATACTTCAGTGTGTTCAGATGAAAGAAAGTTACACAAATGACCTGTGAAGAATATATTTGAACCTGATATTTCACACAAAAACTCACAATGAGGTACTCACTAGTTAGGGATGTAGACCTGTTTCAACTTGCTTTCTGCCTCGGCTGCTTTTAATCGTTTCTGAAGCGAAGAAAGAGGGTGAGGAGAAAGAATAGTGAGATTAGAGAGGTTAGTTCCATTGTAAAAAAAACAAAAAAACAAAACAGTATTTAAGGTTGAATATTTCAACTTTGACTTCAGAACCTCATACAGATTTTCTTGATTTTAAAACAGTTTAAAACAGATTTTTACATTTGAATAATGAAGTCACTGAATTGGTTTTGTTATAATTTTTAATTTGGAGCTACTCTGATGTCTGGATACAGATGTATGCCAAAACATACTGTATAGTCAAACTCTCACTGGCCAAACTGTGAAAAGGGAAATGAGAATAGAAAGAAAACAAAAAGCTCTCTCTGAAGAAACCAGACTTCTTTGGCAAAAACAACAAGAAGACAGGAGTTGCCTCAGTGTGTTAGTCAGTTTGTGTTATTGTGAGACTTTGGTATTTTACAGGGTGAGTTCAAATTTGCGGAAGTCACACAGTAACACAAACAAAATAACCGATCAAAGCAGCGATACACAAGCAACTCAAGCAGTAAAATTACTGTTTTGTTTTTTTTTTCCCCCAAAGAGTCTGGTGTCTTTGGAGAGAGCAATATTTGGCTCATATCGAGGCAGTTTCCCATCTGAAAAAGCTGTGAAGGAGAAGGAAAAGTGGTGAAAATATTCTAAATATAGCGTACACTTAAACTGACATTGATTTTTTTAAGTGGCTAAAATACATTTTGCTGCTGATCCTGTACACAGCTGCTTTGTTTCCTGCACCCGTAGTCCTGACCTCGATCTTCTGTAAAGTCATACACTGACCATAAATACGTATTTCATACAAACCCACTTCAAATCATCCAAACTATCCCTTTAAGGGCGAATTTGTCAACCTTGAGGTCAGAACCCCAAACAGATTTTTAAATAAAAAACAGATTAATGATTATTTTTGTTATAACCTTCAGTTTAAAGCCACTCTGATGACCGAATACAGATGTTTGCCAACACATACACTCAAATGGTTACTGGCCAGATTGTGAAAAAAGAATCATTCAGGAGATCATTCAGGTCTGACATTATTCATTGGCCAGAAACAAAAATAGAAATACTTAAGTCAAGGTTAAAATAATTAACTATACTCCTTTTTCTACAAGAAATTTAAAGCTACTACAAGGAGCTCTCATATTCTGAGGATGTCTGAGGCCCCTGTGGTCAAAAGCGATAGCATTTCCACCATAATAACCACAAAATCCTGGTTAATGTACTACTCACTGAAAATTTGTCTGAGAAAACGTAAACACAGGCTCGTTCTGAATTAGCAGAGAATCCGACCCGGTGGCACACCTCAAGAGTAACTGCATAAAAATAGTCCATATTTTCACTGATGGTCTCATTTGTTTATGTAGGTCATATGGAGGCATCAGAAAGAAACTATTTCATAACCTTGTAGTAACTTTAAATCAGATGCAAACAGTTATTGGGCTATAAAGATAGAAATTTATCATGAAATCATACCAATAAAATTACCAATAAATGACAAAATGTCCATTAAGTAAAGTAGTTTTTTCATAAATCCCTGATGTGTAATGAATGGGTTTACCTGCTGAACATATCTGTCCGTGGTCTTCCACATGTAGTAATACTCAATAATACTTGTCAGGGATTTCCAGGGCAACTGGAGAAGGAGAGAGGACACAAAATAAATCATTATTTCAGTGCAGTGGTTATTAAAGTGGTGACAGCAGACTTGTGACTGACAGGTTGGCAGGTTTCAATCTCCTGACTGACAGAGAAGCTTTCAATTTCGATACTTTCTGTGAAGCTGCTAAAAACCCTCATGTCATCTTTTTTATAGTCAAATAAAGTTTTAAAAAAGTTGATTTAGCACTCCCACATGAATATATAAATGTCTTTTGCCAACTGTGTTTTACTCATCTGTCAAAAAACATTTTTCTGCAAAGTGATTCTTTATATAAATGACCAAAACAACACAACTGGCCACACAATCTGTTCAAACAGACTGAAGTTGTGCTGTAAAGTTCCCTCCAAGAAGTTTGAAAGGAAAATGAGCTGTCAAGCGGAGGCCCCACCCATCGTGGTGGTGTGGTCCTGTTGTTTGAGAGAGAAGGCCTGGGTGGAAACCTGAGTGAGCAGCACTGACAGCAGCCGGCCACCAGGTGGTGGAGTGATGCACACAGTGAGAGATTAGCACAATGTGGAGTACAGAAGTCCACAGACGGCAGCACCATTCTTCTCAGGCTGAAAGCACAGAGGACTGCGAGAGGCTGCAGCAGAAAGGCAGCTTTCTCGTGGTTTTAGTTAGTTTCCTCAAAGATATTTCTGTGGAATGTTTCTCTGGATAAATGGTCATTGTGCTTGGCTTTAACATTGTCACTCTTTACTACGGGCTGGACGCAACCTCAGCTTACAGACTACTGTTGTGCTTGACGTTTGTTCTGTATAACATCAGCTTAATGCCTAAATGAAGTCCAAATGTCTGCTACAGAACTCTAATTCTGTGGTTTCTGCACTCAGAAGCAGTAATTATACCCACTGTAACATAAATGAGACTATGGACATCCCACATACAGGCTGATGAGCAGCAGACTGACTGCTTCATATGTTGTCTTTACATATTTCCAATATACAATTCAGTTAAACTGAAATGTCTTTTTTAACTCCCAAGCACACAGATATATGATGATATTAAACAGAGCCATGACACACAACTCTCCACAATTAAAGGAACGGTTTGACATTATGGAAAACATGCTCACTTTATTGCTGAGATCAATACCACTCTTATGAGTTTTGTCTTTCCATGATTAAGTTTTCTAAAGATGTATACAGATGTACTGCACTTATTTTGACAGATATTGTGATTACAATATGATTCACGATTAGTGGGAACAGACATTTTTGTGGTTAAATGTTTTACTGAAAAAGAACAATCAAAATCATGACGATGTGACATTTGTTAGGTTCAGCACCAAATAAACATGTTTTCTTACATCCAGAGAACAACAGTTCTCGGCACTACATGACTTCATTATAATGCTGTTAGTCACACATATTTCCTCGTCAAAAAGTTGCAGCTTTGACGATTTGATTATTGCACTTGGCCATACTGCAATTTCCACAATATTGTGAATAATTGTGCAGCCCTGTTTCATATGATTTAACTAAAATGTCTGTTGTAGTCAAAAACTGCCAAAACAGAAGAGGTAAGAAATTGCACTTGAAGGTGAAATATGCAAGACCCTAGTTTTCAAAAATAAGTGCTGCAGAGCAAGCAAGCACAAGCCCTACACTGTAAGTTGATCGGCTGTTTATAACTGTCAGTGTCTCACAGTGAAAAGTAAAGCTTGTTATTCTCGAAAACAAAAGCCCACTGCTCCGAAAACACACCCTCTGGTGTTTGAGTTCAGTGACTGCCTGTCTCATTGATTTCTTACGACTCATAAACAGACAATCATTCGGCAGTAATTTGGACTCTTGGACACTTGGTCATACCGACTGTAGCACTCTTGCTAGCATTTGACCTCAGCATGTTTCCTTAATCTCTGCTGACATATCAGTCATTTTATGATGTAGTGCATTAAATATTTTAATTATGTTATATTATATTATATAATTTAATACAATTGAAACTTTGCTACTACTACTGGCTTTGTTTTGGTGTTGGATATAATTTGTAACATCTTATTTTAAAATATTGATGAGATTAGTGATAATGAGTTACTTGCTACAGCTGCATTTAAAGTATTGATGAAATTGTGAAAACATAAAAGTTGTGTGCATAGGGAGTGCAGCTGATTGGAGTAAGAGAGAGAGAGCTGCAGAGATGTAAGTGGAGCTCAGGAAAAGGTTAGCAGTAAAGTTGTCAGTTTAGCAGAAAATTAAAGTTTTAAGCCTTGTGCCACACAGAAACGGCTGTTTCTCAATTAAGCTGTTGTGGTGACCCTCTCTTTCCTCTGTCCAAAATTCTGTCATTGCTGACAGTTTCTAATTGATTTGACCAGCTGACTTCGCTACAAGCTGATTGGCTATAGAAGCAGGTGACGTGCGTTACGTTCTAAAACCAGTCACCGGCGACTTGGTAAGCAGAGTTGTTGTAGTTTTACAGGAGGTTATGTGCTGGACTGTTACTTGTGTCTCTCAAACACTTCCTGGACTCTTCTAGTTCAACACTGTGGAGTCAACCAGAAGAGCTTGTGGGCATATTTATTTTACCTTTAAATGGACAGTTTATCCTAAAATAAAAAACACATACTTTTCCCTCTTACCCGTAGTGCTCTTCAACCATCTAGATTTTTTTGGCGCGAGTTGCTGAGTTTTGGAAATATCGGCCACAGAGATGTCTGCCTTCTCTTGAAGATAATGGGACCAAATGGCACGGTGCTTATGGTGCTAAAAGCACCAAAAAATATATTTAAAACTCAACAGCAACGTCTATTTTCAGAAATCATGACCCTGTTATTCAAGATAATTCACAGACCTTGCTGTGAACAGGAGCTATTTTCATTCTAGTAGAAATAAAGCAGTGCTGGTAGATTCTAATGTAGTTTCTACTATAGAAAGAAAATACTTCCTACATGGTTCCAGGGAATGGTCCCTACCTTTAAGAAAGAGCTTGAACCCACTTGAGGTTTCTGCCTGTTAAAAGGATGATTGTCCTCACCACAGTTGCCTGAGTGCTTGTTCTTGGTGGGAACTATTGGGTTTAAAAAAAACAAAACAAAGGGTACAGTCTAGACTTGCTCTACATGAAGTACCTGCCCATAACTTTGTTATGATTTGGCGCTATACCTAATTGAATTGAACTGCTCACAACAAGGTCTGTGGATTATGTTGAATAACCTGGTCATGATCTCTGGAAAGAGACACTTTCTTTTTCAGATAGTTTTCCAGATGTATTCTTGGCACTTTGAGCACGACAAATTGAGTGCAATTTAGTCCCATTATATTTGAGAGAAGGCAGACATCTCTAAGGACGACATCTCCAAAACTCAGCAATTCAGGCCAAAAGAATCTAAATGGATAAATACCACTAAAGAGTAAGATGAAAAATACACATTTTAGAACTGAATTTTCTGAACTGTCCTTTTTAGAGGACTACCCTGTCTCCAGTCTTTCTAATAAGCCTGCTATCCCCTGGCTGCAGTTTCATATTTTACTAAGAGATAAGCGAGTGGTCCTGATCTTCTCATCTAACTTGCAGCAAGAACAGTAATAAGAATTCCTTTTATTGGTTCACTACTCACAAAATCCTGTTGGATGTCAGTGAAGTCTTTGCCGTATTTCTCTAATGCCTCCTCAAACAGGTTGGCCTCAGAGGCGCTCCACTCCTCCATCTCATCCCTGCAGAGGACGGGCCCACCCTGAGGCACCAGCGCTGCGATGGCTCGAGTCATATCATAACCCGTGGCGTGGAGGGTGTCCATAGCGTGAAACTAAAGCACAAGATAGAAATACATGTTGGTCTCATGACTTGCTATTGTTTAAATGTTGTCTGAACCATTTATGTAATGAATTCCTGCACCATTCTGCTGACTTGTTGGGAGGAGTATGACTAATTTTTATTTGTTTCGTCCACAGAGTTTATATGCAGCCCCTTGTCTGAGGCTTTGGGCTGCGTTTGAGAGTGTGTGAGTGTGTCTGTGTGTGTGTGTGTGTGCATGTGTGGTTAGCTAGAAGGCTTCTTGTCTATGTTTTATATATGAGGATAAGATCTAGGGCAGAATAGACCCGCACCAGGCTTCTGGGGCCAAGTGCTTGTTAAGGATAACCAGACACAGGCTTCAACGATCACTGACAGACACACAAACACACACATACACACATAAACAGACTTGTGCACAACAAGCGTATTCTTTCATTATCACTATCGCCTCCCTCTCTACACTTTTCACCTATGCTGATTTAACCCAAGGCCGCTTTCATGTGTATCTCACCAAGGTGATGTCTCTGGAGGCTGCAGCAGCACTCATGTGAAGGCTCGGCTGCCGGACAGAACTACTGCAGTCCAAGGCTCGGGCGAAAGTACCTACTGACCTGTAGGACACAGACATGATGCAAAAGATGAAGACATAATATATATGAAGAGACAGGAAATAAATATTGACTGGAGAAGGTTTGCTGCTGACCACAAAAGCATCTTCAAACCCATAAGGTAAAAGGCATTTTAATTTAAGCCGATCCACAGATTCTATCCTGCGAAAAAGTTAAGGTGACATAGATGTACGGTGCTCTTTCTGTGAATTACATTATGAAACTTGCTTGAGTGTGAGAGGCTGAAAGGATTTTTTTTTTTTTTTTATTTAAAGAAAAAAAGAAAGAAGAATAAACAAATATTCAAGTAAATGCTAGCAGCACATACAAATCAGACAAGTATGGACAAATATGAACATATTCATTCAAACCTTTTTTTGGCTGTTTAATAAAGTGAATTATTTAAGTAGAGAAGTCAGTTCTTGGAGAAAAGATGAGATCTCACTCAGTGATTTAGAAAATTGCTGTTTGTGAATGAAAAACTTTGTACATTGAATACTGGGTCCTGACAAATTTCATGTGTTCTATGTAAAATTTTACACCATATTTGACATCTGAGAAGAAACAGCGTTTTTTTTTTTTTTTTTTTTGATAATTATGTAAATAAACGGCTTTAATCTGCAACTGTCAAAATTTACGTTGTATTCTGACGACAATGTTGCCAAATAATTGCCAGAAGATTGTAGCCAGGTCCTGCAGCTCAAATAAATCAAGTACTACAGTGCAGAGAGCTGAATGACCTTCTACTGTCAAACATCTTCACCCAAAGAAAAAGTAAACTAAACAATGCTGCCTCTATTCGTATCATTTTCCCTAAAAATATATAATAAATAATGAAGAAATATTTTTTTTAGCTTCTTTTCAAATAAGAACCAAAAATGAGATGGAAAAAAGTTAAAAAACTCAATTTTCCTTTTCTTTTTTTTCCATACTTACCCAGACACTGAAATTAAATTCCTTACCATGCAGAAACCGTAAGAATAATGACACTCACTGTCATTTGCATTATCACAGTAACAAACCTTTTTTTAACACTTCTGGGCTTCCCCTGGTAACCCCCGTGTTTACCATCACGATGCTATGAACTGTGGGAATTCCCTAAGGAAAATACTGCAGAAATCTGCACTTATGGAAAGTGTAGTGTAAAGGGGTCAAAATGTCTGCAAGCCTTCGCAGACTCACCAGTTATGTGCCTCAAAGTCTGAATCCATGCGTGTGGGCATTGGGATTGCGCCATAAACACATCTCTCCCTCTTGTGCTAACTTTTTCCATTTGCTCTCTTTTTGCTAAGCTAACCACCTCTTGGCTGAAGATTCATATCTGGCATGCAGATATAAGAATGGTATCAGTTTTCTCAGCTAACTCGCAGCAACAAAGCAAATAACCAACTCATCCATTCATATACAGCACATGTTTTCTTTTTTATTCTTTGTATGCTTTTGCACTTCTGTGTTGACTTACCGAGCTACTACTAAGAACTGGTCAATCTGTTTCTCCGTCAGTGAGCTGTTCGGGTCCCAGACCTTCTCCTCCAGTTTATCCAAGTCTCTGTCCTCATCCTCGCCTACACAGATCCAAATAACACAGATACAGACCCAATTAATTCTCCTATGCTCTTCAAGGTCATTATTAATCCTTATTGACCACATATGGACAACAAGCGTTTGCAAAATCCACAATTAAATCTGATTTTCTTCCTGTTATTTTCCTCACTTTAAATGACTACCTCGTGTAAAGCCTTAATGAATCCCAGAGTTGAATAGGTGGGGTCTGTCAGGCTGCCAGCCGCCTGCAACAAACCAGCCAACCTGCCTGAGCTTCTAACACATGTAACAGAATTTCATTAACATGGGTTTAATTAGAGAGCTTAGTGTCCCATGGTGCTCTAATTGCAATTTCAGAGGTTTTCCCACCTGCTAAGAATAAAATTCTGGCAAAACACTGAACGATAAATCTGGCAGAAAAATAGTCACATTTGAAAATACTTAATATCTTCACAAAATACTGGCACAAAATGTCTGAAAAATATCTTTCAGGCTGCTTGATTGAAAATAATTACAGACTTTAATATTGTGGACAAATTACAAAGTCAAAAAACTTGCTGTGCAAGGTATAATGTCTAAAATGAGATTTACAGAATTTAATATATGGGCTACAATTTCTTTGGATGTGAAATATTCAGTATGATGAGTAGTTACAGCTTCAAGTTTCTTTCAGACAGTGAGTGGTTGCCGCCTCCATTGTTTTCAATGTAAACACACCGGCAGATGTGACGCCAAGGTCGGCGGCAGCGGCTCACCGTGTGACCATAGCAACCACAGAAATCACAGAAATTATGGCACAGGAAACAATACAGGTGCTTATTTTACTGTATCCGAGTTCCCTGAATTCTGGAAGCACTTTCAGAGTTTGGCCAGAAAGGCAACAACTGCCATGTATTAACCTCCATGTCTTAACGGTATAATTTGTCATTTTTCATGTGGGGTTTTATGAGGTACTTATCCATAGTCAGGGTCTTTTCTACAGTAGATAAATGGTCGAAGCAGCTGGAGTCATTGTGTAGGAAGCTAAGTAATGTACTGCTACTACTGAGGACCAACAGCAAAACATATTTTAGCCATCTACAAAAGGTCCAACTCAACAGCATTCTAAGTGTATGCTATATATGGATTAAGTTCACCACCATTTCCACCAGAGTATTTCCATCTTGCCACAAGACAACCTTTTAAAATGGGAACATTAGAAATCGTTCCATCAGACTCCTTTAACAAAATCAGTCATTTTGCCTTGTAGAACACAGGAGTTGCTGACCTCTGTTTTGCTCCTGATGTTAGTTTGTTTGTATTGTTGTATGACTTTGTTTGTGTCATTGTGTGACTTAAATGTTTTAAAGGTTTCAGATTCACCAAAGAAACTGATCGAGGCAACGGTAGACCAACAACTTCTGCACTCTGCAAGAGAAAATTACCGATTTTGCCCAGGAGTCTGGTGGCTTTGGAGAGAGTGACAATTACCCATTGGAAAAAGCTATCTGATGGCAAGGTCAAACTGAAAATATTCAAAATATAGATTTTGTTGGAGGTTAAAATACATTTTTGCTGCAGACCCTGTCCATAGCAGTTCTCTGCATAACGTCCTACACCTGCTGCTTCTCCAAACTGGAGGCGTGTCAACCGGCATCAACTGGAGGTAATGTACTGACAAATGATAAGGACGTCATAACCTCACTGAACTATCCGTTTAATTTTGCAGAGGTTGCATTGTATAACTGCCTGTATGCAAGTGTACATGTTATCCTATTAGAGATTAATAACAGGAAGCTTTTATCATTAAGAAAAAGGAAGCTTTGTTCTCATTGCAAGATGTCAGCATGTCTATCACCAATAAAGCAGTTGTCCAGTAACTTCAAAAGTTGTCCTCTTTTTGAGGAACATAATGCACTCCATCCTTTCCCTCCTCTCTGGGTGACTGTAAAATCATCATTCATAGACAGTAACCTGTTATTTCGAGTTCTTTCATTATGTATAATCATGCTGTCGCGCTGTGACTGTCATGAGAACCTAGGTTAGCTGTTTTATTATTACTTTACTCATAAAAAAGTAAAGTTGACTGTGGCATGGGACAGAAAAGGCTGCTTAAAGTTCATGAAATGTTCCTGAGAATTAAGTAATTACAAAAACATGAAAAGTTGAATAGTTTATTATGGCTCAGGCTCCCCTATTTAAAAAAAAAAAAAAAAAAATCAGAACACAGCCGTGAAAAACACCCCTGCAGGAAAAAGTTAATGTGCTACCCTGTGAATAAGCTTCTGTGGAAAACTGTGTCAATTAAAACACCCAAGCCTTAAGTATGATGTACCTTCTTTCAGGAGGTCGGTGATATCAGCCTGGAACTTGTTCCCAACACGGATCTCCCCCTTATCAGCCAGCAGGGTCTTTTGCTGAGGGTCATAAACCAGCGAGTAGAAGAAGGCATCCTGGGAAATACAGATGGCAGGAAGGCATGAGGATGGAATGAAAGGGAACAGGAAGCGAGACGGGCAAACGCAGAGGCGAAAGAGAGGGGTGTATCTGTCTTTGCATGAGTGTGTGCGTGTACTTTCCCCTCTGCTAGTCTCTCGTCTCCTCATTACTGTATGTGAAAAGAACATTCTGGGTCAACACGTTGAATAATTCATCTGGAAACAAGAATCTCTTAACTCATAAGACTCACACACACATACACACACACACACACTCGTTCACTCTCTCTTAGATAATCCTGAAATGTAAACCACATAATCACAGTTTAGAATAGCCTATCATATCATGTGGCATGAAGAGCTGGTGTACAGACCTCTCTGTCCAGGTACGACTTCAGGGCCTCTGTCTCGTTCAGCAGTGTCACACAACACTTTCCCCTGGAGTCCAGCAAATGATGGAAGGAAAGGAAGGGCATGGAGGAGGGAGGAAAGAGTGAATAGTTAACATAAGAAACACCAAATTATGAACGGTACTTATTCATCATCAGTGTATCGCCTACAGTGGATGGCGCTCGGCACACCCATAGTTTGGAGAGGCAGACAGGAAAACCAGCTTGGAAGCTACTGTAAATGATGTACTACTGTGGACAGGTTCAGCAGCAAAATGTGCATCTCAGAATATTTTCACTCCTTTGCTTTGCCGTCAGACAGCTGTTCCTGACAGGAAACTCCCGATACATAAGTAAAACATCAACCACACTCCATTGGGAAAATCAGCGATAATCCTTTGAAACAACAAAGTCACACAATAACACAAACAAACAGACAGAGACAGTGGTGGACTTGCAATTCCTGTATTATGCCAATGGAGTCAGATGGCTTTGGAGAGGGAGATATCTGGCTCATATAAAGGAGGTTTCTCATTGCGAAAGGCTGTCTGACAGCAAGGTAAAGCGCTGAAAATATTCTCAATATCTTAGACTAACGCTACATAAAAACTTAAGTATGAAGTTTTTTGATTAACTCAGAGCTATGGAATATTTAATCAGCTATTTTTGCTCAGTACATCTTCATTTTCTTACCCTCTGGTGTGCATAAACTACAGGCCTTATTAACTTCCTCTTATAATTCAAAAAGGTGAAATTATCGGTTTTCTTATAGGTAATGGCCATGAGAAGCAGGTAATTATCGCTTATTGATGCTGGCTGAAAAAAATCCATGTTGTGCATCCTGAATATTTTTAGATTTGCTTGCACACTTATTAAAAAGAAGTCTGTGTGACAAGCTGCGTTTAGCTGCATCACTGTACAAAGAGCAATGCAACAGCATGACAGGCTGTAAACTTTCCAAACAGAGCGACATCACCACAAACCACAAAACTGACTGTGATGGAAGCAGAAAAGAGTGATAGAAACTGAGACCATGTGTCATACTGTCAACCACTGCAGCACATCACCTGTGCTGCATGACGTGGTGTTTCTGAGTCTTACTGGTAAAACATGCTCACGTAGGCTGATACAGGAGTTTAGTTTGGCGATGAACTAAAAAGAAAGGAAGGACTTGTCAAATCTTTGTACTGATCAGTTAAATCCGATTAGACTGGACAACTCTTTTGATGAGTAACTCATACAACAAGGGCTGCAACTAACAACTAATTTTATTATTTTTTTCCATTACTCAACAGTTGTTTGTTTTAAAATGTCACAAAATGTCAACCAAGATGCCATCCTCAAATAACCCAAAGATATTCAGTAAACCGAGGCTGAAATTAGAGAATTTAGACTTTTGTTTATTAAAAAAAACACTCATGCCGATAATCAAAATAGTTGGTTATTAGTTTAAAAATGGATTAATAATTGATTAACTGTTCCACCTCTACATACAACCCCAGTTTTAATATTCTGAACTATTCCTTCAATGTCCAGGAGATGACACGTTACATAAGTGCCAGATGAAGGCTGGTCCAAGCTTTCCTCTGCAGTAGAAACTGTCTGAGAGGATACTCTGATGTAGGATGCATTTCAGAATCAGCAGCGATGATATTGATGAGTTTCCAGCTGGCATGGCGTGTTATTTGATGAATCATCGTCCGGTGCGTTGACACTGACAGCACTCATCTCTGTCCCTTAACTGTTACCATCTGAATTCAAATTATTTACCAGCTAATTAGTGATACCTATCTAGCCTGAAGCAAATACAACTTGGCAGGGTGCTAAACTCAAACACCTCGTGTAACCTTGCTGCACGTTGGTGTTAAGTTAGAAATCCTAATCAAGTTTGAATCCTCGATAAACAAATGGCTCATCAGAGTATTTTTATTCAAGCAGATGTCAGTTTGCTCTTCCTGCCTCTCCTCAGAAATGTCAAGTAATAATGTGCTAATGATTAGGTGGGTTTGCCAGGAGCTTACCGGCGAGCAAAGGCAGTTCTATATGTAGAAACAGCTTTCTGTTGACATTTAATGCTCAACCTGCACACGACATACGGGTGAATTATTTTGGGTTTGTTTGACTCGTTCAGCCCTCGTAAGCTTGTGTTCTGCAGATAACATGAAGGAAGGAATCAATAAATGATCACATCATCCTCCACCTCCAAACTGCTGTTTTTAAGACCACATACCTGGTAGACATTTGGTTTACATACTTTCTAGGTATAAATTAGGATAAAACAAACCATCTTAATTCTTAATTGAGCTGCGATGATCAGTCAATAAATCGCCAACTATTTTGATAATAAATTAATTGTTTCACAAGAATGTTAAATATTAGATCGGTTACAAGTTATTCATTCATTCATTCATTTTCTGTAACCGCTTATTTCGTAAGGGTCGCGGGCTGCTGGAGCCTATCCCAGCTGACATTGGGCGAGAGGTGGGGTACACCCTGGACAAATCGCCAGTTCATCGCAGGGCTGACACAGACAGACAACCACCCACACTCACATTCACACCTACGGGCAATTTAGAGTCACCAATTAACCCAGCATGCATGTCTTTGGACTGTGGGAGGAAGCCGGAGAACCCGGAGAGAACCCACGCAGACACGGTGACAACATGCAAACTCCACACAGAAAGGCCCTGCCCCAGCCAAGGAGCTGGAGGATCGAACTCAGGACCTTCTTGCTGTGAGGCGGCAGTGCTAACCACTGCACCATCGTGCCGCCCCGGTTACAAGTTATCAAATGTGAAAATATGCTGCTTTTATAATCTTAGACTGTATTAAGTTGAATATCTGGGGGTTGGTTGGATAAAAGACATTTGAAGATCCCACTGTGTGCTCTAGCACATTGTGATATTGTGCTTGTCTGTTGTTTTTGATTTATCAAGAAAATAATGAGTTGCAACCCTAATCCTTAACACCTTCATGAAATCACATCCTATTTTTGATATTTATTGTCTGTTTTTGTGGCAAAATCTGCCTTTCCCAAACAAAGTACAAGGGATTCACAGGAAACGGTGCAGTGTGTTTTCCAACACAATTTTATCTCTATTCATATCAGCTCAACTGTTTACTGTCCACTCCCTTCACCTCTGCATCAGAGTTGCACTGACTTATAGCTCACATAAACCAGGCATTTCCTAAGGACAAGGCTTCACATTAAAAGTGATCAACCGGCAAAACATGCGGTGGCTTTTATTGTGAAGCAGCCACAGGACAGTCAAAGTATACACCTCAGTTAGCTCTGCCTTTTCCTAGGTCCCAGTCGCCCACTCTGGGTTGGCATCCCGACAGGAAAATGTGGTTTCTCAGTTGAAAAAGCAATTGATCCAATGATCGCTGAGGGAGGGCAAACAATTAGCCAATCAGTGCCACAGGCATGACTAACGCCGTTGTCATGCTGTTGCCAAGCTCTGCACCAGAACCAAGGAGGAGTAATAACAACAGCGATTGCTATAGATGAAGAAGATGACTCTATCGAGGCTGTTCTCTTCTTCTCTTTGCTCGACTCTTGAAACCCCGGAAAAACCAGTATGTTGGCTACACATCAGTGTGGACTTAAAATGGTGTTAGATTCAGGTGGATACGTTGGTCTCTTGTGACTGGTTAGGGAAAACTGACCCCCCTTCCCATGGAAAGTAGTTAGAGCGGAGACAATGTCTGGCTGAAGACGGAAACAGTGTAAAGAGTTGACAAAGACAAGCACTTATGGCAATCATTCCTCAAAAATGTGTCTACTAAACAAGACAACAGCCATTTTCAGCTGTAGCCCACTATACTGCATCTTGGTGTTATGTGGAAAACTACTCGCAGTGTGATTTTGAGTTAGATTGGTTGCACAAAGAACAAATAAAACATTTGTTCTTTGGTTGGATTTCTGACAAAGGAGCTGCTCAAAGAATGTTTGTTGTAGTATTAAACCCTACTCGCCGTTACTACGGTAACCACAGGTGTCACGCCAAATGATCCAGGACTGAAATCTTGAGGATTACAACTTTGAATTTCATTTCATTTTTGTGACTTTTTTGTGACAAGTGAAAAGAATTCTGACAATGAGCAAAATAATTACACTTATTTTCATTCTCTGGTGCAGTTTTCTGATTTTGACTTGTTTTGGGTTTATTTAACAATAAATTCCAGGGGGATGTTTTTCTTGTTTTGAAAAAGTTGGGATTTTTAAACTTAATAGAAGCCGAAAAGAATTGTATGGAATTTGTTATCAAAATAGCACACTGTGTGAACAGATAACTTAGCAATATAAAAACACGGTGGTTTGCTGCAGTGTACCTGATGTGCGTGGCAGGTAAAGACTCCAGTTGGCGGGACAGGAAAAGCTCTCTGTGTCTGAGCTGGTGTTTCTGTTTCTCGGGGAGGTCCGCCATCTCTGGATTCTCCATCTCCTCCTCCAGCTCCCCTGGGTGGTAAAAGGGGTAAAAGGTCAAACATACACACATCAGATGAGGTAGAACAATGATGTCCGAGGGGAAAACGAAGGGGAGAAATGCAAATTTATCGGCTGCAGCCACAAACAGTCTCAGGTGCACAACAAGCTGATATAAAGCACACGGACGCACACTTGATGAGCCGGAACAATGAAGTCCCCAGAGAGAAGCATGCTCCTGTACACATACTCTATTTTACATAACATCTTACTGATTATGACTAAACCTGCAATATGGATCAAATATCAGGCAAAGGTTTTCTTCTCCAATTCTGTATTTCTACCGTTATTACAAAAGCGACACCATGAATATCTCAGTGCTTCTCCCTCCTCTTTGTCCGCTCAGGATTCTCCATCATTTTAATGCCCTCCAAATGTGTTTTCAATATACTATTATTTGGGTAATCTTCTGTAGTTCAAGCGTGGAAACTACTCAAAGACCCTGAAAGGGATGTTAAAAACACCAATAAAGAGTCTGCCCTTCTATGTAATCCGTATTAAACAGCAAAAAGACGTATTGAAGGCAATTCTGCAGCTTTCACTGAGAAAAGTCATGACCTCAGTATTTTTATTGGGAAATTGAATACAGGTTATTTTTTTTCCAGAATTTTAAGTCAAATATATTTTTTTTCAAAATGTGGATACCAATATCAGTTTTTTTTCCACTTTAAATTTGCAGAAATACTTAAAAGAATAAATAAAACAACTTGACATTTTTATCCCACCATAATTTATTCCTAGTGGAGGAAAGAAAACCCACAGAAATCAGCTTTAATACTCTTTATCCTGTGAGCTACCTTGGGGCAAATTAGAACAAATTAAAAATGGAAAGAATTACAGAATAAAAAGACATTTTAGTTCTCTTCAAAATAATCTGAATGTGGAGGGCTGCTTGGATTTTTATAGCTTTAAAACCCTGGGACTGACAGCGGGTGACTAGAAAGGTCTGGAAAGTTTTGGACTGAAAGAAAGGTCTTTACTTTCTTCAAAAAGTTCATTTTCAGGTGAGGACTAGTTTAGGATTGAAAGACTGGTTCAATTACACACTTAAAAAAAAGTTAAATGAATGCAGGTAGCTTCAGTTTTATTTCCTCAGGTTTGGATATCAATTTCTGTCATCTTCTAAATACAAAGAAGGTGAAAGGATTTGTGCAGCTTAAGGTACTGAAGAAAAAAAAAAAATCTTTAAAAGCCTCTCCAGAAACAATGTCCTGGTTATTCTCGGCAATCCACACACCTTACTGTCACAGACCTTATCCTACTTTCTACCTGTTCTGAATATGGATTATCCAAAGTAACAGGGTCACAAATTCTGGAAAGAAAGATGTCCCTGCTAAATTTCTTAATGTAGTTATTCCTAATTACAGCACAAAAAAAAAAAACTATAATGACACACACGTAGCACTGATGGATAAAGTTAAGTTAGTTACTCATAAGAAAGAGATTTAATAGTGTTGGAGGGCTTGAGAGAGCCTGTATGTATCAAGCTCTAGAGACTCTGGACTAGGACTGCAACTAGCGACTAAAAATGGTAAATAATATCAATTAGTGTTTCTAAAGGCCCAAGATGACATCCTAAAATGTCTTTTTTTGCCCACAACTCCTCACAGAGGAGTAAAGAAACCAGAAAATATTCACATTTAAGAAGCTGGAATTACGAAACTGACATTTTTTCCTTTAAAAATTACTTGATTAAATTAAATAATCATCAATTACTGTGATTTAGATTTTTTTTTTTTTAAAGGTGACAACCAATTGTTGCAGCTCTACTCTGGATCTTACTTTCACCATCCTGACCTGTCAAACACATTTTGTCTATGACTTGTCACTTTCAACTGTCTTCAAGTCTATTTCTTGTTTATATTGTATATATTGTTCCCATTATTCTTTATTTCTTAGATTCCCTCTTGTTTATATTGTTCCTATTTTTGTATTTCCTCTTGTTCACATTGCTTGTTCACTTATTTATTATGTACTGTTTTTGATTGATGTTTTTTATCTCTTTTGCTATCCAATTTGCTGCACTGTAAATTTTCCCCGTTGTGGGACTAATAAAGGATTATCTTATCTTGTCAAAGCTCTTCCAGAGCCACAGAATAACATTATATAATTGTACTGTAACAGAAGTAAACTGAACTTTGGGTGCAAAACCGTCTCCTTTTGGTTTTGTGTTGTTGTACAGGATTGTGTCTCAGAGCGCTGTGACATGGATTCTTCAAGATTTTTCTTTTATTCTAGGTGTAACCTTGCACATGCTGATATTCTGGACTAAAATAAAATTATTGGACAATCCCTGTGCCACACATACAAACCGATTAGGTCAAGGAAAAGCAAGAATTGAAGGTGAAAAACAGACCTTGAGAAATAGCCCAAGAATGAATGGACAGAGCGACTGTTGAAGGGCGGCTATCAGCCCATTTGAGTGGGTCATGTGTCTGAGTCACTCTGTAAGAATAGATTTAGCTGCTGCTGGAAGGCAACATCTCCATCCATCGCACATTCCCGTCCTCATATGTGGACGAGGCGGAGCAGGGAGGAAATGAAAGGTGGGAGAGACCAGAGGGAGAAGAGGAAAAGAGGAGATAAGAGAAGGTGAGATGGACAGGAAAACAGATCAACAGAGAGACAGATAAAATAGACGAGAAGAGCGCGGAGGGAGACAATGTGACAAAAGTGATAAAGAGCAAGGGAGCATGAGATGAAGAAAGAGAGACATAAGGATGGAGAGGAGGAGAGGAGGAAGGGGAGCAATAGAGAAATCAGCAGGGAGAGTGAGAAGAGGAGAGACAAAGACATGCGGAGGGAGAGCCGGAGAGAGTGGTAGAGAAACGATGGAGGCTGGTGAGGAGCAGAAGAGAGAAAGAGAGCAGTCAGTACGTGCTCCAATTCATTTGGAGTTTCATTAGAGGAAGCGAGACAGAAAGAGGGAGACGGGGAGCAGAACAAAAGCAATCAAGGGATTTTCAGGAGAAGAGATGTGTGGCCAAAATCAATAAGTACTCCTTCACTCCCTCACTCTGCCCAGCACTCAGCAGCACCCAGCAGACACGCCATCAGTGCCCAGGCAGAGCGCGCGCACACACAGCGTGAGCCTCACTCCATCTCCTGGCATGTAAAAGCAACAAAATATGGACAGAGATTATTAATAATAGAAAAAAAACCACAAGATTAAATGGGAAAGGAAATAAGGTGGGAAGTTGTAGGACGGTGAGTGTGGAGACAAAGTGTTTGTGTTAGAGATGAATCACATATACTCATGTGTGACATGACTAAAATGTGTTTGTGGGTATCTGATTCTTACATGATGAACATGTACACGTGTTTTACATTTACTTTACATTTTCTGTATTTACTGAACTGATGTTCCAGTCGTTATCCAGGCAGGCAGCTCATAATGAGCTCGAAACTGCGGGTAGTGTTTCCCCTACGAGGCGCTGCATTAGCATAAAAATCTATAATACTGCAAAACTGAATCAAATTTAAATTGCAAGAGGAGTATATTAATTATTGGCAAATACTGGCTTTTCCTGTGAAGGAGAGGTAGTCAAGATTCACTGTAAGATAAACTTTCCAGAACAGGATGTGTACATTTTTATGCACTTTTTCTGACAGCAGATCAGTTGAAGGAAAAGAAGAAAAGTTCATTATAAATGAATGACAGCAACACCTAAGTTATGCAGGAGTTGCATTCGAAGAATAATGGAATAAAGATTTTTTCAAGGTAACATAAAAAAGCAGCTTGTGTTTTTGAACAGAGCTGCACAAAGCTCGTATGAAAAACTGATGACCTGGTGGCAATCAGGCACAGTTATAGAAGAAAATAATAGAAGAAATCATAGATTTTTTTTTTTTTATTAAATGAGTTTATTGTACATATAAACTTTTGTACATTGTCTGAACATAAATGTTTCATTTGTTTGTGTCAATAAAATGTACTAACTAGAGCAAACTTTTTAAATCTTAACTTGATAGATCAGCAGCAGTCATCTAGTGTTTTCCCCCTGAGAAAACTGTTTGGCGATGGCTGTAACGTTGACAACTTTTTTGTCACACATCAGCAACTGATTGTGACTGGCTGGACTCTTGGCTTCTCTGAAGTAGGGCAGCTGAATCTATCGATCATCTTTACAATTCACTGATGGGGTGACTGACATGACACTGACATGAACATGAAGGTAACAATCATACAGAGTCCAATTACATGTGTATCATTATGTATATTCTCTGCATTTAACTCATCCTAGTCCTACGACCCAGTGGGCAGCGTGGGGACCAACTCCAGTTCTAAGCCAGCATCTTGGTCAGAGGTACTGACAGGAGAACTGACCAACTATACATGATGGCTGGGAAATCAGGGCACTCTGAGGAAACCCACACAGGCACAGGGAGAGCATGCAAACTCTTTATAACTGTTTATGATTGTTGCAAATAAGTGCTGTTTGGTTAATTACATCATCTCTTAATACAAATCTGACATTGTTTTGGGAACCGTTATCCTAATTCTGGATTATAAATTACAAGACTGACCAAATGACACTTAATGTCAACAGTCATAAATATTCATTAAGACTCCTATATTCATGACAAGTATCACGTCATGGTTATGACAGTGCCATGACAGTCTTATGCACCCCTAAATGGATTAATCATTTACTCTATAAAATTATAATAATAAACATTTTCATCACAAAAAAAAGGCAATTGATTAAGCTGATTATTTTAATTGTTGTTGGTTATTTTTCTGCCAGTCAACTGATTAATCATTTCAGCTGAGCTCAGAAGAGTTTATTTTCATTCATTCATGAACATATGATGTAATCAATTGATCAGTCACATCATTTTTTACAACTTTATTAGAACAAGGAGGTGAATGCTACAGGTTTTTGTCTTCAATTTTTGGAGGCTGAAAATTCAAATACTGTTATTTTTTTGTCTACTCTTTCTCTACAAATATACTACATCTATTGTATATCTGTCTGTTCTGGATGAGGAACCTCTTTCTGACATTTTTCCTGCTCGTATTTTCTTGATAAAGTATGAGTGTGTGTGTGTGTGTGTGTGTGTGTGTGTGTGTGTGTGTGTGTGTGTGTGTGTGTGTGTGTCCTTTTAAAGAAAGAGTGTAGCGTCTGCTTCTTTGTAGATTTTAAAGCCCTTTAAGGCAAAAATGTGATCTGTGTTTTTTGGTTATATAAATAAAACTGACATGACTTCTGAGCTGAGTCTCAGTGCGTGGGTGTGAGTGCTTGAATGTGTGTTACTCTGCTCCTGTATGCACATATCCATGAATTTACACACACGCACTAGCAGGATTATGTAGTGGTACATCAGTTGGCTGGCCCTTCCAACTGGCCCCTGGCTGCGCGTCCTCGAGTAGCAACTCAACTCCCCAACCTCAGTCCTTCTCCTCTCCTCCTCGGAGCCAATCTCCTGGCAGTGCACCCACACCATACTCTCTACAAATTGCCTCTCCATCTCACCTGTCCCAGCCAATTATCAATTATTGATGAATGGGTCGCCTTACTGGGCCGAGAGACGGTGAGGGGAGGGAAAGGAGAGGAAAGAGCAGGCCTGAGGGTGAGAGGAGGAGGTGAGGAGAGCACAGCAGACCGTTATTACCTTAACAAACTGACTACACCTCTATGATACAGTGTGTGGTGGAGGGACTAGAGACAGAGGAAGCTACAGACTAATGTTTCAGCTAAAAATAAATAAATAAATAAAAAATCATTGCTTAGAAAGAAAATAACTTGTTTACTCAAAATTCTTCATAAAGCGGTGAGATCTGTCAATATATAATCAATACTATGATTTGAGAAGAAATCATCTGTGAGTATGATTGTGGTAATATTTTGATGAAAGTTAAAATACTGTCTTAATTTGAAATTAATTTTCTGACTGTCCCACCTTTACTAATTCTTTCTTCTTGGTAACTACATCACCCACTGCTATGAAAAATAAGATGCAAATGCAAATACCAAAACCACAAAGTCAATATAGACATAACAGGTTTGTCAGTAATGCTCAGCTCATATTAAATCAGATGATTCAGATGTGTCTTCCGAATCTGCAGACAAGGGCACGCCAGACAACACATTTGCCCAGTCAAGGTCATGTATTTAAAAAAGTATTTCAATTTTGAAGTCAGTCCACTTTACACAAGTGCATTGTGGACTTTTTTTTCACTCACAACACATTCAAAACAAGAGTAAGAACAAGAGCATAGTCAGTAGAAAAAAAATAGTACAACTAGACAATGCAGAGCTGTAGTGCTGGTTATATTATGTTTACAACAGTACTTCAAGACAAGAATCTGGCAACATTTAATCCCTTGAGGTGTAGCTCTATAATGAATATATGTGAACAGTAGAGAGAAACAGTAAGTAAAGTGTCTGTTCTCAAGTAAAGCTGGAATTTTAAACATTTATATAAGTTAGGTTAAGTTTTTGAAGCACTTGAATAAGCGCAGAGCAGAGTAAATGTTCCGTATATAGCATATCACTAAAAAATAAAATACATCAGGTCTGCATATGCCCTGGCCCTGACAAGAATGGATTAAGAAGCACTTCTCACCTTATCAAAGTATCTAAACAGAAGGTGTGTTACATTAGTTAACTGTAACTGCCCACATGAACAAATGCTAGACTAACTTCATCATACTGATGACATTAAGCAGCAGTCAGTCCACATGAGTGCTCAGTCTTTTTGTCTCTCTGCAGAGACTCCGAGTCTGCACCACAATTTTCTCATCAATTTAGGAAACAACTGGAAAAAGACACCCTTCACTACAAAAACTGTGCTCTGTCTGATCAGGGCCATGTGCTTTAGTAGGGCTGGGCTATATGGCCAAAAATTCATTTCCGGTATAATTTGATGCATGGGTGGTAATGGTATATATCACAGTATATCTGTTTGTCTTTAAATTTCAATCTAAATTCTTCTGCAGGGGTAAGGCACTGGTATGACCACTGCATGTCAACTATTACTGTCCTCTTAACTGTATTACTATTTATACTGTATTTTAAGCTCTCCGACAGCAGTACACCTGATATGTCCTTTCCTCATCTGGACACATACAGTAGGGCATATGATCATATTACAAAACTAAAGGTTAAATGCTAATTTAACATGCGAGAATTAAAACCCACAACAATCAAATCAATCAAACAAAATGTGCCAATAAATGTCCTCTTGCAAGTCACTGTTTATTGCAACAAACTTGAATACTGAATAGAAAAAAAATATATATTTCTCACTGGTGATATTTTCATCTGCCAGACAACTACTTGTGATACCTTTAAAAAACAGCATATGCCTGCTATGTAAACTCTGACTAAAACTTATATATAACATGTTGCTAGTGAAATGTGTCTGGCTGGTCAACTCCACATCTCCCCTTAGTAACACAGGTCGTGCATTAAAAATTTGCTGTCTCCAATCCCAAACTGAGATTACTTTGTTGACATCACAAGATATTATTATATTTTCCCTAGACATAACAAAGCTTCCTCTAGAGAAACAGACATTATACAGCTCTTTTCACAGCCTCACTAGTTCTTCTTATGACATGTTTTTGGTGTGTAAAAATCACTGGGATTCCCCTTTAAGTAAACAGAGTCAAATTTCTTCAATGTCGTGTAAACAAGAAACAAAAAGTCTGTAATTGGGGTGAGGATTTTTGCTGTGTATATACTTAACTTGCATCCTGGTTTTTAACAGGAGTTTTACAAGAGTGCCATGTGAATGACAAAGACCCAAGACAGCATCTGAATTTTAGACTGCATGTTGCTAATATCTTTAATATATGCCAGTGGTTCAACAGTGTGGTAGAGGGTTAAGCAGATATCTGATTAGCAGCCAAGTGAATTTAAACGTGGGTTTAGCAGCAGTCAAGTTGTTGCAGTGCATCTAAATGTGTTCTCCATTTTCCTGACTTAATCTAATTTCTAACCTGGTTACTGGATCACATTCAAACAAAAACATTTGAAAGCTGGCAAGTCATTAAATCAAAAGTAATTGTTTAGTTTAACAGCAGAAAGGTCAACACATCCCCTAAACTACATTCCTGCACATCATATCTAATTTCACTTTGTTTACGAACAATAAAGTGGTGCACAAAAGGTTTTTTTTTAGCATAAAGTACACCCCTTTCCCTAACACAGTGCAAGTGATTACATTTTTAATATATTAAAACAATTCAAATTAATAAGCTGCTTACTGTTTGCCAAAACAACATGAATCTCAGTGTGCTCCAAAAACAGGAACAAGAAGTGTGTCGACACGAGGCGAGGGGGTTGCCTTCACTTTGTAATCATTAGGCTACAGCTGATAAGGCCACAGTTCATAAAGCTATGCAGGCGAGGATGCAAATGAGAAATTCATCCTCTCACTGTAGGACCTAGTCGCATTATAACATATCATCACTCAAGCCAAATATAGAATAGTTCTGAATTTAAAGAAGTAACACATGGCACTACTACTGACAGGGTGAGGGACTATCCCGTGTATTAATTTACTCATAAATCTGTAAAAAAAAAAAAAAAAAAAAAAAGGGATGGCTCACTTTGGACCCATAGCAAAAGTGTATATTGTACTTAGCTCACGACCACTTTTACTTCATTCACACTGGTTCTACTTTTCTTTGCATTAGCTCACTGGAAACATTGTTGTCTATTGTTTATGGGAGCTAGGAGCCACATCTCAAAAATAGAAAAAGGTTTGAGTCATGGCAAATTCAAACGTCTGAAGGGAGGGGCCAGGGAGGTAAAATGCCAAGTCCGCCACAGAAGCTGACCACTCAGGAGGCTGCTCCACTCACAGGGGAGGGGCTAATGTCGGAGCTGGAGGCCCCATTGAGGGAGTGCTCGGGATCTCTGCAAGCAAAATATTTGATCAATGACTCACGGCAGACACACATTAAGACACACGGGCTCATACACACACACATACACTCAACTGCCATTCTCCACTGGTCCATAACGAAACTGAATTAAACGTCCCCCTTCAGCAGTTCCAGCGACGAGGCCCAGAGCTACAAACTCAAGTCCATCATGCATATATAAGAGCACATGAACACACAGAGAGAGAGAGGCACATGCAGTGAGGCTGCAGCTACAGAAACGCAGACAGGATACAGCCCACACCCATGCGGTACACATTCATTCCCGCCATGCATTTTTTACATATTGCAAATGTCTGGAAGCCCCTGTACCCAAACTGCAGCTGGCAAAGCACAACCAAATCCAAGAGGATGATATAGGAACAGCCTATACAAACATTTCTCTCACTCCGAAAACAATGTCCTGCTATGTCCATCAGTGTGCCTGTACTGTCATATGACGCTGGGATTTGTTGTGTCTTCTTGGAGGATCTAGGTTAAGTAAAATTGATGAGTTAAATATGTTTCCTTAAAATCCCCACGCAACAAGAAAAAAAACCCCACCAAAACAATTAAAACATATTTAAATATGTTTTCTTTTTCTATTTTGGCTGAGAATATTATCCCTGGGCTGGGCAATGTATTGATATAGGCTAATATCAATATCATGATATCGAGGGTAAATATCATCGTCATTTGCACATTGTTATATTGACTTTGGATATTGTCACAATGTGATGTGGCAAATTTTTTCTTTTCCTGGTTTTAAAGGCTGCATTATAGTAAAGTGATGTAATTTTCTGAACTCACCAGACTGTTTCAGCTGTTCTATCATTTGCCTTTAGCCGGTCAGTCAATATATCCACATTAAAAATACCCACATTAAAAATCTAATTATGAAAGCATCCACAATATTGTTGTAATATCAATAGAGATATTTGGTTGAAAATATTGTGATATTTGATTTTGTCAGTATCGGCCAGTCCCAATTTATTGATGGAGGGTCTGATTTACACCAATGCACCATATTCTACAAAATAATCACTATTTGAGGATTGTGTTATTTTAGGCAAAATGTCACCGCTTCTTCTTACATTTAACTTTTAAAATCATTGGCATAATGACATTATTAGAGTAACTTGTGTTAACTACCTTGCCAGCCAGCCAGCTAGGGGACCTGCTACCTGTTTGTGAGGGTGGTACATTTCCACAGTAACAGCGAGGTGCACCATGCAGAAACATCTGGCTGGGTAGTGTAGTACTTCTCCAGGACATTGCAAATAAAAGGTGTTTTTCTTAAAACAAGATTCATATCATTGGGACTTGTAGCCTCTATAGCTTCTATATACCATTGTTTCAAAGTCTCATAGCTCATGGTGGGTCTACCTTGGATGTTTATGAAATGATCGTGGCATACCCTAAAAATATTGAGATATTCTTTCTAAGCCATATCGCCCAGCCCTAGCACGTGTTCAGCAGAACAACCAAAAATCCTGCAAGAAGTTTTGTGCAAAAAGTACCACAAATGTTGCTCAAAAATAATCACAGGCTTTCTTAAAAAAGGACAGACACACACACTGACAAACTGATGCTGTGTGGTCCAATAGAACAAACAATCCTCTCCTGCCACAGATACACCCCCAGGCCTCACATACACACACAATCATACAAACACATGCACACTCATTCAAATAGGCCACTTGGTAACTCTCACACACACACAAAACACACATATATACTGTATACACTTTCACACCCCAAGCGCCAACATTAAGCCTGCCACACCCAGTCAAAGTCTAGTGGTTGGTTTTTCAAGCCTTGACTGCAGGATGGCAGAGTTTCTGTTAGTATGACAGCACTGCTGGTATGAATGGTGGCCTGAGTTAAATCAAACTGTGCTAAAAATGATCCATCTTTTCTAAATTGATAGAAGCCTGACATACTCAGACCATAACCTGTTATTTCAGTCCAGACGTGCAGTGGAGTCTGCTTCACTGTGTTCTCAAATTATTATTATTATTATTTTTTACAGAACAGCCACCCTTGGATTTTTTATTTTGCATCTATGGTCTTAAAACTCACCATATAACAATGTAGAAAAATCAGAGAATTGTATCATATCAAATTGTGTGGCCTGTTATTATTATCGAACAGCGTCTGAAATATCCCTGATCACAAATTTCTATCAAGATTGAAATTGAGGTGGCCGCCGCCGACAGTTTTTTCAATTTTCCAAAAAACGACCGTCTAACAAGTATGCCCACTTCACTTAAGTATTGGCTGGGTGCATAAAAAGAAAGTAATGCAAGGTTTAAAATTCTCCTTCAAAGTCCCCTTTCTCCATTTTCTACACAGCTATTCTGTCCCTTTCTGTGCGTAGAACTGGGTGCACCATGAAGATGAGAGACTGTACAAAATATAAACTATATATTGCAAAAACATCCATGTAAACAATAATTTAGTCTTGAACTGAATCAAGTTTTTCTTTACAGCAAGTGGACAACCTGTAAGCGATCTGAACTAGAGTGGGATATGGGTACTCAGTACTTTTTTAGCATTTTATAAGACTTGAATTACCCCAGGCGAGCAGTATTGAGGCATTTCATGTTGCTGTTTTAACATGAAACTCCAGCCGTGTTTTGTTCTTGGGAGAACTATCCCTTTAAAAAGAAATATGAAATGTGACTGCTAAGGATGACTAACAACTACAGCCTAAATCTGCCAGCATGTGCGTAGTGGGTGGTAGTATTTTCCCACTAAGATTACACTGACGATGAGATGCTGGCCACAGTCAAGTCTTCTTAGTTGTAGTTTTCATAAATCAATTTAAATAAGTCTTTTTCAAAGTCTGCATCGCCCTCTAAGGCAAGTTTGGCTTGAAGTAGGACTGAATGATATGGTAAAAAAAAAATATTGCAATTATGTATATTTTATTATATTACACTGTAATTATGATATGATTCACGATTAGTGGAAATGATAATTTTTGCATCACAATTGTCATATTCACTGAAAAAAAACTATTACAATAATGATGATGTGACATTTGGGGTCTGTACAATAAACAGTCATGTTTCAACAGTCAAGAATCTCTGCAGCACAACAGTACTTCAACATAAAGCTGTTTTGTAACACATTTTTCCTTGCACAAAAAATTTCAGTTTCTGTGATTTGGATATTGCACCTGGCCATATTACAATTGCAATAATATCTGATTAACTGCGCAGCCCTAGCTTACAGATATCACATATCAAATGATATGATTACAGAAGTCAATGGGTCCACACAGTGTCAAACAATTTTACAGTGACTTTTACAAAGTAAAAAGATGTGATATCATACTGTCATATTGGTATCAGTACAATCCTCAGATAATGCCTAAAATGTTGGTAGTGATATCCGTGAGTACACAAGTTTATGCACTGATCCAATACCACTTAATCTATTAACACATTAAGGGGTCCCTGTTACTTCCCAGCAGTATTCCATACAATATTTTTAGCTCCAGGACAGTGAAGTCAGGTTCTACAGTGGAAGTGTTTGACCTGATTCAAGGCACACAGCAATGACAGCTTTGGTCTTTGCTGTCATTTGATAACCACTAATAAAGAAAATGATTTGTATGTAGGGCAAGTAAAAATTGATCTTTGGCAAGTAGACCTCTTACCCACTTGCCTAACTGGGTAAGTGAAAAAAACATTGATTTGGTACTCCCACATGCAAAGTTCAGGTATCAGAATCGTGAAGGAGAAAAAGGTACCAAAAAATCTCTAATGTCACAATAAAAAGCATCTGATATATCCTGAAGTGGGAACAAATCCTCCACACCTCTCTACTTCTTTACTCTTTGAATTCAGGCACTCTGGAGCAGTGCCCTGAAGGCATCATTTCCAACTGACCACCGGGGAAGTGACCCGGACATTCAAGAATGACTCTGGCCTTTAAAAAACACATTTTGTTACCTTCGTCTTCTTCCACTCACTCTTTCTTTTACCACATCTTAACTGACCATCTCATCCCTCTTTCTTTCTTTCTTTCTTTCTTTCTTTCTTTCTTTCTTTCTTTCTTTCTTTTTCATTATCTTAGAAATCGCTGGTTTCATCATTGTCTTTCTCTCTGAAAAACTGTTCTGGTACCCAGAACATTAAAAGGCCACACCATACTGCTTTAGGTAGAGCCCATTGCAAGTCTGCCAGCTGTTGCAGATACTGCAGAATTTGCTCCAAGCTGTGGAGAACAGCACCACATTCAAGTACACACTACACACCCACGCTTAAAAAGGGAAAGGCACATATGCATAGACGCGCACACACACACAGGTGTCGTCATATTGATACACCCAACAGATCGAATGCTGTCTGCAATCAGGCCTATCAGAGGAGGGGCTGCAGTCTGGACTGTTTCTCTCAGCTCGGCAACACTGCACAAACTCAATTGAATTTTGAATCGTCCCCTGATAAAAATCTGGTGTGCAAACAAGCCTCACAATCAAGCCAAATAACAAATAGAGTAGTATTTTCCATTACAGGGAAATCTACTTCGATTGGATGTGAAGGCACCACAACTTTGCAGTAGAAAAGAGCTGCAGAGGGTTGCCAGAAAGAACTGTTTTACATCCTAGTTGCCGTGTTTTCGATGCCCGGTGTTTTGCTGGCTGGCTTACGGTCGGTCACTCACTTGCATGTTTGTCTGCCAGGGCGATGAGTGTGCTGGAGATGTCCCTGCGCCGGTAAAAACACACCACTTTGGCCTCCACGTTCCCATTGGCTGTCTGCAAACCAGAGACAATCGGCGTTACCACGGCAACAAGTGGTGCCGCACACAGAGCACCCACACATGCACGCACACACACACACACAGATGAAAGACCCATAGATGAGGCTACTTCTTAACGATGGCTGAAAACGCAGTGTGAGACTAAAGCGTTTCTCCAAAAATCACAATAAGTGTTGCAGTTATCAGGACAGGGTGGTGTGGTGGGGGACGTCTGTGCAGTCCTGTCCTTCGTTTCTTCCCAGTAATGCCACACTGGTATGTTGATTTGAGGTTGTTTTTAAATTAAGAGCTGCATGACAATGTTTTATTGAATGCTATCTGAGAAATGAGAACTACCACTTGAGGTCTAAAAAAGCAATAAGGCTCATTTAGAAATTGATTAGTCGCTTTTACCTCCTTTTTTTACTCCCTACACAAAAAAGAAAATGGAATAATAGAGTATAAACTGCAATATTGATAAGCTGTGATACTTTAAAGTGTTACATATCATTGACAATCACATTTATCTATTCAGCTTATTATAGGCCAAGCATATTAAATTAGGAACCCTCTCATGAATCCTACTAGGATGGATGGAGAGAAGGAGAATAAGCAGTGAATGTCATATTTTTTTAACATTCTGCAGACACTTTAGCACTGCAGAACTTTTTACTTTTCTAATCATGAAATAATTAAAATCCAATTTATCCCATTTCCGTGTTTGACAAAACACTGCATAACAACGAAAACATAATTCCTCATTTATTATTGTTTCTGATCGCAAAGTGCACACTTTTTTCTCTACTAATGAAAGAAGTCTTTAATGAAACACTGAGGACTGTGTTGGCATTTTTTCTTGAGATTTCCCTCTTTTGTTGCATGACACAGATGCAGCTGCTGTTAATCTGGAGGGAATTAAATAATATCTCTTTTCCTTGTCCATGCAAGTTAAAACTGTAAACCTTATTTTGTCTAAAGGCCGAGTGAAGTAGAACACAACTAGGGTTGCAACTAACCCTAACCCTTCCCATTGTTGATTATTTTCTTGATTAATCGTTTAAGTCTACGCAATGTGTGTGTTTTTGTGTTTTTTTAAGGTGAAAAATGCTCATCACAATTTCCCAGATACCAAAGTGGTATCTTCAAATTGCTTTTTTTCCTCAAATCAATGGTCCAAAGGCTGAAAACTCTTCACTTACTATCATAAATGGTTTAGTAGTTTGCCATTTTTGCCAGTTTTTAATCGACTATCAAAAAAACGTGGTGATTGATCTTTTTTCAATCAGCTTATCAATTATACAACTAATAGTTGTAGCTCTAAACATAACTGAATATAATAAGAATGGACCAGGGTAAACAGAATTAAGATGAGCATTGTCAGCCATGAGTGTGGGTGTAAGAAAAACAAAGAAAAGGCTTGCACTACTGATTTGATTACATTTTAAGAAAGTTAATGTCACACAATGTTTGGTGACATTTCAGTTAAGTCACAGAGAAATCTGACAAAGTACGGAAGAATTCAGATCAGGGCCTCCTTTAGCATTTTCACCATAAAATCATAAATATTTAAATGTGTGAGTTAAAACTGTAAAGCTAACTTGTGCAGCAGCCTAATTAAAGCAGAACATAACGTAAGATGATGAGAGGAACTGGTGAGGTCAAGCAGAGACGTAGGCAGGAAGATGACATGAGTATGGATGTAAGAACCAAAGAAAAGGTAAAGAAATATCTAGAGTGATCACAGAAATATCACGGTGTAGTTTTAACATGTAAAGCAGTATAGTTGAGGAGTTTAGTACAAGCATTTCCCTGCCTGATCTCAAGTAAGTTAGTCACACTTTTTGCACGATTCTGTCAGAGATTAAACAAATAGTCAATTAACAATTTTTAATTGAAATGTAATTGACACAGACATGAATAATCAGAAACCTCAGAAAATTTTGTTGACTAATTTATCATTTAGATCAGACTTTTAAGAAGAAATGTCTGTCCATTGTGATGATTTTCTGTTTCTTTGTCTAATGCGATAATAAACTTCAGTCTTGAAATGTTGGTCAGTCAAAACAAGCACTTTCATACCATCATCTTCCACTTTAGTTAATTGTAATGTGCATTTTTCATTTTTTATTCCACACAAAGAGCAATAAGACAAATAATCAGCAGGGTAATCACTGATGAAATAATCATTATTTGCAGCCCTATATTCTTTTACTTTTAAACCTTTACACTGGATGGACGTAAGTTTAGTAACATAAAGTGACATTAAATACAATCAACTTAAGAGATGCTTGCTTAAAAAAATTTAAATAAATACATTAAAAATTGATTTGAGTGCTGTCAGGAATTAATACATAGTTTGATAGCTAGCTAAAAGGTTAAATTATGCCTTGTTTGCTAGCTAGCTGACAAGCTAAAGAAAGTTATATTGTTTTGTAGCTGGCTAAAAACTTGGTTAGCCTACTAATGATGGCTCAGCAGCCATTTTAAAAGTTAAACCTCCTAAAGTTTAAGTTTAAATTAACCTCAACCTAGTTTAAATGTTTGGTAGGCAGTTTTTGCCTATCTTCACCGTTCTGACTGCATAAAATTTTCACTTAGATTTTTCAGTCTTTTTTTATTTTGGGTCAGTTTTCCTGAGATTTGATTGCAAAATTAGCAACAAATCATCTTGCTTACAGTATCACAATATACTGACTCTTAACCCCAGTATTGTGACACATGTCGCCAGATTTTTGTCAATACACAGCCCTAATGTTCAGCCAAACTCTTTTCTGTATTTTTCCAATAGCAGCTGTAGATTGTAAAGATTCTTCTCTACACTCTTGTATACTTTCTAGCAGTGTATCTCCAACCTTATGGAGGAGAAACCCAGAGATCCCTGAGGAGCAGAGAGACTGACAGTGACAGGCAGAATAGAAGGCTCACTCTGAGCTCTCTGCCAATCACATTAAACAGCCTCCATATTATCCAGCACAGGCCTGGGACAGGGGACAGACAGCAGGCACCTGTAACTAGTCTACAGAGACAGGCCTCTTTTTCTGCTTCTTTTACTCAACAATGTACAAGATAGCAGGCTGGGATTCACCAGGCGTCATCTGGAGCAACATTATCATCATACTTAACACTGCAGTGTTTTTACTGCTTTCGCTACACTAAATATATATACTGTCTGAATCACACATTTCCTATGTTTAAAGTGGTATATATGGCATCATAATAGAGAGTACTTTTTATGTTGCAGTCCAGGGTGTACAGTCTAAAGTAGCCTTAGAAATTTACATGGAACCAAAAGAGCAAGAATGTCTTTGACAATTAAAGAGCTACTACACACTTCAACACATTTTTAACTATAAACCAAATGATATGACTATATTGTGATGGGATAAAACAATGTTGGCATTAATATTGATATTTCCCACAAATTTTATAGAAATCTGCATTTCATGGGTTAAAAATAGGGCTGCCACAGTTATTTTTGTTATCAATTAATCTGACCATTGTTTTCACAATTAGTCCATCAATCGCTTAGTCTATAAAATGTCAAAAAAATTGTGAAAAATGATCATCACAATTTCTGAGAGCTTAAACTGACATCTTTAAATGGTTTATTTTGTCCAACTAACAAACCAAAACCCAAAGACTCCATTTACTTTCATAAATGACAAAGAAAAGCAACAAATGCTTACATTTAAGAAGCTAGAGCCAACAAATATTTGAGATTTTTGCTTGAAAAATGACTACAACAATCTATTATCAAAATAATCTGCAATTAATATTCTTTTGATCGGCAAATCGAGCCATTCGTGGTCTTAAGAATGCCGCAGCCCAATTCGAAATCTGAAAATCTTCTGTGGCCCACCCAAACCTTTAATCACAACTCTGATTAACACACGAGACTAATCATACCAATCACAAAATATAAGATATGTTCCTGTGTTAATGGGACAGGTCACTAAAGATAACTGGAGAATAACACAACACAACAATTTAACTCCCATGGCTTTGTTTTATTAGTTCTGATTACTTTTTTAAAATTATTCATACATATTTTATGATTTCAAACTTATATAATTGAAACTTAAAAACGTTTTATCTATTTTTCATGACCTCTCAAGGCCCACCTGCAGAGCCTTCTTGGCCCACTTAGGAAATCACTAATCAATTAATGGACTAATCGATGCAGCTCTAGTTGAAAATGGCTCAACGCACCATCTACTGTTTTACATCAGCCCTGAACCTTGCAAGGCCAGCACTGCCATGGAGTGGAGACAGTTGGGACTTATCTTTGTCATTACATTTATATATTTAAAAAAAAATGTTAACACCCTCTTATCAGAGGTGGGTGGCACACTACAAATGAGCAACTCCTGCCTCTCACATCCACCCACCCCCCTCTCAGCTCCTTGCCCACTTTTTAGCATTTTTTTTAAATTATGCAGTGGGTGGAGTTAGGGTTTCTACAGAGACATTAAAATGTGTTTTATGCTGTGAGCCAAATTTCGATCCTTTATGCTTTAGGGGTACAGTGAAGAACACACAAGGCAGTTAAAAGATATACAGTCATTAATAAAACTCATCACATTTGTTGAATCTCTGGCAAATCCGACTGAAGAAGAGTGGGTTTGCAGGACTGTGACAGAGGGATGAAATCTGACGTACAGCTGTCAAATCAAGAGTACAAAATTTAAACTCAGGCACGCACACACTCACCTTGTTCAACTCCTCTATCCTCCTGATCAGCAGTGGGTTACTGGACGAGTTCTCAAAATAAACATAATCTGCAGAGGAACAGCAAAAAGGAGGAAGAGAAAGAAGAGGAGAGGAGAATGGAAAGAGAAAGAAAAAGAGCAAAGAGAAATGTCAGTCAGCATTGCGAGGTCATCCAAACGTTCAGGGTGATTTCCAGTTGGACCACACTATGACAGCATAATTAGTCAACAGGAAAAGTGCAACACAGACATCCACCAAATGTTGGTTTAACTCGATTAGGTTAATTTCATACACAGGAGATCCAGCTGTATTTGGGAGGTCTGACTGAATGAGATGTTGACGCACAGATACGCTCTCACACACAAACACAACAAATCTGGCTCTTCAAACCTTCTATTCAGACAGCAGCCTTGTATTTCCTCATGCCTTCTTTGTCTTATTGCTCCGTTCATCCACCCCCCCCATGTGTGTTGTTTGCATGCACAGTGCGTTCGCATTTGTGTGGGTGTGTATGAGCTTCACCACGCATGTGTGACTTTACTATGCATTCAAGTGTGTGTGTGTTTGTGTGTGCGGTTCCTGGCACCGCTCCAGGCCCATTGGAGGCTTAGCTCTCACCAGGATGTCCCCACAGGCCCCAGTCTTGGTAGGGTGCCTGGTCTTAGCCCTGCATGTGTCTTGGCTGAGTGCTGTCAGATTATACCCCACACTTGGAAGGTTGCCTGGAGGTGGAGCTATCCTCCCTTCACCCTGAACCTCCCCCCACTCCCATCCTCCACACTCCCCCCAGGCCCCCCGTCTTCCTGACCGACGAGGCCAGAGATCACCCGAAATTCCAGCAGCATACCCGCGATACGCACTGACTCCTGCGCCTCCTGTGTCCAGCACTAACTGGTTTAGGCATGCACTCATCATGCCCGCACACCCAGGACCTGCACTGACATCCAAATCAGTGCATTATTATGACTGCTTGAGTTAAAGGAAAAATCCTCCAACAAACACTGGAACATTGTTAAAACAGCAATCAGTATAGACCTTTGCTGTTTGTTCTGCACAGAAAGCTCCAGAATATAGTCATTGTTACAAGCCTGAATAAGAATATAGTGTGAAAACAATTAACCAATTCATGAATTGACAGCTATTTTGATAGTTGTGAATTTGTGAAGCAACTGTGAAGCAGCTTCTAAAATGTAAAAATTTCATGATTTTCTTTTCTTGTTTTATATTATCATAAATTGAAGAGCTTTGGGTTTTCGACATGACTGGAGCACTCAAGTCTCTAACAGTCTTGAGCAGGGCTGCTATTAACAGTTACTTTTATTATCAATTAAGCTGCAGATTATTTTCTTTGTTAACTGACTTATTGTTTTGACTAGAACATGTCACACAATAGAAAAAAAAATGCCCATTATAATTTCTCAGAGTCCAAGGTGACATAATGAAATGTCTTCACTTGAGATTTTCAATTTATAATGATATAAAACAAAGAAAACAACAAATCCTCACATTGGATAAATTGAAGCCAGATTAATGAGGTTAATTTTCTGCTGATAGACTAAGGTGCTTTGTAGATCAAAGCTTTTCTGTCTGAGGCCAGTGTATTTTCTGAATTGCTTGCAATGGGAGTGGTGCGAATATAACACACTGCTACAAACGCCAACACTGTGACGAGGTGCTGAGCAGAGGCGTGTCCGGACTTTTTCGACTGAGGTGGCTCAGCTGGGGCACTGACTTATCCACGCAGGCCCACATGGAATCTGTGCCACAGAATCCCAACATTTCTGCAGATTTTAAACAAATCGAGGTGCTGCTTGTGAAACTCTTGGTGCTTGGTGGGAGATAAATAATTAATGGTTTCACTAATTAATTTTTGCTCTCTCTGCTCCACACTGAACCTTGTATTTTAGAAGCCACGTGTCCTACAGTTCATGCTGGTAGATTTTTTCATGAAATGCTCACACTTTGTTTTGAACTGTTGGTGATAGAAAAATAACCTAAAATTTAAAGATTCAACTAAAATCTACTAAGTATTCATTTCAGCCCTTCTTGAGATAATTTTAGCTCGTTTTAATGTATGGCGAGCTTATTTTTGTTCAAAAACAATCTTTGTTTCAACAATCTTTCAATAGGCAAACTCTGAATATCACATTACAAGCAAAAACAACATTCAGCTAAAATCTTTAATTCAGGATCACCACTGAATTACAACATTACAACAACATTAATGTATGCATTAATGTTGTTTTTGTCAGTAGCATAAAGGAAACTACAACTAACTTCTCATTATACACACCCCCTGCCTGCCGTTTTCAGCTGGGGAAAAAAAGATCAGGTGGACACATCCCCTAATTGATTAATCGACTTGATTCAGCTCTAGTCTCAAGACATTTTCTTTAATTACCTCAGACTTGTCTCTGCCATCAGTCTTTCTTCTGATCTCAAGGAAGGC